>NC_072448.2:6432812-6756875 GCF_028878055.3 Symphalangus syndactylus
CTTGTTAGGTATATGAGCTTGAAAAGAAACGGCATAGCTTCACTTTACCCCAGTTGCTTCTTTTGTAAAACGGGGAGACTAAGAGTGTGGTAACTCAAAATCCTTTGTTAATGATTTTCTTCTTAGAACAGTGCCAGGTCCAATTAGGATTAGATTGCTATTTTTATTATTGATATTTGCCCTAGTTCTGCCTTTTATTGACTGTGTGAAATTGGTGAAGATCCCTTTCTGAAGCTTTGTTTCTTACCTACAAGCTGGGAATAGAATACCTGCTATGAAGAGTGGTTGTTAGTACATTAGAAAGGCTGGATATTTGTTTATATAAGGGGCTCAGCGCATGGTAGAAATTTGATAGCATTTTTTGCTTGCCCTCCCATGTATTACTGTGAAGACATCCCACATATTATGTCCAAGTTTTTATTTTCCCCTCAAATGCAATGTCAAGCACAAAACATTCCCATCTCCCAATTCTCTTCTGATGTTCTACAACCATTAAAGTATAGAAAACTAGAATGAGTGTTTTTATAACTTTTGCTGTACTTAAGCATGTGGAGAGAAGAGCGCTAGATCACAGGACACACTTTGATAGGAAAAGGGAAATATTTACACTGCAAACAACTTTCTCCTCATGCTTAACAGTTTTATGCTGTCATTCTGTCAGCACCAAGTGAGATTTTTCTATTTAAATAGTTTTCTATTTGTGGTATGATAATTCATGTATGGACTTCATGTAACTAACATAAATATAATGGATGGTTGAGAAGTGGTTTATTTTTACCAAGAGGAAAAAATGTGTACACGATTTTTTAAAATATTGCTTTGAAAATATTTAAAATTAATTTTGATTCAGTTGGTGGAAGATAGCGTCACAAACTCACTGCTAGTGGTATTCTTGAGAAGTAATGTTTGAATTTTCTAGGTATTGTCCCCAGACTGCCTTAAAAGAATTTAATTTTAGATGTAAATTTTCTGCTTAACATGGAAGATTTTCCCTGAAAATATTAGCTTCATCAGATACATAGTTGCTTAGGGGTAGCTGCATGGAATTATGGGAAGAGTGAAATAGAAAAAAATTTTCATGTCTAAGTTATACATACTGGTGTAATCATATTGATTGGATGATAATGATAATTACAGCAGTAATGTGATTGAAAGGGTAAGCAAGTAACATATACTACAGTTACTAATATAATCCTGTGATTGAGTTTACCACTTCATTTCTCTTTCCTGGAAACCCTTAAGTTTGTCACTATTGCACTTTATTTCCTTTGCTTATTGTAGTGGTGTATTAGTTGTATTACTGCTGCTGTAACAAATTACGACACATTTACATAACTTAACACATATTTATTGTCTTGCAGTTTCAAAGGTCAGAAGTCCAAAATCACTTTAATTAGGCTAAGTCAATGTGTCTGCAGTGTGGGTTCCTTCTCGAGGTGCTGAGGGGAGAATCCATTCTCTTGCATTTTCTGCTTCTGGTGGCACCTGTCTTCATTGTCTTTTCCCCATTCCTCCATTTTCAAGGTGCGTTGCTTTTATTTCTGTTTCTGTCTCCGCGCTGTCTCCTCCTTTAACTTTGAGTCCTTCTCTCCACTTCATCTAAGGACTCCTGTGATTACTTTGGACTCACGTGGATGATCTGGGATAATCACCTTGTCTCCAGATCCTTAAATGAATCGTATCTACAAGTCCTTTGGCTGTGTAAGGCAGCACATTCCCAGGGCCGGGAGATTAGGTGAAGAACATCTTTTGGGACTATTATGCAGCCTATCACAAGTGGTAATATCACTTTTATGCCTTGAGACCCTGAAATTAATGTACTTGCTTACGCATGGAAAAACAATGTATCTGTGGGGGTAACAGTTTATTTTTGAACCATTAGAAGGTATTGATGGGGAAGTTTTCATCTGACAACAGATACTGATAAATTAAATACCCTTAGATTTGTCAAAACTAGCTTTAGTAAAATATAAGTAAAAGTATTTGCACTGCTAGGGTCAAAAATATTAATTAAACCCATTATTTATCAAGGCCAAGTCCTGGATTAGTTAGGTTTAAATTAACCTAGAACATTATCTTCCATAGTGCTTAATTGTGAAGCTTAGTTCTTGTTGACAAAAGCTCATCCATATAAGAAAGCATCGAAAGGTTGGTGTTTTTTTAACCTTTGCAGAATATAACTTTTCAAAGGGATGTTAGACAGTAGTTCCATCACAATTGATGCAGTTCACAGACATTCTTTGTGAATATTTTATCTCATGAGTTATATCTATGACACTAATCATAGACTTCTAGAAGAAATTTAGCAATGGTCATGTCAGCCTTTCAAATCTTTCTGTAACCTAGAAGAGGATCATTGCATAAGATAGATTCATTTTCCCCTTTATTCCATTGTTGCCAGAGAGAACTTGAAATGCCCTGTTCAAATTAATTTAATGCAAATGAATTCTTGCTGCCTCACAAGTAGTTTGTCCTTCATTTTTCTTAAAATTAGATTGAAAATGGATGTGACCTGCTTTACTGGTTGTTGTGCAGGAAGCGTTGTCCTTCCTGAAAGCTCCCTCCGTTGTCAAAATGAAGCCATTAAGAGTAAAGTAAATTATATTATCTGATCATAGTATCACAATTGACCTTAAAACAATAAATTTTATAATCAGTGCAAATTGCTGAATAGTGTTTGCAGTTGTAGAAATTTCAAAGGAAACCCTGGTTGAGATACAAAGCTGCTATAATCATTTTTAAAATCTTTGTTTTTCTTTTACTTTGGAACAGTAGTGCAGTAAGTACTTTTGCCTTATTGTTCTCTCTGCCTTCCAGAAACCCTCATTCAAATATTCTAAGTTTTTAAGTCTTTTTCATTTCTTTTAATATTGTAACATTTAACAATGTCAAAGAAAGTATAATTTTTCTGGAAATCAAGCTAAAAATAAAGAGAAGCCGATGTAAATGAACATCAAATTAACAAGATTGATTAGGAAAAGTAATTTTTGAAAAGGGCCCAAAATCCCTTTGCACATAAATGCAAAAGAATTTAGTGAAAGAAGGTGAAACTGGAGTAAAGAACTCTACGGATGCGTAAGTAACTCTTAATAAGAATGAGTAACGTACATGCGTATCTTTAGCTCCCAGTTTCAGACATACAGTAGTTGTACAACAAATGGTCCTTTCCTGCTCTTAAGGAAGCCTCTCCTCCTCCAGCCATGCCATTCCTCAGAGCAAGCTCTTCCACTGAGTTTTCAGCAACCATAAGTAAGAAGGATGGTACGATAGGCTGCGTGTACATATGGCCCTCATTAGCAGGCCAACTGTTCCTTTTGCCCACCCACATCACTGGGGACATATGGCGTTACTTTGACTGTTGAAACAAGTGTGTGTGGACATATCTTGGTATGAGTAAAAGACTGTTGATTGTCTTTCTCTTGTCGCTCGTGCAACCGTCTCCTTGTGGAGATCGTATTATCCATAACACTAGATTTGAGGATGATAAATGACGTTGTTATTATTAACTGAATTTGCCTCTCTAGTTTGATCACAAAACCAGCGAATGTTTGCTTATGGAACATGTAAAGCTTATAGAAGACGGAAAGCTTACAGAAAGAAATGATGGCTTTTCTAAGCATAAGAGTCAGGTCTTTTTCAATCAAAAACTAACTCATTCAAAAATTCAAGAGTTCTGTAAAACCAGAACAGCAGAGGTTTCAGAAATGCTATTGAGATCATTTATTATAAAATAGCCATTAATGAAATGTAATAGTGAGTCTGTTGTTGTGACTATGTGGAGAAATGAATGAGAAAATATAAGATAGGCTGGAATGAAGAGAGTCATCGGATCCCAACATAATTCATTTTGTATAGTTCACAGTATTGTAGCTTTAAAAAAATTATGAATTTTTTCAGTACTGTGAATTCTGAATTTGCAATATGAGGCTTTTCAATCCTTGCAACAAGTGTGTATTTTTCAGTGGTTCTAGAATTATCGGGGCTTTCGAGCTGCTTCTGATAAGAAGGCAAGGCTAGAGGACTCGTGTTGAGGTGGCATTTGCACAGGACTTTAGATAACATACATCGATGATGTAGAGAGAAGAGCGGGTGATGTTGCTGTGGATTATAGTGGAAAGGCACCTTTTGCTCCCTCTGCTGACCTATTTGTGTATTCAGCTGTGTAGCATATTTCTTGTATAATTACATAGTAATTTCACACACTACATTAAGAAAATCTGAACAATTTTTACTAAACTCATGTTTTCTAAATATTAAGTAAATAAAACCAATATTTGGCTAGGTAATATTTATAAAAACAGGATTTCTAGATAGATGATGATAAATTTTCATCTATATCTATAGAGCTGATAAATTTTCAAAACCCTTTGAATATCACTTGTACTACAAAGTCTCGTTTCAGTTTCAGTGCCATGGCACATTGATTAATCACCACTAAAGCGGTACATGAAATATTTGGCAATATAGGTATTTGGTAATGGTGATTGATGCACAGAATACGGCACCGTTATTATGCACTGGCCTTGAGAACTTTAGTTTTCACCTTCGATCACCTGATAGAGAACAAACTAACAGCTTTTTTCTTTCACCTTGCTGGAGAATAAACTAACAACTTCAAATTATCTGATCCATCCAAAAACTTATTTCCGTGAAACTCACTGATTTATTTATTATTTCGTGGGGATCACTATTATTTGCTGTAGTAAAATATCAAATGATCGATGTTTTATACCAACATGGCAGCTCACATGGTAGGCAACAGAATGAAAACAAACAGGTTTACTACCAAGAATTATACTATATTGCTTTTATTGACAGAAAAAGCATACAGATAATTTTATTCAGAGATTTTATGTGAATTATTTTGATAAGTGTACACATATATTTATAACTGACCTTTCTTTGTCAAGTGTGTGCCCACACACGTATTCATACTAAATCAATCTTAGAGATCTTATCCAAAGATTGAATTTCTTAAAGTGACTGTTCCAAATATGTATAATTTATGGCAAAAAAGTCACAAAATGGCAATACAAGGAGGCATAAAAGTGAAGATAAAGGGGGAGATGATGGTTAAAAACACCTGTAAATGAATAATTGATTTTGATTTAAATTCTTTTTAGTTCTTAGCTGATGAAATGAATATAAATGAAATTATTATGCAAAACACCTCTATTTGTTGTATATGCATGTACATATATGTGTTACAAATACAAAACTGATAGGATATTATTTAACATATATTCACACTCATAATGTGCATATATGTACATAATGAAAATGAGTGCTTGTTTTATATGTATGTATACACACACATACACATATTGCATACTTTCATTTTTTAAAATTTTACTTTAAGTTCTGGGATACATGTGCTGAACATGCAGGTTTGTTACATAGGTATACTTGTGCCATGGTAATTTGCTGCACCCATCAACCCGTCATCTAGGTTTTAAGCTCCACATGCATTAGCTATTTGTCCTAATGCTCTCCCTCCCCTTTCCCCACACCCACCTACAGACCCCAGTGTGTGATGTTCCTCTCCCTGTGTCAACATGTTCTCATTGTTCAGCACCCACTTATGAGTGAGAACATGCAGTGTTTGGTTTTCTGTTCCTGTGTTAGTTTGCTGAGGATGATGGTTTCCAGCTTCATCCATATCCCCGCAAAGGACGTGAACTCATCCTTTTTTATGGCTGTGTAGTATTCCATGGTGAATATGTGCCACATTTTCTTCATCCAGTCTATCATTGATGGGCATTATGTTGGTTCCAAGTCTTTGCTATTGTAAATAGTCCCATGATAAACATATATGTACATGTGTCTTTAGAGTAGAATGATGTATAATCCTTTGGTATATACCCAGTAATGGGATTGCTGGGTCAAATGGTATTTCTGGTTTTATATCCTTGAGGAATCACCACATTGTATTCCACAATGGTTGAACTATTTTACAAGCCCACCAACAGTGTAAAAGTGTTCCTATTTCTCTGCATCTTCTCCAGCATCTGTTTCCAGAATTTTTAATGATCACCATTCTAACTGGTGTGAGATGGTATGTCATTGTGGTTTTAATTTGCATTTCTCTAATGAACAGTGATAATGAGCTTTTTTCATATGTTTATTGGCCACATACATATCTTCTTTTGAGGAGTGTCTGTTCATATCCTTTGCCCACTTTTTGATGGGGTTGTTTGTTTTTTTTTTCTTGTAAATTTGTTTAAGTTCCTTCTAGATTCTGGATATTAGACCTTTGTCAGATGGATAGATTGCAAAAATTTTCTCATATTTTGTAGGTTGCCTGTTCACTCTTGTGATAGTTTATTTTACTGAGCAGAAGCTCTTTAGTTTGATTAGATTCCATCTGTCAATTTTGGCTGTTGTTTCAAGTGCTGTTGGTGATTTAGTCATGAAGTCTTTGCCCACACCTATGTCCTGAATCATATTGCCTAGGTTTTCTTCTAGGGTTTTTATAGTTTTAGGTTTTACATTTATGTTTTTAATCCACCTTGAGTTAATTCTTTTATAAGGTATAATGAAGGGGTCTAGTTTCTCTTTTCTGCATATGGCTACCCAGTTTTCCCAGCGCCATTTATTACATAGGGAATCCTT
Source organism: Symphalangus syndactylus (assembly GCF_028878055.3). Taxonomy (NCBI): domain Eukaryota; kingdom Metazoa; phylum Chordata; class Mammalia; order Primates; family Hylobatidae; genus Symphalangus; species Symphalangus syndactylus. Next base: position 6,439,425 of record NC_072448.2, read on the forward strand.
TCCCCATTGCTTGCTTTTGTCAGGTTTGTTGAAGATCAGATTGTTGTAGATGTGTGGTGTTATTTCTGAGGCCTCTATTCTGTTTCATTGGTCTATATATCTGTTTTGGTATTAGCACCATGCTGTTTTGGTTACTTTAGCTTTGTAATATAGTTTGAAGTCAGGCAGCGTCATGCCTCCAGCTTTGTTCTTTTTGCTTAGGTTAGCCTTAGCTCCACAGGCTCTTTTTTGCTTCCATATGAAATTTAACATAGTTTTTTTCTAGTTCTGTGAAGAAAGTCAATGGTAGCTTGATGGGAATAGCATTGAATCTATAAATTACTTTGGGCAATATGGCCATTTTCATGATATTGAGTCTTCCTATCCATGAGGATGGAGTGTTTCTCTATATGTTTGTGTCCTGTCATTTCCTTGAGCTCTGGTTTGTAGTTTTCTTTGAAGAGGTCCTTCACATCCCTTGTAGGTTGTATTCCTAGGTATTTTGTTTTCTTTTTAGCAATTGTGAATGGGAGTTTACTAATGATTTGGCTCTCTGCTTGTCTGTTATTGGTATATAAGAATGATTGTGATTTTTGCACATTAATTTTATATCCTGAGACTTTGCCAAAGTTGCTTATCAGGTTAAGGAATTTTTGGGCTGAGGTGGTGGCGTTTTGTAAATATACAATCATGTCATCTGCAGACAGAGACAATTTGATTTCCTCTCTTCCTATTTGCATGCTTTTATTTCTTTCTCTTACTCGATTGCCCTGGCCAGAACTTCCAATACTATCTTGATAAGAGTGGGGAGAGAGGGCATCCTACTCTTGGGCCAGTTTTCAAAGGTAATGCTTCCAGCTTTTGGCCATTTAGCATGATATTAGCTATGCATTTGTCATAAATAGCTCTTATTTTTGTGAGATATGTTCCATCAATACCTAGTTTATTGAGAGTTTTTAGTATGAGGGGTGTTGAATTTTATTGAAGGCCTTTTCTGCATCTATTGAGATAATCATGTGGTTTTTGTCATTGGTTCTGTTTATGTGATGGATTATGTTTATTGATTTGCATATGTTGAACCAGCCTTGCATGCCAGGCATGAAGCCAACTTGATCGTGGTGGATAAGTTTTTGATGTGCTGCTGGATTCTCTTGCCGGTATTTTATTCAGGATTTTCGCATCGATGTTCATCAGTGATATTGGCCTGAAATTTTCTTTTTCTATTGGGTCTCTGCCAGGTTTTGGAATCAGAGTGATGCTGGCCTCATAAAATGATTTAGGGAGGAGTCTTTCTTTTTCTATTGTTCAGAATAGTTTCAGAAGGAATGGTACCAGCTCCTCTTTGTACCTCTGGTAGAACTCGGCTGTGAAGACATCTGGTCCTGGGCTTTTTTTGGTTGGTAGGCTAGTAATTACTGAGTCAATTTCAGAACTTGTTATTGGTCTATTCAGGGATTTGACTTCTTCCTGCTTTAGTCTTGGGAGGGTGTATGTGTCCAGGACTTTATCCATTTCTTCTAGATTTTCTAGTTTATTTGTGTAGAGGTGTTTACAGTATTCTCTAATAATAGTTTGTATTTCTGTGGGATCAGTGGTGATATCCCCTTTATCGTTTTTTAATGTGTCTATTTGATCTTTCTCTCTTTTCTTCCTTGTTAGTCTGGCTACCGGTCTATCTATTTTGTTAATCTTTTCAAAAAACCCACTCCTAGATTCATTGATTTTTTTTTGAAGGTTTTTTTGTGTTTCTCTCCCATTCGGTTCTGCTGTGATCTTAGTTATTTCTTGTTTTATACTAGGTTTTTAATGTGTTTTCCATTGCTTCTTTTGATTGTGATGTTAGGGTGTCTATTTTAGATCTTTCCCACTTTCTAATGTGGACATTTAATGCTGTAAATTTCCCTCTAAACACTGTTTTAACTGTATCCCAGAAATTCTGATATGTTGTGTCTTTGTTCTCATTGGTTTCAAAGAACTTATTTATTTCTGCCTTAATTTTGCTATTTACCCAGTAGTCATTCATAAGCAGGTTGTTCAGTTTCCATGTAGTTGTGCAGTTTTGAGTGAGCTTCTTAATTCTGAGTTCTAATTTGATTACACTGTGGTGTGAGAGATTGTTTGTTATGATTTTCATTCTTTTGCATTTGCTGAGGAGTGTTTTACTTCCAATTATGTGGTTGATTTCAGAATAAGTGCTATGTGGTGCTGAGAAGAATGTATATTCTGTTGATTTGGGGTGGAGGGTTCTGTAGGTATCTGTTAGGTCCACTTGGACCAGAGCTGAGTTCAAGTCTGAATATCCTTGTTAATTTCCTTTCTTGTTGATCTGTCTAATATTGATAGTGGGTTGTTAAAGTTTCCCACTATTATTGTGTGGGAGTCTAAGTCTCCTTGTAGGTCTCTAGGAACTCGTTTTATGAATCCTGGTGCTCCTGTATTTGGCATATATATATATTTAGGATAGTGAGCTCTTCTTGTTGCATTGATCCCTTTACTACTATGTAATGCCCTTCTTTGTCCTTTTTTATCCTTGTTGGTTTAAAGTCTGTTTTATTAGAGACTAGGATTGCAACTCCTGCTTTTTTTTTCTTTCTTTCCATTTGCTTGGTAAATATTCCTCCATCCCTTTATTTTGAGCCTATGTGTGTCCTTGCAAGTGAGATGTGTCTCCTGAATACAGCACACCTGTGGTTATTGACTCTTTATCCAATTTGCCAGTGTATGTCTTTTAATTGGGGCATTTAGCTCATTTATATTTACCGTTAATATTGTTATGTGTGAATTTGGTCCTGTCATCATGATGTTAGCTGGTTATTCTGCACATTAGTTGAAGCAGTTTCTTCCTAGTTTCATTGGTTTATATATTTTGGTGTGTTTTTGCAGTGGCTGGTACTGGTTTTTCCTTTCCATGTTTAGTGCTTCCTTTAGGAGCTCTTGGAAGGCAGGTCTGATGGTGACTAAATCTGTCAGCATCTGCTTGTCTGTAAAGGATTTTATTTCTCATTCACTTATGAAGCTTAGTTTGGCTGGTTATGAAATTCCATATGTACATCATGGAAACGAGTGCATGTGATACACACACACACACACGCACACACATTGCATACTTTCATTTTTGTGTCCATTACTTTTCTGATTTTATCAGCAGCCAACTAAAGAAAATAGAAAAAAAAATTGGTAATTCGATCTTTCATGTTCTGCATCTTCCAGCTTCACAACTTATAGTTTTCTATTTTTATTGTTATTGTGATCAGAATGAAAATGTATACAATAGAATCAGAATCAGGTCAGAATCAACAAAAATACTATAATGTTTGTACATGCTTTCGATGCAGTTTGTCTCTGCAAAGGGTGTGTGTGTTTCTATGCACATGTGCATGTACACAAGTGTGTAAATAAGTGTTTTATTCATGATGGAGAAAGGCTGGTCAAAATGATTCTGAATGAGATAGCACCACTACAGCAGATAATTAGGTCTCTAGCAATAAAACAAGTCATTAAACATGTTTCTAAGCATCTACTCAGTATCTGGCACAATGTTAAGTAGTGTAAATATAATCATTAGCAAAATTCAGCTTCTACCCTCAATGGTATATGTGTAGAACAAATTGGTAAAGCTGGAGTACATTTCAGGACCAAAAACAGTTTCTGTGTAGTTCCCACTTCATCAAGACCATGTTGTATACCTCTCATACACTTAAGCCATAGGGAAGCAATTATTCCATCCATCCTTTTACAGGGTAGTGGTGGGGAAGAAGAGCTGACTGTCATGCTTGAATTCACATAATTTCATAATTAAATAATTTCATGTTACATAATCTCGATAAACCTAAAATCCAATATATGATAAAGATAGTGTTTCAAATCAGTGGATAAGTGATAAACAGTTCATAAAATGGTGTTCAGATAATTGGCTATATGTATTTTATAGTTGCACAAAGGTATAATATGTCATTAATAAATATTAATTCCATAGTGGATGTCAAATACACTTTTTCAAAATATAAAGAAAAAATACCATAGACAAATATCACTTGCAACATTACGGTTAAAATTAAATATCCAAACATAGCCCTAACCAATAACAGAAAATTTAAAAAAAAAATTATGGATTGGAATTTGTTAAAATATAAAACTTTTCTTTTTCAGAGGATACAATGAATATGTGTAAAAAGCAAATATCAAATCAGCAACAAGTGCTTGCAATTCACTTGACATATTTAAAATATGAGTAGTTCCAACAAATCATAAATAAATGATTAGTAGTCCAATAAAAAAAAGACAAAGTACATTGACAGGAAACTGTATGAAACTCATGAACACTAAATGTCTTAGATTCTCTATTGTTAAACAAAATGCAAAAACAATAGAGAACATTATGAATATGGAGTTAATATTTAACAAAATTATTTTATCCATGTTATAAGTAAATATTTACATCCAAAAACCCTTGTTTTCTCTGAAAGTTGTCACTTATGAGTCTATTTTGAAAATGTTTAAAGAATAGTAATTAATTAACTTTAATAAATAGGTACTCCTATTGAGGGAAAACAGACATTTCCATAATTTTTCTTCTGTTTCTAATCTAGTAGATGGTAGGAAAATAATGACAATTGCATGTTCATACCTGGAGAATATGCATTCCATTTCTTTTAAACTTTTGCATTCTCAAAACTATATTGATACCTCAAAGCATACCCTTTGCTGTTGAAAACAGCCTTTCAAGTATAAAGACACACACATCACTTTCCTTAAATCTTATATAAGGCAAGGGCCTAGATTCCTATCAGAAAATGTATTTCAAGAATGCTTTTTTAGTAGTTCCTGTGGCCTTATCTTATAGAGGAAGGTTTTTTTTTTAAACATACACACAGTATTTGATGCACATTTTTATTGGAAAGAGCTTTTATTTCCTTAAATGTTTTGTTGTCTAAGTGTGAAAAGTATCCTGCAGTGGAATTCAGTGGCACAGATGCTTATTGTGATAGATGAGATGAACTTGCTTCCCTAAGCATGCATGGGCATGAAATGCATCTGGCTTCTGTACATAAAAGTCAGTTATGTTCCCAAATGTGTCTCTGCATTTACACAGACGTTTAGGGGCAGACACCCTACTGTTCCCTCAAAAGGCGGCTCTGCTTAATTATGAAGTTCAAGTTAGACCAGAAGTTGGAAAATACTAAATTCCACATTGCAGACAGAGCCTGAGCAGGTGATGTCACCACTGCATTCTAAGGTGGCAAGTCCTCAGAGAAGTAACTTATCACCTTACCATGGAGAAAAATAACCGTGTCCAGAACACAAGAGGATGCTTTAAGGTAGCGTACAATCAAGTGTGCAAACCTGTGCAATACATACCTGATGAAATCCAGTTCAGAGGCTCAGGAAAACAAACAAATGAGGATATGCTTTAAAAAATAGGACTTAATATAAACAGTCGTGAGAGTAAAACTATTGCTAAGCACATAGGAAACATAAACCAGGCTTTCAGGAAGGAGTTTGGCACATGTGTGCACTGGTAGGAGGTGTAATGTGCAGAAATCCGGCCTTTTGTGGCATAGCAACTAAAGTTCCTTTTCTATTGTCCAGACAACCTTAAATATTCCTTTATGCAGTACTATTTTAAAAAGGCCATCTACTGTGCACAATGTGTTAGCATCAAGGACATGAAATTTATCTGGAATATACCAAAACTTTAATCAATAGACTAGGACCAAAGCTTTTAAAAACAGGTTTTCGTAGATAAATCATTATAAGTTATTATTTCCTCGCCATAGGTAAGGCATGATAGATAACTTTACTTTTTCTCAGTCACTTAGTGTGTAGGTAGAATAATGACCCTTAGCAGGATGACCTTTTGAATGTGTTGTTAGGCAGCATGGAAGCATTATGGTTAGAGGTGGAATTAAGATTGCTAATCACCTCACCTTAAACTGGAGCGATTATCCTGAATTATCTAGGTGGGCCCACTGTAGTCACAAAGAACCTTCAGACAGGAAGGCGGAGAGACCAGAGTGAGCAGAAGAGCTTGGGGAAACTGGAGCCGAGGCTGAAGTGATGTGCTGTGTCCAAGATGTGCAGAGGCCAAGAGCTCAGGGATACATGTGACCCCTCAAACCTGGTGAATTCTCTCCTGGAATCTCTAGACAAAATATACACTTGATGATACCTTGATTTTAGCACACTAAGACCCATTTTGGACTTCTGACCCCCAGAAGTATAAAGAAAAAAAATGTGTTGTTTTAAGCCTCTGAGTTTATGTTAATTTACTGTAACAGCAGTAAGAAACTAACACGGTAAGACGGCTTTTATTTTTATGTGATGTATAGAATTAAATTGGATATGCTAGGAAATATTGGAAATTTATTGATTTATTTTTTTGTCTGAGCTGGAGTCTGGCTCTGTCGCCCAGGCTGGAGTGCAGTGGCGCGATCTCGGCTCACTGCATGCTCTGCCTCCCGGGTTCCCGCCATTCTCCTGCCTCAGCCTCCCGAGTAGCTGGGACTACAGGCGCCGCCACCACGCCGGCTAATTTTCTGTATTTTTAGTAGAGACGGGGTTTCACCGTGGTCTCGATCTCCTGACCTTGTGATCCGCCCGCCTCGGCCTCCCAAAGTGCTGGGATTACAAGTGTGAGCCACCGCGCCCGGCCAGGAATTTATTTTCTTAATATAGTTCTTCATATTAGAATAATGAGAACCATCGAGTAATGAAGTGTTCTATTTTGTGAAGGATGATTATATAAACAGTACGAAGGTTAAAACCCGGGCGGGACCGGCTGGGCACAATGGCTCGTTCATGTAATCCCAGCACTTTGGGAGGCCGGGGCAGGTGGATCTCTTGAGCCCAGGAGTCTCAGATCAACCTGGGCAACATGTGAAACCCCATCTCCACAAAAATACAAAAACCAGGCAGACGTGGTGGCGGCGCCTGTGGTCCCAGCCACTCAGGAGGCTGCGGTGGAAGGATCGGAGCCCGGCAGGTGCAGGCTGCGGTGGACCGTGATTATGCCACTGCGCTCCAGTCTGGGTGACAGAGTAAGACCCTGTCTCCATTAAATAAATAGATAAATAAATATATATATAAGTAAAAGAGGAGGGTGTCTTTTGAAGGCTATTAAAGTCGTCTAAGTGTCCTCTGATTATATGAGGCTGGAATGGTGCATGGAATGTTGTGTTGAATAACCTGATACAGTCTCTGAAACTATAGAAGCATTAGTAATTTTAGCCTGAGAGTGCTATAATCTGGGATAATTTGGTCCAATACTTCCAGAGAGGGTTGAAGTTTTGAGATAGCTGGAGTTATTTCAGTTGAAGACCTGAATATGAGGCAACTGCATACTCAATTACAATTCAATTTCTACTCTTTATATAAGGTAGAAATGGGTAACATGTGGGACACTGTGTTAAAAGTAATGCAGCCATAGTGTAGTGGTAAAAGCAGATGAAAAGTACTATAATAGTCGTATAGATGAGGTACTGGAAAGAAGCAGATTTGAAAAATTGGAGATAAATGTCAGTTTTCCGGAGCCATGGGATGAAAACCAAACCGGATTACAACAGATTCAATTCACTCAAGATGTCTAACTTGGTAATAGGTCAGAAAACTCAATTTGTCGTATTTTCTTAAAAGTACACAAAAATGTTCCTTTTGATAAAACACGTGTAGTGCACCTTCGGATTTGATTTTTCTTTATGTTCTGTAAACTGCTCACAGTAAAACAGAAAAAAAGTCTGACAAATATGATGGTCCTTAAATCTTGTAGGAGTATGATGCTTCTCCAAAGAATAGAGGTTTTCCTAGGAAGGCCCTAAGCAAGGAATCAAGTTTCCTTTTGCAAGAAATAAAATTCTCAAAAGTTCCCTGCACCTTGGAAAGGCTCTGGTTGAAATTAATAGCACAACGTTATTTATTTAAATTTTAACTTTTAAGTTCAGGGGTACAAGTGTAGGTTTGTTACAGAGGTAAGCTTATGCCATGGGATTGGTTGTACAGTTTATTTCATCACCCAGATATTAAGCCTAATATCCATTAGTTGTTTTTCCTGATCCTCATAGCAAATATTACCCCCATAAAGTTTTATGGTTACTTTTTTCTTATCTTCTGATTAATGCCATTAGATTCACCAATTGAAATTATTTTTCAGTAGTTTAATTCCCTCTAGAAGGTTTAAAAAATGTTTCCGAATTTCCTAAGTCTTCTTTCTTTGTTAGTCTTCTAAAAAGCTATATTCAATAGAATTCATGTGCTTAGGTACAGTTTCACTAAAAGCGTATCTTCAACATTTGATCTGTTTAAAAGTTCTTAAGGTGTTAAGGAACATTAGGTATCAGAGTTTATGGCATTTGATTAATCTGAATAAATCTTGGCATCAAATTGAATTCAGCAAAAGTAACAGTGATAAATCAGAGAGCAATATTTGAAATGTCTCCAGGAAACATTTTAAAACAATTTTTAAGTTCACTAATTTGAGTCATTACACTTGGCCCTAATATGGTAGATTTTAAGTGAAGCTCAGTCGAACCTGGCAGATATCATATACAAACTTTTAATAGTCCTAACAATTCCTGTACCTCATTTGGATAAAGATTATTTCCAGAGCATCAGTGCTTTGACCAGAAAGGCATTTATTATTCTGTAACACTTTTCTTGAGAAATTAGCATGATTCATCATTTGAGTACGCTCTCTCAGATAAGATTCTAATATTTGGGTGTGAATAAAACTTCAGGGCATTGAAAACAGCTGGAAGATAGACAATAGGGTGATCATCCTCTCTTGTCATTCTCTATCAAGGTCCTCTTTAATTATTGGCCTAAACAGCTATAACTTTATGGTGAAAACAAACCGCTCGGATATAGCGTTAAAGGTTGAAATAATGAATTATACATAAATCGATTTAGTTCAGTTATATTCTGTTGAATTGGGAGAACATCGAATTTTTAAATTTCTCTGCATTTCTTGAAGTTAGGAATAAAAGCTGGGGTGGGGTCTCCTGAAATAATGAGGTCTAGAATAATTTCTGTTAAATTTACTTTTTAGTAGGATAAGTCTACTAAAATCAATATGAATGGAACCTTCAATGTACCACTGAAGATAATTAATCTTTGAGAGGTTAAGTAACCATTACAAGGTAATTTACCTAATTAGCAACTAAACCAACCAAATTTTAGACTTCTTAACTTTAAGACTATTGCTCACATAGTCACGTAAAGTATATCTTCCACATAGTCACAGGCAATCACAAGCTAACACGAGCAGTTAGCACAAAATAGATGTTCCACATAGAATGCAGAACAAAAAAAGACACTTTAAAAATCCTTTTCCCTTTTCCAAATTCATATTTAAAAAGTTTCTTGTGGAATTTCCCAAATGCCAGCATGGCCACATATAATACAGATTGATACTCAGACCTCTAATGAGAAACAGTTAGAATTATGCTAAACAAGGAACATTCTATATTGATTTCACAAATTCTCCTCTTTCCACTTATAGTTTCTCATAAAATGTAACATGTTTGTCTTGTGTGGAGTCTGTATAGAAAAAGTGTGATAACTGAAGATATAGACACACAGGTGTATGTATGTCTGTGTGTTCCTGTGTATTATAGCCTTTCTTTAATGGTTTTCTCTTTATATATATATATACTTTAAGTTCTAGGACACATGTGCACAACGTGCAGGTTTGTTACATATGTATACATGTGCCATGTTGGTGTGCTGCACCCAGTAACTCATCATTTACATTAGGTATATCTCCAAATGCTGTCCCTCCCCCTCACCCCACCCCATGACAGGCCCCGGAGTGTGATGTTCCCCTTCCTGGGTCCATGTGTTCTCATTGTTCAATTCACACCTATGAGTGAGAACATGCAGCGTTTGGTTTTTTTTGTCCTTGTGATAGTTTGCTGAGAATTATGGTTTCCAGCTTCATTCATGTGTCTACAAAGGACATGAACTCATCCTTTTTTATGGCTGCATAGTATTCCATGGTGTATATGTGCCACATTTTCTTTTTTTTTTCTTTTTTTTATTATACTTTAGGTTTTAGGGTACATATGCACAATGTGCAGGTTTGTTACATATGTATCCAGCCACATTTTCTTAATCCAGTCTATCATCGTTGGACGTTTGGGTTGGTTCCAAGTCTTTGCTATTGTGAATAGTGCCACAATAAACATACGTGTGCATGTGTCTTTATAGCAGCATGACTTATAATCCTTTGGGTATATATACATATATATATAAAAAAATTATATATATATATTTTGGGGACGGAGTTTCGCTCTGTCACCCAGCTGGAGTGCAGTGGCACGATCTCGGCTCACTGCAAGCTCCGCCTCCCGGGTTCACACCATTCTCCTGCCTCAGCCTCCAGAGTAGGTGGGACTACAGGTGCCCGCCACCATGCCCGGCTAATTTTTTGCATTTTTACTACAGACGGGGTTTCACCGTGTTAGCCAGGATGGTCTCGATCTCCTGACCTCATGATCCACCCTCCTCGGCCTCCCAAAGTGCTGGGATTACAGGCATGAACCACCGCGCCTGGTCTCTATTTAAGTTAGCTCTGTCCAGGGCAAACCAGCATTTCAAAGATACAAACTGTTTTTGCAAAAAACAGGTATACACCTATCCATAGTGCAGACATTATGTCTACTTATTTCTCTCTAAATAGATCTTTCATTTTAACAAGTACTTCACCTTCACAAAATTTAGTTGAGTCAGTGAACTCTTATCCAGATGCTATATCTTGGCCAGATTATCAAGAATTAAGCCTCACAGATGGGCTGTTTCCATTTCCTTTAACAAAGTTTATCAGTCCTGAGTTACTTCTTGATTTCTTGCCAGTGGCATATAATGATGACTCAGCCAAGTCAGTTCCCAGAGTTGGACTCTTTTTTTTCTTATACACAGGAAACTTCTTTTCCAAGAATACTTGTTCCAGTTGCTCACAATCTTCATAGTTGATGATTATAGAATGATCTATGTACTTTCAATGTACCTTCAAAAATGAGATCTGCAGCTGGATAAGACGTGTGTGTGTGTGTGTGTGTGTGTGTCTTAGTAGACTTAAACCTTTCATTGAATAAGAAGCCTAGTTGATAGTGTAAGGTGAGAGTTAGAAGAACAGGGAATTATTTGGTTTAAGGAATTGTGAAGAAATGTGCTATGCCATTAAAATTTTTCTCTACTTTTGTGTTAAATCTTAATTTTGTGCAGAATTTACTAAGCTGCAGGAAACTGTCAAAATTGACTCTTGCTAAGTTCCATATTGGTTTGTAATTATCTTAAAACAAAAGTTGGTTGATACTAAAGTGCAGTTTTTCCTCTAGCTTTCATAAATTGAGACAGGTCTTTTTCTCACCCTCCACATACCTATGGCTGGAAGCCGAGGTGGTTGTTCTTGGTTCCCGTTACAACTTCTAGACTGTTAATTTCTCCGCTGCTTGCAAATTAGACTGTTCCTTTGAAACTCAAACCCCTTGGAAATATCAGCCATGCCCCTTTGGTATTACCATCATCAACAGACCTCCCTCCTGGGCACTCTGGTCTTATTTTTTTTTTTTTGAGATGGAGTCTTGCTCTGTCACCCATGCTGGAGTGTAATGGTGTGATCTCGGCTCACTGCAAACTCCTCCTCCCGGTTTCAAGTGATTCTCCTGCCTCAGGTTCCTGAGTAACTGGGATTACAGGTGCATACCACCACACCCAGCTAATTTTTGTATTTTTGGTAGAGACGGGGTTTCGCCATGTTGGCCAGGCTGGTCTCGAACTCCTGACCTCAGGTGATATGCCTGCCTCAGCCCCCCAAAGTGCTGGGATTACAGGCATGATCCACTGCACCTGGCCTCTTGCCATTTATTTAAGGCTTTAGATCTTTTGCTCAATATCATCTTCAGGCAAGTTCAGCCATCATTTTAGTGGCTCAGCTTTCACGTGAAAGGACCAGTACAAACCTCGGTTCCCCGTTTTTTGACATCTTTATTTCCATTACTTTTTTTCTTTCCTCCACTTTATTGTCATCAAATCTGAAACATTTTCTATAAGGGTATGTACCACCAGGATCTAGATGCAAATATTCTGCCTCCTGGACATCACTCCTTGCCAGCTCGTTGGCCCAGATGTCCTCATTCCTACAACCCTTCATTTTCACTGAGACTCTCCTTAGGACACAGATGCTGCTGCTCCCTCACGATCCATCCGTACTCTCTTGCTTTCAGTTTCCACGTTTTCCTCCTCAAATGCCATAGTTCATTTTTAGCATTCCCTTGCAACTACCCTGAGCTTCATTTTCCCACAATTTATTTGTTTCTCTTTCTCTTCCCAAATTTTAAATGTTGATGTTTCTAAGGGTTCTGTCCTAATTGCTCTTCTTTTCTCTCCACACACATACTCTCTCTAAGCTCTAAACACTACTAAACAGCTCATAATTTCCAGTCTTAGAGTTTGGTCCAGACCTTTATTCTGGGAGTTGATGATTTACGTGACAATAGCACTCGAATAATTCAGAGGTAACATGTCCTGGTTTCCCACATGATAGTAAGTGGCACTGCCAGCCATGCTAGATGCTTATAAGTCATTTTTGGCCCTTCCTCAATATTCTGACAATATCCAATTCAACATTCATTTAAAGAATATTTTGGTTCCAAATACATCTGTAATTTCCTCCACCTATTTTGATTTCCAATGTCCCCAGCCTAGCCAGAGCCACATATTTTCTTACCTACGCTTATTTTCTTAGGTCATCCTTAGTCAACTTACTTTAATTCTTATCTCCGACACCCTGTTAGCTACAGAGAAACCAAAGTGATCTCTTAACATGTCTTTCAGTTTCCAACTCTCCCACTTTTCTGGTGTACTTGGACTAAGATTTATGTTCCTCATCATTACTAATGAAGACCTGTACTGTTTCACATATCCTTCTCTTTCAGCCACGTCTCACATTACTCTTTCTCCCTTCTGTACTTCATCCAGATTCCTACTTTTCAGTTTTTCATTTCATCCAATTCACAGGTTTCTTCTACATGCCAAGATCTTGCTCATATATTAGGGTCCTTGAACACTGGGGGTTTTTCCTATAAGACGAATCTTTCTGTATTGTATGAAAAGCTAACTCTTTTTATTCTCAGGTCTTAGCTTAAATATTCTCACTTGAAAGAAGTGGTTAGAGTCTGTATAATCCAAATTAATATTTCTTTTTTTCTTTTTCTTTTGAGACAGGGTCTTGCTGTGTCACCCAGGCTGGAGTGCAGTGCCACAATCTTGGCTCACGGAAACCTCTGCCTCCTGGGTTCAAGCAGTTTTCCTTTCTCAGCCTCCTGAGTAGCTGGGACTACAAGCGCACACCACTACACCCGGCTAACTTTTTTATTTTTAGTAGAGATGGGGTTTTGCCATGTTGATCAGACTGGTCTCAAACTCCTGGACTCAAGTGATCCATCCGCCTTGGCCTCCCAAAATGCTGGCATTACAGGCATAAGCCACCACGCCCGGCCCAAATTAATATATCTATATATAAAAATTATATGTATGAATCTTATATAATGTGAATTAAGATTATATCTAATGTTCGCCCCAACACCCTTGTTGGATATTCAGTCCCTTGCTTCACTTTGCATGTGAACACATTTTGTAATAATCTCTTCACTTTGCTCAGTTGGATTTCTGTGCCTGTCTTCGTCTTCAGAATTGAAACCCTAGGAGTACAGGACTGTGGCTTTCTTATTCACCACTGCAGCTCCGTAACTAAGAGAGCATCTGATACATATGTGTGAAGGGAATTGGTTAAATATAGACCACTAGGTCCAGTGGAGTCCACAGCCTATTCACTTCATGTAGTTTCCAAGAAACAAATGCTTCTCAACATATATTAATGAATGAGATATGGGCCAGGGTATCTGGTCTGGCTGGAGATGGCTTAACTTTGAGTTCACTTGAGAGGGTATCAGTGTGAGCAGGAATGCTTTCACTCACTTCAAGAATTGCATGGTGTTGGCCGGGCGCGGTGGCTCTCGCTTGTAATCCCAGCACTTTGGGAGGCCGAGGCGGGCGGATCACGAGGGCAGAAGATCGAGACCACGGTGAAACCCCGTCTCCACTAAAAATACAAAAAAATTTAGCCAGTCGTGGTGTCGGGCGCCTGTAGTCCCAGCTACTTCGAGAGGCTGAGGCAGGAGAACGGCGTGAACACAGGAGGCGGAGCTTGCAGTGAGCCGAGATTGCACCACTGCACTCCAGCCTGGGTGACAGAGCGAGACTCCGTCTCAAAAAAAAAAAAAAAGAAGAAGAATTGCATGGTGTTTAGGGGGAAGAATCACCCCGCTTCTCTGGGGAGACATGAGGGCTCTGTGGCTCCTGTGGGCTCTCAAACTGTTGGAAGATGATTGCTAAACCTGAGTTTTCAGGTCTCCTAGTTATATTCATTTAAACTTATACATGATTTGTCACTATTTTAAGTTGTTTTTCACTGAAAAGTCAGTCTGAATATAGAGCCTTATTTCATTCAGATCAGAAAAACTGGGTTTTGGTAAAATCTGTTTATCTATAATTTTTAAGTAAGTACAATTTTATAAACCAGTTATTCCTAACTTGAGAGGCCTGGAGGATTTATTACAATGTGTATTTCAGGGCCACATCTGCAGAAGTTTTGATACAACATTTCCTTACTAATACCCCTGACAGCACATTTTAGCAGGCATCCTGTGTTATTCAGAAGCAGAACGTTTATGCACTACACTTTGGGAGAGAGAAGTGCATGTTATGTTACCATTTAAAGATGCCTGGTTCTTGTGGGGCAAATTGGCAAATGATTTATCTGAACTAATGGCAGAGTGGAATTTTAATACTTTAGGGTTTTCAGGAATCTTAGAGCTGTTTTCATTTGTCTCACACATACAGCCTGAACCTTGAAGACATTAATGAATTTGTCACAGAAATTAAATTGGGCCAAAATTTACATTTGCAACCCATGTCTGTGCTCTTCATTCTAAAGCACAATGGCCTAGAGTCATATTTTAACCTCTAAGTTTCATCTTATTAAAAAATAAAATAAAATAAATGTAAATACATGCATGTATTATACTATATATACAATTTATATACATTACAATATTAATTTGAATTACACATGACATCACTAGTAAAGGCCAGTTACAGTTTAGACTGAGATAAGCCCTGTGAGAATTTACTAAGGTCAAAAAGACTCCTTTTAATAGTGACTCAGTGGTACCTACTCTAAGGACAAAGGCTCCAGTATGTATCCTAATCTAAGTTATTACTGAATGTGAGTCCTGTGATAGCTTCTAATGAAAATTTTCCATTGAAAAAAATCAATGTTAATAACTGGAACTCGAGAGCTGTAATGGGTTCTGCTGTGTTTTTCGGGCTTAGACTGTGTGCTATAATATGCTAAGAAGAGGAGTTGATGACCTGTGAGCTCTGGTCACTTCCTGATCTCATTTGACTCTTTGGTCTTTAGTTTTAAAAGGGTGATCAGAGAGGTTGCTTTATAATGGAGAAGTTGAACAAAAGGACCATCAACCTGCAGGCTCACTGGCACAGCGCAAGTTTCACCGGATAAGCATTTCAGTAAAGAGGACTATTGCCAACAGCAATACTTGCAAGGAAGCTTTGTTACAGAGAGGATTTTTTTTTTTAAAGAAGCTGCTAGGAAAACTGACACTAGAAGCTAACTAGAGTCACTCTTTATAGATATCAATGAAATTGTAAGTCTGAAGACATTACTTACCTAGATACAGTAATGGACTTTATTTAAGAACCAACTTTATACATACCTAATATACCTAGGCTTGTTGATCAAGTTGGCTGGCTGGGGAAGAATAAAACCATCTAGAAGATCCACATGATGAGAGAAAGCATTCGGGGAGGGCAGACAGAGACATGATGCTGGCCACAGATAGAACCCAGAGACGCTCTGTGATTGAAGTAGTTCTAATACCTGGAAGCTTCGATTTGCTCTTATAACGTGTCTAAAGCCATTTAATTCAAGACTACCCTTCCTAGTTGGTACCTGTAGATGTAATGCATCTCCTAAGGTATTAGTCTAGGCTCCACCGGACAGAACAACTACCTGGAGGTAGGTGGTGGAGCCTCCGGACTCCGCGACACATTTCACAATGCTGTTTACTCCAAAACACTGGCCTTATTGAACTAATCTAGCTATTGGGTAAGACGAGAAGTAATACACGAACATTCTTAAAGTCTGTTCTCTTTTGCCTTGTGACCTTAAACATTTCAAAGACCAACATGAACACTATTGAATAGAATTGTGTTTCCATCGTCATAACTAATCTGAAAGCCTAAGTTATACCTCTTTCACTGCACATCCAATCTATTTTATGGGCAGAAGAGCACAATGGGCTCAGCTATGCAGGCTTTAGGAGTTATTTTAACCTTTAAAGAACAATAGACACAAGTAAAAGTACATACATAAAGTAGGCATTTTATATTTAATTTTTATTTTCATATGCATGAAAAGTGTGTTCCAAAAAAAGATTAGAGAAATCCATGGCATGTCTTTCTGGTTAATGTTACTTTATTTTTTGGTTCATCTACGCTACTACTTACAAGTTACTTGTTTTTTTTTTCATGGAAAATTTTTTTTAAATGAATTGATTTTGCTTTTCATCAGCACAGTTGTTGACTAATACCAAAGTTAGTTAGAAGGTTATGATTTTTACATTTATAGAATGTCAGGGGCAGCATTTAGACAATACATCATAGTAACTTGGCATTTATGAAATATTAGTTTTCCATAAACATGAACTCAGAGAGGAAGGTTACATTTTTTTAAATTATAATAACATTTTGAAAACCATCTGTCCTTTAAAATGTTACTAAAATATATATTGGAACTGGTGTTTTAGATGCCAGTCCTTCCTGAAGAGTGTTTTGAGATTTTTTTCAAATACTGCCTCAGTTCTATATAAAATAGAAAATATTCTGCCTTGTAAAATGACTACTGGATGTAGGTAAGAAGAAGTTAAGGAAATATTACATAAAAGTAGATTTGCAAAGGTAATTTGCTGAAGGATTATTTACACTTTGATGAGTGGATCTGGATATTTTGATACTAAGTGAAAGTGGTTCCACTGGAATTAGAAGGGAATAGAGATCTGAAAGCAGGAGTGAAAAGAATGTGTGTAAGCCGGGCACGGTGGCTCATGCCTGACCTCAGGTGAGCCGCCCACCTCAGCCTCCCAAAGTGCTGGGATGACACGCTTGTTAAGTGGTACTCTAATTAATCAGTAACTTAAACCTCAAAAGAGATTCATTATGTACACAAAATTAATCTTGTGTAATCAAGTGTATAAGTAAAATTAATTGAAGAAATCAAAAAACGCAAGGTGGCTGACACCTGTAATCTCAGTGCTTTCGGAAGTCTAGGTGGGAGGATCCCTTGACTTAAGGAGGCTGAGACCAGTCAAGCAACACGGTGGGACCCCATCTCTGTAAAACAATTAGCCGGGGATGGTGGTGCGTGCCTGTAGTCCGAGCTACTTGAGAGGCTGAGGCAAAAGTATCGCTTGAGCCTAGGACTTGGAGTCTGCAGTGAGCTATGATCACACCACTGACTCCAGCCAGAGCAACAGAGGGAGACAATGAGAACACGTGGACACAGGAAGGGGAACATCACACTCTGGGGACTGTTGTGGGGTGGGGGGAGGGGGCAGGGACAGCATTAGGAGATACACCTAATGCTAAATGACGAGTTAATGGGTGCATCACACCAACATGGCACATGGATACATATGTAAGAATCCTGCACGTTGTGCACATGTACCCCAAAACTCAAAGTATAATAATAAATAAATAATAAACCACAAAACACTTGTAATTCCAAATCCAGATATATAAACCACAGGAATACTTAGATAAACACACGTTATACACACATATAGTATATGTATGATAAAATATACTTGTATGTTCAACTTGGGAAAGGTTGATGATTTTAGAAACTAATAATTCTATTGCCTTGTGCTCTAATGATTTTCAATTTGAAGATTTATTTGGGATCAAATATATGAGGCTCCATATACAAGACATCTTTCTTTCCCCTCTTCTCAGCACCATTTTTTGGCTGATTATTGGACTACAACTGGGAGATCTAGAACTAAATTCCTGCTTAGTGTTTACTTGTTCAGAGCATAGGCTTTGAAATCGTCCTGTTTTGCCTCAGTCTCCACAGTGGTACCTACTAACCTCATGACTAGGGGATCGTGTAGCATTTCTCTAAGCCTCGTTTTCTTAGCTGTGAAGTGGTAAATTTTGGAAGTGCTTTGTTCATAGGATTTCTGTGGAAACTGAATTGGGTAAAGAATGTAAGGCATTTAGCACAGTAAAATAACCTGGATTACAGTAACTTTTCAAGGAGTGTTTATTAGTACTTAAACTGCCATTGTCATCAAAATTCTGTTTTTACATATGAACTTAGAAATGCCATTGTAACCTTCTCAACTCATTTGGTCATTTAAAATAGAGAGGTTGAGTTAGGTGTTTCTTAAATTTCTCTTTAGCTCTGATACTATGTGTCTGACGTTAAGTAATGCAAAGTTGGTAATTAAATCTTCCCCTTTCGTGATGTAGGAGAAAGGCATACAAAATTTCTGGGTGACTGGATTCCCTTGCAAGTTTATTAGAATTGTAATTACGTAGCATTTTGAATAAAGCGTTCATTCTGGAAATCATTAAGTTTATTTTTCTTAACTCCGTATTTTGTCAACTGTGGAAAAATTGGGATTTAGGAGTAACCTCTGATTTAAAATTCCACCTAGTAACCATCTAAATTGTAGTCTTGTAATTTCCTAACTTTGGTCTTGAAGGTGTTTATCATTCTTATGCGTTATCATACTGTATTATATACTTATGCAACATAAAATGTATAGTTTTAACTATTGCACATGTTTACATATGAAAGGTGTAGTTTTGAACTTATCATTATTAAATTTGCTAATTTTGCTTCACTATTCATTTTGGACACTTATCCATATTAGTACATGCAACTCAAGTTTATTCTTTTGAGCTACTGTATATCATTCAAATGTATGAATAAATAACCTTGCTTTGGTGGACATTTAAGTATTTTCATGTATCAGTATGAAAAACAGTTTCAAAATGAACATTCAAATATACATTGCATATATGTGTATAATATTTGTATATATGAAGGTTCCTGTGGGTCATATATCTGAAATCAAAATTACAAGTGTTTTGTACCTTCTATAATTAATTTTACTCTCAATTTTAAGTAAACAAGATTAGTTTTTGCACATGATGCATCTCTTTATTCAGTTAAAATTACTGACATAATTAGAATACCACTTAAAACTTGAGAATATTTTCAAGGGTATTTATGCAAAACTTACATAAATGTGTTGAAAAGTCCTTTTGTATATATGTAGAGATTACATGGTATGTTAAATTCATCAATTTGCCTAAATATCAAGTTATACTTAAGTAGTGTCCATACACCATGCTTTTGCTTGACTGAACTCCAATATGTATATCCGGAGTACTTTTTAACATTCATAGGTTAAGTGGCCTGTTTTGGAAAATGATATTAAAAATGTAATTCAGATGAATGCTTAAAGATTAAAAATGAATGAGCTTTCGTATTAATCATCAATATGACAACCCTAAAGGGAAGCATGATTTTCAAATATACCTCCTTGTAGGCAGGATAATTCAGAAATGCACAGTGCATATTAGATATGGGATTTGAGTCATAGTGTATTTCTCTAAGAATGTAATTTATTGTACTTTCACATCCACCCCACTGAATATGCAGAGTTTAAGATGCAATGGCCAGAAGACATGAGCGTGTCACTAGAAGGATGTGGACGTGGGCTCCGGGGCTGTTGATGATGACGGTGGTCTTTTGGGGTCATCTGGGGAATGGACAAGGCCAAGGTAAGTGCAAGGATTTTCTAATTCTTTGCGAGTTGGATGCGAATTTCACTTTGTGATGAAATTATGTTGAGTCTTTGGTTTGATGTTTAAGCAATTTTTTACAATCTTCCGTCAGGTTTTTGTTACAGGGTATTGTAATATCTCTGCACCAGTTAAATTGAAATAGAATTAGGTGTGAGTAAATGCATCAAAATTGAAGCCATCTTTCTGAAATTGGCTTTTCTCTGTTGTAATTGATGATATGTATATATATGTGAGGTTTTATGAAGCTATATATATGCGTGTGTCTCTGTTGTAGTTGGTGGTATGTATATATATGTGAGGTGTTACGAGGCCATAAATATGCGTGTGTGTGGGTTTTGGGTGGGTGGGTGTGCCTGTGAGTTTGTGTGTGTGGTATTTTACAAGAACACGTAGCATATAAAGTTGTCGTGATTTTGAAGAAAAGTTTTTGGACGTTTGTCTGTTTAGGGTTTTTATGTTTTTGGATGTTTGTCTCTTTAGGGTTTTTATGTTTTACATTTTAAAATTTCAAGAACCTATTCTTAAAGGATGCGATGTTCTTTAGAAATTAAATGAAAAATGTGACGTTTCTCATTCTTCTGCCAAGTGTATTTAGGGGAAATTAATGAGAGAGTGGAGCTGCAAGGTTGTGGCATCCTGAAATGTCTGTTGGAGCGTAGAAAAAGGCCATAGATTTTGTAATAAGGCTTTCAATACTGATTTCATCAATAGCTGTATGGAGTGGTTTGTGCCAAATCTAGTATCTGTGAATGTATTTTGTGATAAGTATTGTATTATTTTTGGAGGTGTGTTGCCTGCTCAGATACAAATTGCAATTCTGTATTTTATGTGATAAAACATCCTGACATCGCTGAAATTTTCTTTTCCTTTCCGGGCAAGTATATTCGGCATTGATTTCCTGCATTTTCAAGGCTTGAAATGAAATCTGTGAGCAGGAAGTTTACAGAGTTATTTCAAGGGATAGGTATATTTCTCCAGATAAAATTGAAAGTGTGCAGTGTTATTATATAATTGTGATGAAGTTGAGCTTTGCTAGTTTGAAGTATCTAATAAAGTTTAACACTTTTTAAAAGATCCTTCAAAAAAAGCAGTTTTCTTGCCATATGTAATATTGTTCAATGAAGTTTTGAAATGAAATAGATATTTTTCAAAACCACAAATGCATCTGTGCCTTTATATGAACAGTTGTATATACATGTAAGCAGATAATACATTTTGTTAATTAAGATCAGCTTTGATTTTAATTTTTCTTTCCTGTCATTCAGAATTTGTATTTGCATCTAATAGAATTCTCATTTTTCTTTTTTGTCATAAAACTAATGTAAAATATATTCAATACACATAGTAGTTTTTTTCACCAAAGGTCTAAAACAAGAATATGTAGACAGTAGCTACGTTGGATTTCTTTGGCTATAAGAGTTGTCTATTTCTCTGGTGATGTGTAGAATTACTAAAATGCAGCATGACAACTGTTTCTCTGTAATAGTGATCCAACATGACATGTAGTATTACACAGGGTTGCTAATACCTTCCTCTGACCATCATTTCCAGTAATTGTGGCTTGTTTTAGATGAGGAATAGGTTATTAGATATTTAAAATATTTGAGAAAAATAGGTATCTTCTCTCTTATTTACCCAAACCCTTTTATTTACTCAATATTGATGGCTCAAGTATTCTATCTTTCACTAGGGACCATCATTTATTAAAAAATGGCCTGAAATCAATTCCAAGTCTAGCTGTAGTGAAGCTTCTAGTGGGAAATGCAAATTAAGTAATTTGTTTTCTTTCTAAAAGGATAAATTAAAATAGACAATGATTCAAAGAACAAAACAACTTAATAGAAAACATAATGGAATGCTTTGATACTATGATTCAGGGAATTTTGCTTCCTTAGTGGTAGCTAGATTGAGTGAAGGAGATTGCTTAGGTATAATGAGCAAATCTTATAATTGCAAGTATAACCCAAGCTGCATATCATCATTTAGCTCAATAAGCCTCATTAAATATTAAATATTACCTTTTAACTTTTATGCAATTAAGCAGAATTTAAAAATAAAAGTTTTAAAAATTAAAGTTTTTATTACTAAGTATCTTTTAAAATACAAATCTCACAGCTCCTTATTGTCAAGAAAAGAACACATGAAAATTTATAAATAAGGTTTTCTCTCTATTAAATTTACAGTCTTGCATTAAATATTGGTTATTGGGACCCACCATGTCCATGATTATGATTAAGTATCAATGAAAGATGACTCTTGCAGCAAATATGCATGCAAATGTTTTAAGATTATTTTCACATTATTTCACATAATTTCTTAAGCATAATAGGATAAGTAAATTATACTTTCTACACAAGCTCTTCATATTTATGAATAGATCATGTTCTAAATTTTTCAATCATTGGGGAATCCCAATGTCATATTTATGAATGGACCATGTTCTAAATGTTTCAGTCATTGGGGAATCCCAATGTCATATTTATGAATGGACCATGTTCTAAAAGTTTCAGTCATTGGGGAATCCCAGTGTCGTATTTATGAATGGACCATGTTCTAAATGTTTCAGTCATTGGGGAATCCCAGTGTCGTATTTATGAGTGGACCATGTTCTAAATGTTTCAGTCATTGGGGAATCCCAGTGTCGTATTTATGAATGGACCATGTTCAAAATGTTTCAGTCACTGGGGAATCCCAGTGTCGTATTTATGAATCGACCATGTTCTAAATGTTTCAGTCATTGAGGAATCTTCCTAGAGAAACCGTGTGAGAAATTGTAGCTAAGCTCAAAAACGGAAGACAAAAATCGATTTAACGAGGAATGTAGATTAATGTCATAGTATTATCGCGACTGTGTGCAACCACTACTTATAAACAATGATATAAGAAATGCAATCTGAAATCTGAATTCTAAATAGGAATGTAGTGCCATTATCCCTCTGGGACCCTTAGGGTCAAAATAAGATAAAAGTGATGAATGGTGGGTTGGAAGTCAGTCAGTGATCCTTGTCAAATTTTTGTATCTGTCAAGAAAAGCATCTGCTTGAGGACATCCATTTTCCTACTTCTGAGTTACAGAATAATAGGTACTTATCCTGAATGTGACATTCCCTGACGTGGACTCTGTCTTTGCTGCTTAGGTGGTGTGTGCATGAGAAAGTGCTTAACATCTGAAAACGGAGACAATCCTTAGAGAAAGATATATATGAATTTTAAAAGGAAATATACCTACGATGGAAATAAAACAAATAGCATAAATATCTAGCTGTATTTGGTCTTTTTGGTAACTATTACAATATATACATTTTCAAACAACTAAGTTCAGCACTGACTTTGGGAGAATCTAGATAAAACTGAACTGACATATAATAAGCATTGGTGTAATTAATAGCACAGCGGGCAGAACCATGGGGGTATTTCCTGAGGAAGAGGGACTATAGAGAGGCAAAAGAAAACCCAGCTCATTCTGGGGAGTGCCAGGAGCAGTTATTATATTCAGAACTGAGAACTTATTTCTAACTCACCAACCCATAGTTCTGGCTGAAGTGCAGTGGTGCAGTCATAGCTCATTCTCAGCCCCAAACTCCTGGGTTCATATGGTCCTCTCATCTCAGCCTCCTGGTAGCTATGACCACAGGTGTGCACTACTTTGTCCAGCCAGTTTATTTTATATTTTATTTTCATTTCATTTGTAAAGACTGGGTCTTGCTATGTTGCCCAGGCAGGTCACAAACTCCTATCCTCAAGCAGTCCTCTAACCTAGGCCTCCCAAAGTACTGACATTACAGGCATGAGCCATTGCATCTGGCTCAAAAATATTTCTGTCCTAATGGCTTTAACAAAGAAGTGCCGTTTTGGGGATATATACAATGGTGTGCTGCTTGGGAGTGACAAAAAAATAATTATAAGAAGAATGGAACGAATATGTCAGTATGTTTTCAAAAGCAAGTTAGCCCAAGTTTTTAAACAAGCATAATTTTAGGGTTTTTGTAACTAACTTAGGGTTTAAATGTAGCAAAAATTTTAAACATTATCATGAATACACAGAAAATTTTAATCAATTTGGTTTCCATGATGAATTTACATGCTTAAATTCCTAATTTCAATTTGCTGCTAGATATGAGAAAGTTTGAGATTTTGAAGAAGCAAGTGGTTCTTACAAATGTAGCAAACTTAAATTTTGAGGACAATTTAATTTAACTTCCATTTTTATGACCAGATTTTGGGTCAGCTGTTAAGCATTCAAAAAATAAAATCTGATAATATCTGGCAATTCCAATTTTCAGTTTTATTGATCTTCACCATGAAATAATATATAAGGTAAGGGGCAAAATTTTGGAAAAGCAGATCACTTTGTTGTCCTATTTAGCAAGTTCTCAAATTATGCCATCTTGGAATCATTACAAGTAATTATACGAAGACAGTATCTTGTGTTTTGTATTTCATTGTTACACATCCAATTGTTCTCTAGAGATATCAGAGAAAACCCACTCAAGAAGGGAAGGTTAGATAAACAGCCCTCTCTCTCTCTCTCTCTGTCTTTGCCTCCATTTGGTTCCTTATGTTCATTTCTCAGTGCATTTCAGTTACTTTTATTGTTCCCTTCATTTTCTCTTTCATTCCAGAAGTTTAAGTGATTGCATAATTCTTTTGACAGCTGAAAGTAGTATCCGACTTTGAATGAAAGGTTTACAGCTACAGCTTTTCAATTAGAAAATCTCAGATCATGTGATCTATGAGTTTTAATATCTTAGGATCTCGACCAGTAAGGAATAATCACTTTGAAAAACCTTGATGCTACCTAGAGTTTGTGTTTTGTGAGGTTGCTTGGTAAATTATTTTCCTTTGATAATTGAATATTGCTTCAAGAGAGGTGAGCTCAGACGTTTGGCAATGAATATTGAATGTGTATTCCAAGAGACATGACCTTAAAATATCATCAAGCTAAGTAGTAGTGAAATTGAACTCTGCTGTATAATAGAAGTCAGTGTTTCTTACATCTTTGTGATATATAAATATTTTTACATTGTGGTAGATAATAATTTGTATGGGAACATTTAATTGAATTTAATTTATCCTATGGCAGAATTATGTTGCATAGGTCATTTTAGTTTTTGATTTAAGCATCTTAAAATTACAAATGCAAATATTCAACACGTAAAACCCACATGAATACACACTCCCAAACATTTGAAATCCTAACAGTCATTTCCAACAGCTTTTTCCTACAAAAGAAGTCAGCTCTTCTTAGAGAAGACATGCATTCCCATAGCTTGAGAGGTGCACACTATAAGGTAAACAGAGAAAGGATTACAGCAGTTTAAGTATACCAGCGGATTTACTTTATAGACAATAGACTTTTGAATTACTTGTCTTCAAAATTTGGTTTCTTGAGAAAATTATCTGTGTAGATTAATCATGCATTTCAGATACTTTCCAGACATCTGAATGTTGTTTTCTTAAAAGTAGCCAGCACGCCTTTTTATGCAGTCTGCATGGGAGATAGTAAGAGATGTGTATGCTGTATATCTACTAGTAGAGATTTGTTTATGAGTGCTTCCTTAAAAAATTATTTTTTCTGAAGAAAGGGATTTCTTTTTTATAATTTAGATTAGATGATTTTAAATGTTTTTAGGTTTTAACCTCTCTGATCATCAGGGTCATTGCCATGGAAAAAATGCAAGTTATAGCATATTTCATTTTTATAAGGAAAGAAGTTGATAATTTAGACTTTTTTCTTTTACTAAATTGAATTACATCACTCAATATTTGGATGGCATTAATTCACAATAGCAACAAAAAAATCTTACTATTCAACAAAATAAAGTATGATTTCCTTCACATTTAACTTAATTTGTTCTTTAAAACATCTCCTAACGAAGGTTTTCTCATCCTCTGAAGCTGAATTTATTTAGGAAAAAATATTTTAAACACCATCCCAAGTGATATAACTAATTTTATTGAGCTTTGATGTTCTATTTGAACATATTTGAAGACTGTACAAGCACTCAATTTAGAATTAAGATTTTATTTGGAGATTTTGGTTGTATTTGAAATCTGTTGTGGAATTAAACATGAAGAATACGTCAATTTACTAGATGTCATTGTCTATGACACATTTTAGTCTTATCTTTCTGCCTATATGTAAAGAGGAATAGAAATAATTGGTATAAACAGGAAAAAAGAAGTAAAGTGGTAGGATCAGATGTGAGAAATATATAAGCTAAGATACTCTTTTTTTGTTTGTTTGTTTTTTGTTTTTGTGAGACAGAGTCTTGCTCTGTTGCCCAGGCTGGAGTGCAGTGACACAATCTTGGCTCACTGCGGCCTCCACCTCCCAGGCTCAATGGTTCTCCTGCCTCAGCCTCCTGTGTAGCTGGGATTACAGGTACGCATCACCACACCCGGCTAATTTTTGGATTTTTAGTAGAGACTAGGTTTGACCATGTTGGCTAGGCTAGTCTGAAACTCCTGACTTCAGTTGATCCGCCCACTTCAGCCTCCCAAAATTCTGGGATTTCAAGTGTGAGCCACCAGGGCCAGCCTAAGCTAAGATATTCTAGAAGCTATTAATAGTAAAATATAATGTAAATTGTTTAAAATTAATCTGTATATGAAATTTTTTCTAGGACTTTCCTGCCAGAAAAGTAGGAATAGAATGGCAAAAGGAACGAGGTTCCTTCTACAAGTAGGCACACATCCTATTTCACTTTATCCTGTGATCAGTCTCATAACCATCTCCTGGTGTGAAGTGCTAAAACTGTGCTTTAAGAATAACTTAAGTCCTTTATGTACAAACTAAAGTATGAGAGCCTGAACCTTGGAAACCAAGAGATTCCAAAAAGCCTTATGTGTGAGACTGGGTGCCACAGATCTTGGCAGAAATTACTGCTTATTCTTAATTCTTATTGTTCCTTTCTAGCACTTCAATTTATAATGCCAATATCTACCTCAGCCTAAAGACAAGCTCTAGAATCACTTGTGTTACTTATTACATTTCTTTTAAAAAGCTCATGAATTACACATGAATTTCAAAGTTGCCAACTGAGATTCCAAGGACTTAGAAAAGAAAAAACGTGGCACCTTTCCATTATAAAGGCTGTACGCAGTCTTCATAGTGTTTGTCTTTAAGGGACAACATGCCTCATCCATCAGCAACTTTTCTTCCTTAAATCATCATATCTTGCCTAAAAAGGTTTTCTGAAAACTAAGATTTGCAGATTGTTATATCACATCTTAATCTACGTATCAACTTTAGCATTATCAAAGCATGAACTGTTCTGGGTTTTCATAGTTAATTATGTTTGTGGTAATAACTGGGATGCAATTGTTTTTCTTCTGATGATTTTGTACTTGCTTTTCTTATGGTAACTTCTGATGCTTGTTTGTAAGATCTTCCTCTCTTTTCTCCATCTGGTTATCTTCTTACCTTCTGTCCTTTAACTCAGATGTCACCCACACTGTGTGTCTTTCTGGATTGCTTCTTATTTAACTGTTGCTTCTCATAGTTTACATACCTCCTCCTGTACCACACTATCAACATTTCTCAAGCTGCACTATATGCTGGGTTGTGTCTTTATTTATTTATAAGTTCCTTGATAATTCGGACTATATATTAGTATATTCAAAAAATACTTATGAAGTGTTTACTTTGGGTCAGGAATTATTGAGTGAAGGAAATTGACCAAAACTCTGCCATCATGAAGCTCGCATTCTAACTTAGGGAGACAGATAACAGACAATGAGCCACATAAATATGCAAAGTATCGTAAGTTAGATGGTGAAAAGTAATCCTGGATGGGGATCAGATAATTTTGATAGGATAATTTTTAACTGGGTAGTCAAGAAAGGCCGCACAGAGAAGATGGCAATTGGAAGAACAAGGTGGTGAGAACTGCTGAGTCTGGAGCAAACACACAATTTGGAGCAGTAGAAGATTCCAGAAGTAACAGTATAGAGGCGAAGAAGTGGGAATTGTGTGGAGTCTTTTACTTGCTGTTGTAATGACCTTGGCTATGCTTTGAAGTGAGGTGGAAAGTTGGCAGGGACCTTAGTTTTCTTTTTAATAATTCACTATGAATTTTGAACGGTCACTATTATAGACTCAATAATTTTGCTTTATTACTCTTGCAATTGACTACAAAAGAGCGTATTGAAGAAATGTTAAATTCTAATTTAAACTGATTGAAATAGGTTTTTATCTTTTTATGTTTCTCATCACTGAATATCTCATTTTTAATTAGTTTGAAAGCATTCTAAGATAGTGAGCCAATGCAATTTAGCATAATGCATAACTTATTATTCATCAGATTTAGGTATTTAACCGAGGATGCTAATTAGGAAAGTAACTTGTTCTGTTGGATGATTTTGATAAAGCTACTTTCAAATGATTATCACATCCATTGATGTCATATTAAGTTGTGTTTCTGGAAACCAAATTTAGGCAGTGGTAATGAGTTAATATCTCTAAGTGGATACCTTTTATCTCTACAGTCAAGGATACTTGAAAGTGGAAAAACATACTGGCTTCAAGTCTTGGGAACTAGGACTTACCGGAAATGTGTGTGTTTGTTTTGTTTCCTGGTGGAATTGTCTTCTCGGAAAGATGGTGTTTCCTTTTCAATAGGAAAAAATTGATCCTATGCTGCTTTACTTTAATGCTTTGCTTTTGTCAAAATAGTGTTTTCTTAGGAAAATTAACCTATCATAATATAATGAAAAGAGAAATGCTGAAGACACAAAATGATGTCCATGTTAATATTGAGTAGGAAGCATCAAGGGACATGAGAAGAGGGAAGCGAAGAGAGGGAGAAGAGAAATTTATAGTGTAACAACAATTAGTAAAAAGGATTAGCATATACATGTAGTCAATAAGTCAATAAATGGCTGTTTATAGAAAGCCTACCAGGCACTAGGGGATATAGCAGTGAAGAAGGCAAAGACACAATTGGCTATACTGTAGTGAGGAGGGAAAGAGGAGGAAGACATACAAATACCTAAAAAAAGCAATGGTGTGAAGGGCTATAAAGTACACTACTACGAAGAAGATTACATGTGATAACATGGCTGAGTAAAACTGTCAAGGAGGAAGGCACTGATCTGGCTGTAGGTATTTCAGAGCATTTTTCTCTCTGAGGAGGTAATATTTCATTTGAGAGTTGAGTGAAGACAAAGAGGAAGGTACTTTGAAGATCTGGGGTGCTCTGAGCAGAAAGAAGGGCAGATATAAAGATTCTGTAATTTAAAAAGAGAGCTTGATAGTTTCTTACAAAGAAAAGAAGGCCGGTTTGGCTGGAATGTCCATGAAGGAAGAGCATGGAGAGAGATTACATGAGTGTTCTCAGGGACCAAATCTAGATCTTATATCAAAATGTGAATATAAATTAACTACATTGAAAAGTGTATGATGGATGTGTGATACGATGAGGTTAGCTCTTAGGAGGGTGTACTATTGTGGAAGGGTACACTAGTGAAGGAAGGGGGTTCATTTAGCTGACTATTGCACCTGTCCAGTTGAAGGATGATGGTAGTTGGGATTATGAGTGTAGCAATAAATTTGGAGAAAATCAGTTGAGATTGGAAGTTGACTTGAAGATGGTTGAATTTACTGAGCAAGAATTATATCAAGGTATTTGGATTTAGGGACATGGGGGATTATGGTCACTTTTAGTGATATGGCAAAGTCTTGATGACATGAGGCAGTTTGCAAGTGACAGAGGTGTGGGTAGGTGCGTATGTGTGATTGATTTTACATTTTTTAATCTTAAATTAAGACGCTAGTTAGAATCCAAGTGGAGACATCAAGTAGGCACTGACAAGTTGACTTGGCTAGAGATGTGAGTTAGATCATCGTAGCCTATAGAGCATGCCTAAAGTCATGAATCTAGGTGAGGGGTTGGAAAACTATTATAGCCCATGAGCCAGATCTGGTCTGCCACCTATTTTTGTATGGCTCATGAGTTATAAGTACGTGTGGCATTTATAAGTCTAAAATGTAAAATACAGGGAAATTTTTCAGCAGGGAAAGTTCCATAAATTTGCCTCTTGGCAACACAAAGCCTGCAATATTTACTATCTGGCTCTTTGTCAAAAATGTTACTGACTCCTGATCTGGATGAAACCCTGTGAGGAGAGAGTGTTGACAGAAGAGAGAGAAGCATCACAGTGGAAATTAAAATTATGTCAACTGAAGTGTGTAGGGTAGAGAATTTAAGCCTGAGTATAACAGTAAGAGATTAAAATAACAGTAAATTCATTATCAGCGTGATCAATGAAACCTTTGGGGGCAAAGAGGAACTATCTTCGTCACACCTTTCACTCACTCATAGAAAGATCTTAGGCAGGAAATATAACTTGTTTGAAGATCTGAGATAAGGCTAATGTAGTTTGGACAAAGAAAGCCAATGGGAGGATGACATTACATCTGGCCAAAGATTTAGGGAAGAGCCAAATACTTCAGGCTTTTTAAAGTGATCTTTAGATAAAGAGGAGGTCATCAAGGCATTCCGAATTTGGAGGATCAAATCACATCTGATGGAAAAAATCTGGCTGTATGTGCATCTAGGATGTAAGGAAGCCAACATGGATGTGAAGTTAAAATTGTCCATTGCAAATAATAAAATGAAGGCCCCAGGTAGCCTTGGCAAGGGCAGATTTGGTATAAAATCCTTATTGGAATGGGCTTAAGCAGTAACGGGAATACGGATCTAGCTGTTGTGTTTAGTGGAATTTTATCAGTCTTTTTGTTGTGTATGATATATAGATGGTCAAAATAAGGAACTTCTACATTTTCGGTTTTTGTTTTATTTTAATTGAGATTTGAATTAAAAATAAGAAACTTTTATTTTGAAACTTGGAGACTGTGTTTAAAAAGTATAGAGTAGGGCTAGAAAAAAACCTAAAACTCTCCTGATGAGGAGAGTGCTAATCGTGACTCTAATAATAATAAAATACTTTTCTGATAATTTTTTGTGTGTTTCATTATTTATATATGTATGGGAAGTTGTACCCTAGCCACATGCCAATTCACCTGGTGAACTTGCTCTTCAACGTGGCACAAATATTTCCTTCTATCTTTAGCCTTCCGGGGTTTCTCACATGGACTATTGGCTCTTCCTACATGAACCTGCTGGTAGTACCCTGTAGGAGACATGCTACTCCATGACAACAGGCACCACGCTGTAGGGGAATTACCATACCTGTCAATCACTATCTCTAGAATGTGGCCTTTCATGAGCCCTGAGATTTCATACTGTTTCTCTGAGCTGTAACAATATTTATATTGAAAAAATAAACATGTTCTTCTATCTTTAATATTTTATATCTTATAATTTGAATATCCCATTTTCATTATACTACTTAGCTGCTAAGTTATGTTATAAAAACAAGTTTTAATTATCTGCAAACACCTTCAAATCTAATCCTTACCGGTGAAGACTGATGTCTGGTTAACATCTGTTAGGACATTTATTTCCATACAGTATTTATAGCGCCTTTTTGTTATTGATTGGTATGATAAATGTGTAACTCTTACACAAAGACAAAATTTTTAGATTTTTGTATTTAAAATACTGGTTATCAAAAGAAAAACCCAGATGTTATTTGTTTATGTTTCTGCTTGAGGTACTGAATCTATTTCAAGTCATATTTCTCAGTATTGATATACTTAATTTTGCTGAAATAATAACACACTAACTTTAGCTACTTTTTTTCTCAGTGTATCTCCTTGTCGCTCACCATTTCTGCCTCATTTCACTTCTCATCTTTATTTCTTTTTCTTTGGTCTTCTTTTACTTTAGGGATTCTTTCAATTTAGAAGTGTTCTTGTTTTCTGTTAATTACTATTCTTCTTGGATGTACACAGTTATCCTTTTCCATTTCATTTGTGAATTCATCTCAGAGGCATTTTGTATGTGCCTTTTACTCATAGCTTCTCAGAAGTCCCTTTCGAGGTTACCGATTTAACATGTCATGTACTATAAGGTTTGCATGGCATGGTGGCAGCTGACTTTGGTCTTTACAAGGATTGAAATGTTCACTCAACATGGATTGGTAGAATTTATTTTTTCCTTAAACATTTCATCGCCTTGTAAACAAACAAAAGCAAACCCAAGACTCAAAACTGACATTACTATTGGTGCCCCTGGAAATAGCTACCTTCTCACTAAAGTAGATTTTGTCATCCAACTTTATGTGTTGTTGAACACACATGGTGCTGTATGAGCACTCACTCACTAGTCTAGAAAACATTGCTGTGACCAGTTACCAGAAAAATAAATTCAGATTGCTCTTCACCTTCCACAGATGACCCTTCTGAAAGCCATTTGAATTCATTATAAATTATAGTTATATTAGTGTGACTTTAATTCACTTGTAATCTGAACTTTATGTGCAATGCATTTTTTCCCGTGTTTAATCATTTTTGAATGCTAAATCATTTGCAAACAAATGGCTTGTCCTTGAGAAAGAATTTAAGGCTGAAAGTACATTAAGTGCCATCTGGGTATCTGTGTCAATGGTTTTGTCACTACAAATGTGTGTGTGTGTGCATATCACCTACTTTATCACATTTATTTGATAAAATTGATATGCAATCTCTAAATCATTGTGTCTCCAACTTGTGTTATGCCACAAATACAAATTTTTGTCCTAAAGTTGATGGTACCCTTTGTAAAACTAGAAGTTCTCATTTGTGCAAAGGAAGGAAAAATAAAACAAGAAACAAATTCAATAAAAAAATTAAAGGTCAGATTTCTTTTATAGCTGCTGAATTCCTTTCTTTCCTTTCCATCATCCTCACATTCCCAAATCTCAACAAAGTTAAGAAATTAAAACACACATCATGAGATCATATGTTCACCTTGTTCAGGAACTGAAGGATTACATATACAAGACTATACCTTAATAAGTAGAGGGAGAAATATGAAGATATGAATAGAATATGAAAATTTATTATAATGCAGTTGTATTCTAAAGTGTTTCCTAGGCAGGCTAAGAGTATGTTGCCAGGAAATTTTAAGAGACCCACTCCATTATATAGAAGAGGATGTGTGTAGATCTCTTAATTCTGAAATATTTAGAACTGAGTACAACAGGTCTTTGAATAACGACGTTTCATTCAATGTCATTTCATTATGATGTTGATGAGAAAAAACAAATTGATTCCAATTGGGGTTCACTGTCTGTGTAGAGCTTATGTATTCTCCCCATGTCTGCATTGATAT
Organism: Symphalangus syndactylus; assembly: GCF_028878055.3. NCBI lineage: Eukaryota > Metazoa > Chordata > Mammalia > Primates > Hylobatidae > Symphalangus > Symphalangus syndactylus. The sequence goes on from NC_072448.2 coordinate 6,472,577, forward strand.
TCTCTGGATGCTCCAGTTTCCTCTCACTTCCCAAGGCTGTGCATGTGAGGTTGATTGACGTGTCTATGTGGTCCCAGTCTGAGTAACTGTGGGTATGTGTGAGTGCACCTGCAATGCGACGGCACCCTGTCCAGGGCTGGTTCCCACATTGCGTCCTGAGCTGACAGGATAGGCTGCGGTCAACTGCAACCCTAAACTGAAATAAGTAGGTAAATAATGATTTTACTAGCTTTTATTAATCTTAAACGTATGAATAGCTGAAATTTATTTCAGCATTTAATATTAGAAGTGTTTTGATCTTTATTTACAAGTTTGTTGACGTTTTAGTTACCAAAAGCCATAGAAGCTTAACTCTTTTGATGTCAACCTATGGTAAAATGGGTTTCGCTGACTGTATTTTTGTACCAATTAACCATCCCCAATTTATCCCTCCGTATGCGTGTATCAAAACATCACGTGACCATAAATATATATACCTATGACCAGTTTTCAAGCACCTGTCAATGATGTTAAGTGAAGACTTATTGTAGTCCTTTTTTGGCATAACGAAAATGTGTGTGTTTTGTTCAAGATTGGAAAAGTTCTTTGTGTAAAGAACTAGACAGTAAATATTATAGGCTTTGCTGGCCATATGTAGTCTCTGTCTCTCCTTCATCTACTCATTCTTCTTCTCCCCTTCCTTCTCCTTCTTTAGACACTTCCAAAATGCCAAAACAATTTTTAGCTCTCAGCCATATGAAGCAAGCCATTGATTAAATTTGGCTTGTAGGCCCATAAGGTGTGAATTCCTTTACATCATCAGAATGCCACATATATATGAAATGTTATCTATGAGAAATTAATGGGGCTCCCAGCAGAGAGAAATTAGCCTAAGTTAAGTTTGGGCTTTGGAATTCAGGGGAATGCCATGCACAAAAATGCTCTGCTTTTAAAACTAGTTACTAACAGTCCATTTCTGATATCAGAAATACATGAAAACTACCAATTGAACGGACATTATTCACTAATTTAGTGCTGCTACTCCTGTGTGGTGGAAAAAGAATCCAGAAAGTTTTCCTTTCCATTTGAACATTCATGCAATAAAAATTTCCAAATCTTTTTTTGAACAAATTTTTTATCTTATAGCTCTCTTGTGTACTTTATAAGTACGTTTTGCTGCTTATTCTCAGTAACTGTATTGAAACAATCTGTTTTCCTTTATCAATCAAAATAAAATAAGAAATTTAGCTTAATACTAATATTAAGCTGAAGTGCAAGATATATGAAAAAGAGAGAAAAGAAGCAGGATAAACTGACCTTTTGATAACTGCAGAGGACAGCAGATCAAAGACTGGACTTTAACGTCTGACATTTTCAGAATCTATCACAGTAAGTCCACTGGGTCCAGAAATAGGTTTTAATCCTAGATTGAAATGACAATGCTGTCATGACATTGAGTTTGATGGAAAAAGTGAAGTTAAAGTTTTTCTCAATATTTTTTTAAAATCAATGATTGATTTAACTATAAAATGGACTGATTCTGAAGAACTCATTCTGACGTTGGAGGTGAAAATGCTTTTACTCTAATCATTAAAATCAATTTCTCTAGATATCTGACTTTATTCTGCTTTATAACATAAAGAATGAAACTATATTTATTAATGAAGTGTAATCTAGCAAAGTGGCATAAGCATAATTATGAGTCACTTACTAAAGTTGTGTGTTTTTTTCCATTGCATGAAAACCCTGCCTTGTTTTAATTTTTATTGACTCTTTAAAAGCAATTTTAGGTTTGTAGAAAGAAGTGAATAAGCATTCACACGTCATCCTCAGCCTCTACCCCAATTTCCCCGATTTTTAACATCTTGCAATAGTGTGGTACATTTGTTATAGTTGATGAGTCAATATTGGTACATTACTATTGACTAAAGTATGTAGTTTGTATTAGAGTTTACTCCTTGTCTTATGAATTCTGTAGGTTTTGTCAAATGTGTAATGACAAATAATCCTCATTACAGTGTCATACAGAATAATGGATTCACTCTCCTAAAATTCTTCCTTGCTCCATCCGTTCATCGTTTCCTCTACTAATTTATGTAGAAGATAAATTAGTAGATTGAGTTGATGGTTATAGCGGTTTAAAGCACAGATAGAAAACTAGATTGACCTGCCTACCCAGACTGTGCTTCTCACTCTCACTGTGCCCTTTCTTAACCTTTGGAAATGCTTTTATTCATATATAAAATAGGCTATAACTTCATATAGTTGTATTACAAAAAGTTAATGCACAGAAAAAGACTTGTGCTAGGTATATGGTTTCTTCTCAGTTAAATGGAAGCCATTGCATGTGTTTGTCAATAGAATTCGTCATACTTTATCTCACATATCTTTACGTCATTGTTGGCACATGACATGTTTAGACTGCACGAATCTCCTCCAAATCCCTAATAGCCACTGATCTCTTTACTGTCTCCATAGTTTTGCTTTCTCCAGAAGGTCATGTAGTTGAATCATACGGTATGTAGACTTTTCAGACTGGCTTCTTTCACTTGGCAATATGCATTTAAAGGTTCCTGTGTGTCTTCTGTAGCTTGACAGAATACTATTCCATTGCCTGGATATACCACAGTTTATTTTTCCATTCACTTCCTGAAAGACATTTCGATTTTAGTGATCATGAATAAGGCTCCTGTAACATTCATGGGAAGAAGGCTTTTGTGTGCATGTAAGTTTTCAAATCCTTTAAGTAAATACCGGGAATGTAATTGCTGGGTTGTGTGGTAGGGTATGTTTAGTTTTATAAGAAACTGCCAAACTGACTGCCAAAGTAGCTGTACTATTCTGCATTCTCACCAGCAATGAATAAAAGTTCCTGTTTCTCCTCACATTTGCCAGCTTTTGGTATCATCAGACTTTTGGATATTGGTCATTTTAATAGTCATGTAATAATATCTCACGGTTGCTGTGACTTGCAGTTCCCTAATGATACATGACTAGTAACTTCAAAATCCCCATTTGACAGCTGTATTTAGACCTTTGGACTATTTTTTAAATGAGTTGTTTTCTTTCTTATTTTCGAGTTCTCTGTATACTTTAAATACCAGTAATTTATCTGATATGTTTTGAAAATGTTTTGAATATGTTTTGAAAAGATTTTCTCCCAACCTGTGGCTTTTGTTTTCATTCTAAGCACAGTTTGAATAACAAAAGTCTTTAATTTTAATGATGCTCAATTTCTCAATTTTTTCTTTGTCTAACCCAATAAATCAGAAAGCTTTTTATCATTTCACATGACTTAACATTCAGGCAAGGTCTATATAGGCCCCTTTCAAACAGTCATAAAGTTTAGAAGCTCTGACCTCACAAACAATAACAACGACAACATAGAAACAAAAATGACAGCTTTCGATGTTGTCTCAGTAATTTCTCAATTCAAGAACAGATTACTGAGCTTTATAAGCAATACGTATAGATATCAATTTCACAATAAAATACCTTATGATATTTATCAAATCGCCTTAGTTTTGGTCACTTATTACTATTAGACTAAAATGTAATTTGTCAGACATGAGAAATCTTTTTGTAGTATTTTTTAGAGAACCAAGTATTTATTTTAGCCTTTTCAGTTCTTCCCTTGCTATTTCTGCAGTATAGTCATTCCAATTGTCTCTATAGATGTATTAATACCAGGTACATAATAAACACAATTATCTCCCACGTGTACCCCAACCCCATTCCCTGTTCATGCAGTCAACATAAAGGAAGCAGGTCAAAAGGAAGCAGGTCATGTACGCTGTGATGTGCTGGGTTGTAAGGAAAGGTACACAATTAATGTACCATGTCTGAGTTTTCTTCTTCTCTGTATTTGTTCCATTTAATGCATGTATGTTTTTTATTCCTCAGGCCTCTCCAGTCCTAACACACTCAGGGATACTTGATACAGCTATAAGGCTGTGTCTTTATCAGGTACCTTTGTGTTACCCCCAGCCAGGTGTGGGAAATAGAGGAAGTGAATGTCTGTATCCTCATTAAGTATCACACAGAGCAGAAACATAAAGAAGCCTGTGCCATGAATGGGTCTCTTCTTTCTCCAAAAACCACCTACCCCTTCAACTCCCACTGCTTAAAGGAAAATCTTGTATTAGTCTCCCCATTTTCTCCTCAAACTTGCTTTAGCAAAGCAGTTCTTAAACCTCTGTTAATGTATGTCCCCACCCCTAACTCAACACACAGTGTCATGTCACATCACAGAAAAGAAGTTCAAAACAAAACAAAACAAAGCCACAGTCTTATAAGAAAAATAGGTAAGTTTTACAAAAGTTGTGTACTGTATCTCTGCTTTGAATTTTGTCATTGGCCAAGGATAGTAAAACTCTTGGAAAACTATAAAACAGGAACTTACTTAATATATTTTACCCAAGATTTTTCAAACATTTTTGGAAGGATACTTATTAACATCTTGCAGAGGTAATGTTACATGAAAAACTTAGCATAAGACCAATCAGGTATTCTATGCAATAATGCAGATATATGAAAAAATAATATAATGAAATAAATGACTTTTCAAAAGGTATTGATCCTAGATCCACATTCTTTTTTTGGTTCAGGTGAGGCAATTAGAATGTGAAAAAAAGAAGCATAGAACAACTGTCTAATGAGAGGGACGAATGTTCCTGGGTGGAAAGTTATTAGAAGATAAATTAGTAGATTGACCCTTTTGCTGTCTACGCAGGTTTTTTTTTTTTTTTGCTAGTACCAATAGAAACAAATTCATTTTATGGTTTGTGTCACTGGAAATGTATAACTTAGTGGTAGCTATATAGCAAACTTTCAATATGTAATAATAAGAGATTAGATGTAGATTTAATATCATTATTTAATTTATTTGCTTGAATACCAGTGAGGAATTTCCACTTAAGCTCTCGTTTTCCAGATGAGTGTTTAATTGAATTCCAGAATTCATTTTGAAATAGAACTTTGTGTAGAATATGAATTTCTTTGCAAGAAGAATCATTTGTACACTTGGGTTTGAGAGCAGTTTAATGTCAATATAACTTCTTTCCAGGCTTTCATTTCCTACTTTTTGATATGGGAATAATCTCATGGCGTGATTGTGAAAGTCTTAAAAGATAATGTTTGGGGGGAGGGGAAGGGATAGCAATAGGAGATATACCTAATGTTAAATGATGAGTTAATGGGTGCAGCACACCTACATGGCACATGTATACATATGTAACAAACCTCCACGTTGTGCACATGTACCCTAAATCTTAAAGTATAATAAAAAAAGATAATGTTTGCAAAGATACTCTGTGCACTCAAAGCGTGCTCTATGAACTTCATTACCGTTCACACTTTGGGTTTATGAGGCTTCCATTTGCTGGCAATTGAAATGTGACTCTGAGTTAGATGCCGTGGTGTGGGAGATGATGTTTATTGGAGTTTAAAGCACAGATAGACAACTAGATTGTCCTGCCCACCCAGACTGTGCTTCTCACTCTCACCGTGCCCTTTCTTAACCTTTGGAAACACCTGTATTTATATATAAAATAGTTTCATATACTATTTTATACTATATACTTCATATAGTTGTATTATGAAAAGTTAATGCACAGAAAAAGACTTGTGCTAGGTATACGGTTTCTTCTCAATTAAATGGAAGCTATTGCCTGTATTTGTCAATAGAATTCATCATACTTTATCTCACATATTCAGTGCTTTACATCATTTTTGGCACATGGTATGTTTAGACTGTGCAAGGGTTAATTACGCCAAATTTATCTATCTACAGTTAATATAGCCCAAGGTACCTTGTTTAGCTGAGCCAAAGTTTGTATTTATTAAAAATGTAAATTTATCTTGAAGTGATGCCTGATCTCACAGAACTATGGGTTCCAATCTCTAAATCACTGTGATCAGTAGTAAAACTATGTACTCTGTGTCTGTCCTACTAGCTATATTGCCGGAATCTGGAGCATGACTTTTGGGTCTTTCTGTAATGCCTTACCTCTCATCAAAATTCACAAAATTCACAAGACCTGCTCTCTGGATTGTGAGACTTTTGCATTACAAAGAAAAAGGTGCTGTCCTAATGGCATTCCAAAGCCATTTGAAATGAGTTGCTTTCGTTTCCAGGGAGTCATTTTTATGTTGGTTATCATTACTTTACCATTACCTTTTAATTTGGAAATGTTAAAATCCATTGCCATGCTCCTTGGAATATAAAGATCATATAGGGTCATTGAGATGAGTCTGAAAGTATGAGTCACTGGAGACCTTCTAGTGGGATAATGTTGTTAATATTGCTGGTATTCTATTCTTCACGTTTCCTCCAGTAAAATGTAAAGTGACCAAAATATAAGCGTCACGCAGGCAAAGATTCTTTTATTTGTTCAACGAACACTGCCTTCACATAGTAGTCAGTTAATATTCACTACTAGAATGCATGTTGAATGGCAGCTCTTTTATTTGCCATTAGCGTTGGTCCACTTTATAGCAGTTGGACAAAAAAATTGGACAAAGTGTGTTGATCTTTTATGAAAAAATAGATATCTCTTTCTTTCTTTCATTGTTGCGTTTTCTGTGGGCAAGTTGATTGACACTGTAGTCCTGATGTTATTTTAGGGCATACAGTTGAAGTTACTAGATCTTTTAGAGTTTATTTAATTATAATATGAAGCTTTGAGTTTCTGTTTCGTTATTAAATAATTTATTTTATGATAGTGTTGCTTAACTTAGTGTGCAAGGCCTACAAATAAACCTAATAAATATCTTACAAACTACCTTAAAATAAATCTAACATTTTTTACTGAAATATTTTTAAACATGTTGAAGTTGGAATGCCACGTAATTGTATACACACACACACAAAACACACACACACACACACACATTAGGTTTTCATTTGGTTTCTTTGTTCCTATTATTGAAATTCCTATGCTAATAACCATATCAATTTATGAAACCCATTTTGAGAAAAAAGGCCTAAAATATAACTCATTTTTAAAATGATTTTCTCTTAATTTATAATGTAATACTTTAATAAAATATGGTAGGGCAATTTTGTATAAATATTTATGCTAAGTTTTCTACATAAGTTACTGCATATAGTCTAGTTTTTAATAGAAGGGTTTTTTTTTTTTGCTTCAGTATCCACTTTAAAGTCAATGACATTTAGTGTTTTCTACTTTACAGTTCTAAGTTACTTTTGCTTAAAAAGTCATCTGACTTTTAATTTAATGTCCAACGTGATTACTATCTCTCTGTATCTCATCGATGTGTTCTTGAAAGTAGTTAGATTTTGAAAGACATTACTAAGAGGGCTTTTTCTCATCTTTGGAGAGTAACTTGGGGTAAATGGTTGTCTTTCGTCTTTGTCCTCCCCTCTACCCGCAACTCCCTATCCCAGATCATTAGCTGAACTTGTGTGCTCAGGTTAATGTTCTGTTTCACCTTTCTTGTCAAATTGCTAGAGACAACTCTCTTCAGTTATATAATGTACACACAGAATCTCATCTTTTTAATCTCTCTCTTTTAAACAAATCTGTTCACCCTCAGATTTGCTGTCATTTAGAACAGGACTTCCTATTAGAAATATAAAAATTTTCATTCATGTGTAATCTTCAATACAAAAAAAAAACAGAAAAACACATATCAATGGTTTGCTTGTGTCATGCTGATAGTTGGGGGACAGCTGATATTAGAAAAAGTGACACTATATTTCTGAACACAAACCTTGTTTCATCTTAGAATGTGGTGTTGAACCAATTTTGTACCTCAGTGCTATAAACCTTAATGAGTTGTTAATGTGTGATTAACTGCCTTGGCCGAACTCAAAATCTTATTCACACATACAATACACACAGAGAACTTATTTTTATTTGTTCAGTCACTCCTTTAGTCCTTCATTTATTTCACAAACATTCATTGACACTTACGTGGCAGCACTCTTATAAGAATAGAATATACCCTGTTAAATCAGACATGATACTTGCTTTTGTGGAGCTTATGCTTTAATGGAGAAACAGAAAGTCAAGCAAAAACTCAAACTATATAACTTTAAATTGGATATGTGCTAATGAAGGAAAATGTGGCACTGTAAGAAAAAATAATAGGGAGTTAAAGGATAAATAGGAGTTTGGTGGATGAAATTTATGAAGGGCTGAAGATTTAAAACAAAAGAAACTGATGCAGGAGGGTGCAGCTTTGGAGTCAAGAATGAAGTTCTAGGAAATAGCAAGGAAATGGTAGGAGAGGAGGTCAAAGTAGGTAGGATTTTATATATTATCAATGGGAAAATATTGAACAACCCTAAGCAGAAACGCAATGATATATGTTCATCTTCATTACAAATTCTTCTCTCTTTAGTAGACCTGTTTTCAGGCAAAATTTCATGAGAGAATAGTAACAAAGAGAAAAAAAGTGGTGTTCTCAGATTATCTCTAACTCACCTGATGACTTGAAGTTAAATGACCTCAACATTTTGTGAGGCTTTTCCTTCTTATAAAGCAAGGAGTTTAGATGAGGTGAGGTGTCCAATTTCATTTAGCTTCAATTTCCTGTAATTTGACAGCTGTCAAGTCATGCTTTGATTTGTTCTGTTTGTGAGCCAGAGTAACTTTAAGGCAGTATATTAACTAGGAGAACTATTTCTTTACTTTTAAACTTCAAAATTATGATGACGTAAGTATTTTAAAGAGCATTTAGAAAGTAGACAAATGAAAAATTTTTAACATTTTGGAATGCTTCTTTTATTTCTTTTTGAAACCTAGGTTTTTGGTGGTAGTGGTGATATTTATTTTTGCCAAACTAACCATTCCATGTAATTTTGTAGCATTTTGGGTTGATGACCACCGTAAGTCTAGTATTCCTATATGTGTTAAAACTTATCTTTACAATTAATGTATTTTCACTGAATTATTTAATTAAAAATTAAACTACGATTTCTAATACATGTTCAGTGAGATATTATTAGGCATTACCTGAAAGGGATTTCTGGAGAAAGAAAGAATTTCTGGTTAAAAGCAGTTGAGCAGGTTTTCCTAGAGCGATTCTCTCGGTCTCTAGGATGGAGCTACAGCATAAAATATCCTCCTAATTTACTTCACAAATTAGCCCTTAGATTTCATGAATTACTTATAATTCTTTTTGTAGACCACAGTTTCTTTGCTCTTCAGTATTACACTTGCTTATGTGAGTTTCTAAAACTAAGTTTAATTTTGGAAATTCTTAATTTTATGTTTATATTTTGAATTTTGTTTAAAATTAAGTTTAGTAAAAAGCTAGGTTTTTATTTCTACCTACAAATTCAGTGTCCCGTCAATAGAAAAAAAATTCTCAATAATATTTTGAAGTTACTTTAGTCTTTGTCATTAAAGAATAAAAATTTACCAGGCAGAAATGCCCCAGAAGCTACCTATGGAGGAAATATAAATATTATTATTACCTACTAATATTAATATACAAAATAGTCAATTATGTGTATAGAAGTTAAATGTATATAAAAGTTAAATATTTATAAATGATACAGGACTCACGTGTTTGTATGCTCTGACTGCTGTGCAGTCACAGTCTTATAAATTGATAAACAGAGTTTGCAGTAAAGAAGGAGTTTAATGATTGCAGGACAGCTGAGTGAGGAGATGCGAGCACCCTCAAATCTGTCTTTCCAGAGAGTACTTGGTTGGGGTGAAGGGATTGTAGAGGGCCACGGGCTGGATAAATGGGGTCACTGACTGGTTTGGGTTAGGGGGTTTAAATCACCAGGATGTGGAAACTTCACCTTTTAGTGAGTCAGCTTCTCCTGGAGCCCTTCGGAGGAGCTGATGTCAGTAGTTTCACTGGTATGTAGGATCTGAAAGAATACCTCAGAGAGAAAACTTAACACTTCACAATGCTCAAGTTGTTATCTATGAGTAGTTAAGTTTAACTATAATCTTGTGACAGGATATAAATGATTGTGGGGCTGTACCTAATAAACAATTATGAGGAAGCAGGACAGATAGCAAGTTAACTTAATGTTTAAGACTGGATGTGTTGGAAGCTTATTTTTATTTCATCCCCTCCCTCCTTTCCCAAATAATTTTATAAAGATTATAGGGGTGGTTTATATATATATATGTATAAATAACTTCTAATATTTTATCAGTTAATAAAAGCTCACATTTTCTAGACATTTTTGTTGATTAAGCTAATAAGATGGCTTTTAACAATGGATCTTGAAATGTGGTATGCTAAATGAATTTCTGTTTTCAAAAAGAATTGTGCATGATCAATAATTCACTAAAACAGTAGGCAAGTAAACTATATCACTAAGACAGTAGGCAAGTAAACTATATTTTTAAATTTACTAGTGGTGTAATCTTGAGCAAGTCACCTGACACTTCATGCCTTAATTTATAAAAAAAAAAGAGAACTTCCTAAATTACAGAGTTGGGTTCAAATATGAATGAGAAATATAAATATGAAGGTATTGGAAATATTAGAAATAGGAATAAGAAGGTATCTGCTATAGTGTTAGTGACTGACATGTACTTAACTATCATTGACAAAATTATTATTCTTTTCTTTTTTGAAATAATGGAGACATAGTAGAGAAGATTTTGTTAATTTGAGGTGTTTTAACTCTTTATTCAGTAAGTTCTTTGTAAAAATTTATAGGAAGAACTGAAGGGATATAAAGGGTTCATAATAAACACAGCAGATGATTTCTGATCCTTAAATCCAGAAACTGGGCCCTAGTCTATTTTACTTTCTTATTTCTTGCAAACTACCTAGAAAAAGTTGGAGAACGGCACTATTTTTTTTATTGATGTCAGCTTCAAAAATTTCAAAATGTAGTTTTTCATTAGTAGTAATTCAAGCTAGAACATATAATATATTCAACATTACACTAAGTGATTTACTTTTATATAAGTTATTTCATTTAACCTTAAGAATACTTCGTGGATATATTTATATTTACTTTTACAGATTAATAGATTGTTATTAGCAGAGGTTGGGTAACTTGCCGAACTCTGATACATTGCTAAGGAGTGATTCACCTATAATTGAGCCAGGTTTCTTCTAAATACTATGCTCCACTGTAAATATATGAGATTACAGGTTAAAGTTTCAGAATTACTTCTAAGTAAGAAATAGCTCACTCAATTTTAATATCGATTCTGGTAAAATTCTTTATAAAGGGTTTAGCATTCTTTATAATGTTTGGGGTTGGGTCAGGGAGAAGATAATGAAAAGAGAACAGAGCAGATAAGAAACATTTTGCACATCTGACTTCCAAACTGATCCTCTAAATAGATTTTTTTATGCTATCTCATCAAATTGAAACTTTTTGATGGATATAGAAACAAAAAATATTGTATTAAAAATATTGAGAAAGATTGAGGAGAAAGAAAATTTTTTTCAAGAGAATCAAACTATATTATTTTAGGTATATTTCTGTGTGAATCTTGAAAGTAGGGAAAGAAATATGTCAGCAAAAATACTAGAAGTAATTTATTAATTGATTGTCACAAAAACATTGATTGAACTTGCAATCACTAATCTAGGATGCTCTTGCTCTGACTTATATTCCTTTCCCAAATATTCCAAACCATGACCTTGTATTAATAAAAGAAGACATTCAAGTAGTATATTGATAGTTTACAAGCACTTAGAATGTATATTTTGAAATTTTCTGGTGATCTGACGAGTGACTTTGAGTCTCAAAATTAGAGAAGTTTCTAATAATTCTGGATTAAATAAAATGTGAGGGAGTTAATCTTGAAACAAAAGGAAAAGAACTCATCCATACAAGGAAAGGACTTTGTGATTAACACCTGACTTTTCATCAGAAACAATGATAGTCAGAACACAATGGGATAGCACATCCAAAGTGCTGAAAGAAAGAATAAGTGTCTTGTTCTGTTTATGTTACCAAAGTTATAATGTGCGTAGGATTTATATTTAAAGGGGAAAAACTTTAAGGGGAATTAGACATAGTCAATGGAAAGAATATGACCAATAATGTGTTCTAGATCTGGCTTGGTTAGATATAACGCGTTTAACTTTGGATAATTCAGGAATCCTTTGCAAATCTTTGTTTCTTTGCCTCCAATATAACTGGGCTGGAGTCAACACTAAAAAGCTTGAACTCTCAATATTGTGTATATCTGTTATTTCAAGTTATCTTTGCCTCCGATATAACTGGGCTGGAGTCAACACTAAAAGCTTGGACTCCAAATATAGTGTATATCTGTTATTTCAAGTTAGTATATTTTATGTTTCCTTCTTGATGGAAGCTTGTCTTATTTTGTTCTCTACAGTCTGTATTTTTTTCTTTTCATAGTTCTGCAGCAATTGTTTTTGAAATATAAAAATAATTCTTTTATGCTGTGTGAAAATATGCATCCTTTTATTGAAGCTGCCAGACAGATGTGTTATTTCAAGTGGGAGACTATGATTTTTCTCTATAGATGATGGGTGGGGTTTTGTTGTTGTTGTTGCCATTTGTTTGTTTGTCTAACTTTACTAGTAGGTAGATTATTTGAATGACTGATCTGATTAACCATCATTCCTTCTAAATCTGTCTCCTTTCCTTCAGGTCTCTCATCCGAACACATTAGAAATTCTCAATACAGTTGGTATTGTGCCCAGCTAAATCCATCTGATTTTTGTTTTTAAAAATGGCAAGTTGATATAACATTTCATCATACTATATAAAATAGAAAAATCAGAACAAAATGTAATTGACAGTTTTCTGAGTGTCTTTTAGTCTTAAGTTTTGAAATTGTTTTTGTCTATTTTTATTTAGGGTCTCACTCTGTCACCCAGGGTGGAGTGCAGTGGTGCAATTATGGCTCACTGTACTCTTGATCTCCTGGGCTCAAGCAGTCCTCTCAACTCAGCCCCCAAGTAGCTAGAACTACAGGTGTGTGCCACCACACCCAGCTTTATTTTTTATTAAAGAAAAACAATTGTAGACCTTAGCTTTCATTATGTTGCTCTGGCTGGTCTTGAACTTCCAACCTCAAGTGATCCTCCCACCTTTGCCTCCCAAAGTGCTGGGATTAAAAGTGTGAACCAACTCACGAAACTGTTTTTTTAAATTATCATTAGAATACTTGATAAAATAAAATAAAATAAACATCTGAAAATGATTCTGACCTAGTTGGGTGCTGGCTTTAAAAAGTCCATTATGTCCGTTTTCTAAGGTGGCACTTAAACACATGCACACATGCACAGACTGGGTGGCTTAAACAACAGATATTTATTTTCTCACAGTTCTAGGGGCTGTAAATCCAAGGTCAAAGTGCTCCTCTGAGGACCATGATGGAAGGATCTGTTTTAGGCCTCTCTTCTTGGCTTGTAGGTGTCTGCCTTCATGCAGTTGTACTTCTGTGCATGCATGTAGCTGATTTTTACCCCTTTCCAAATTTTATTTTATATGGACTTCATTTTTGTTGGATTGGAACCCACCCTGAGGGCCTCATTTTAACTGAATTCTTATTTAAAACATCCAAATATGGTTACTTTCAGAAATACTAGGCTTTAGAATTTCACCATATGAATTTGGAGAGAGGGGAGCACAGTTCAGCCCATAACTAACACACGGTAAGTAACTATTGACCAAGTTACTCATACTCAAGAGAGATAATTCACTTTTTTAATACAAAGCAATTTTTTTCCTCAGTAGGTGTAAGAGTGTGTCACACAGAAGTAGCATTTTAACATATAAGATACGTAGCTGAGCTGTAAATATAGGAGACAGTATGATAATTTTTACATTTCAAATTCTCTGCCTGCATTAGAATATTTTTGCAGAATGTGTAAAACAATCTAATGAATTGACTGGAATGTGTGGGAACAAGAAATATGGTTGTGGTTTTTACATAAAGCTTTTATATAGTTCCTTTAAAAATATAATTCTCATTTACCGATTTCCCTAAGGTAATGGGTATATTTTGTTTAATTATTTTTGATCCCTTGATTTTTCTGACTATGGTTCACAAAAAAACCATAAGATAAAGTACCATCCTGTACCTTATTTTCATTCGACAGTTTTTTTCTGCTAAATTAATATTTTGTATATTTTTATTTTGTATATATTTGGTATAATTCTGTTAATATTTTATATATTTTGCATATTTGTATATGAGATGCAGATGCCTTAGACAACATGAAAATATCTTTGAACATCCCTATTTTACCAAGGAAGAAAGATAAGCAAAGAACATGATTTAATAGACTTTAGGATTAACTGGTAAGTTACACGAGTTTCAATTTCCCAGAACTCTAATATATATCCCTGCATTCTTATTATGAAATATACAGAAAACACCATTTTGTTGCCTATTGTTACATTTATTTATATTGTACACATAATCTCAAAGTTTATATTTTGCCACCATTTATGCATGAATTTTTCATGACAAATATTCCTAAGTATTCCCATTATAGGTATATGTTTCCCAGAATAGTGGTTTCAGGATGTCGTACTATTATCCAACTGTCAATTTACTTATTTATTTTATTTATTTTTTCTGTTTATTTTTAAGGCTAAGTGCGAGTGGAAAAGAAAACAAGAAATCTGTAACTGGTTGTGATTAATTAGTTTTGAACACCACTACATTTGGACTAGCCTGCTAATTTATTTTTCATCTATACTTACCTCATCAGCACTCCCTAATTCTTGCTTATCTTAAGCAATTGAAATTTTCACCCAAGCTTTAACCTAGTTAGAAATATATTTTTCTAAAATTCAAACTCCATACTGTTGAGGCCATACCTTTCTGACATGCAGTAATATTTTCACTACTGTTTAAATCCAAACATTTCTAACTCTGTGTTGCAGATATGGATATGAAGAGGCTACTGCTACAAGTTTATACAGGCTGGGTATTTTGCACTTTAGTGACTGATTACTGTTTCTTTAGGAATGGACATATTTGTCTTGTTCTATAGTTGCCATTCATTGAATTGTTAAATGTGCGGTCAATATTGTATATGAGCTATTCAGATATGTGTGACGTGCACGTGCACAGGGATCTTTGTCCTTTGTGATTAGTATAACTGTGCATACCCATCTTTTTGTGAGTCTCTTGGTCATTCAAATTCAGCTACTCATCCTGTACTTTATCTTCATACAACAGTTTTTTTTCTGCTAAATTAATATTTTGTATATTTTTATTTTGTATATATTTGGCATAATTCTGTTAATATTTTATATATTTTGTATACTTGCATATGAGATGCAGATGCTTTAGACAACAAGAAAATATCTTTGAACATCCCTATTTTACCAAGGAAGAAAGATAACCAAAGCACATGATTAATAGATTTTAGAATTAACTGGTAAGTTACACAAATTTCAATTTCCCAGAACTCCAATATATATCCCTGCATTCTTATCGTGAAATATACAGTAACAAGGAATGAAATTAATGTATTAAAGTATCTTAATCTATCTAATTAAATGGTATTTTGAAAAGGACTTTAATGCTCTTTTGACATTGAAATAAAGTGAGTTTATCTTGAGATTCCATAAGATAATGAAGAGCTGGTAATTACATCTTTACATTTTATTGCTCTTTAAATGGCAGAATCTTCATTATTTCTGCAAGAGGTCACAAACATGTTCATCTTAACTTGACTATTATGCAAATAAGGCTTTATTAATACATCTATAGAAGTAGCCAAATCACTTTGCCTAAATAACTTTTTTTTTAAAGAGACATATGCAAAAAAACATGAATGTATCATGAATTAATTTGTGCATGGTTTCCCTATAAAATAGTCACAGTAGCAACCACAATTATGGTAAATTAAAAGTTGTAAAACTAAATGTTTTTACATCAACAGTTTTCTCTTTAATGCTGTTTTCAGTTTAATGCTGGCCTATTTTTCTGGGCTTCCATACAGACTTTATAATTAGTTGGATACAGTGGTTGTATGATTAATAAAATATAGACTGGTGCTGCCATGTTTGCATTTGAATCCTGCCTCAGCCACCCAATATGGTATGAATGACGTCAAGTCAGAACCTGCGTTTTCTCATACAGAAAAATAGTCATAGAAACAGCAATCTCATAATGTTGTGTGTTGGTTAAATAAGAAAGTTATGTAAAACTGTCAAAGCACAATAGCTACACATAACAGGCATTCAAGTATTAGTGCCTATATTCTGATCTCTGTTTCCCTCACTTTTCTATTCCCCCAAGTGATAACAGAAGCTACATTTAAAATCACTATTCCACTCTACGATTTCTGTTGTAGAAAAATAGAGAAATCTGTGTTTTCTTATGTAGTAACTTTTATCTGTATATCTTCTTGAGTCTCTGGAGTTGTATAATTTTCATATATATAATTAATTTGACCTCCGGTCTCTACAGATAGTTTATCAACACACTGCTACACATAGACCCAGGTCTTTGATTTCCACAATGTGTGTGTCTGCATGTGTATTTATTAATATGCTTTATTTTCTGGCTGTTGAGTTGATGGGAGAAAAGTGAAGAAATCATAAGTAAAATTTTTACTCCACGATAAGGTGCTGATTTTTCTTTTAAGGAGTATACCAATATAACTATTTAAACTTGGAACTATTAAGGTATCTTTTTTCTCTTTTTTGTAAGTATCTCAAGCTGAAATGACTGTCAGCAGGATGAGGCACATGCCAGTATATGCTGCCAATTTGAGATAGTTCATATCCCAGGACTTTTTTAGAATTGTCTATGTGCCAGTCTTGACAAAATTTCAGTTACTTGCAGAGTTTTCCTTTGTGCAGAAGTGAACTCAGTTCAGATATTTTGACTTCACTACTAAAAGTGTGTAAGTCAATTTTCTATAACTGGAGACAACTGACTCAACTTTTAAAATAATCCTAGGTGTCTCTAGGATTACTATATACTAACACAAAAAGGGTTATAACCACATACTACAATAATTAAAATAACATAAAATTACAAACAAATTCATGGCATTCAGACTTAATAGGTATGTATGGCCCTTACACATTTATTTATCCTAACAATTTGTTCTGATGGCAAAAACGTACCCAAGTAGGAAGAATAATGTTAGAAGGCATGGAGTAATCTTGCATTTTTCATTATAATTTCATATATAATTTCATTTTTCATATATAATTTTGTTTTTAATGCATAGTTACCATGCATTAAAAACCAACTTTCTTTTTAGCCTCTTTAAATAAACACAGTTAACACAATCAAGATGGCAGAGATTTTCAGGGATCACCTTATCAAGTTGCCCATTTCTAAGAGTATTTGGAAGCAGATATTACTAAAAACAGTAGTTAGGGTGCCATGATTGCCTTGAGGTAATATTGACTGTAAGTATCTTCAGTGTCCAGAAGTTTTCCTGAAAAATAACTTCAAATATAAACTTCACGTGATAATTTACTTTTTTAAATTACAATAGTTTATTTTTGTTTCGTTGTTTTCGAAAATGGTTGCGATCAAGGTGACACATGCATACATGATCAGAGAGGCAGTTAATTAGGACGATAGATGCCTGAATCAAGATTTGCTGTTCTGTTTGTGTTTCATATGTTGCAAAAATAATATATTCACAGCAAAGTTACTGATGGTTTGGCTGTCAACGCTATGGATGTTATTACTGTCCCTCAGGCTTTGCTGATGAGTCTACGTGTATCAGGTTGTCTCCTTCCTCTACTTATCTTCCGTCTTTGCCGCTCTAATAGGATCGAAGTAATTGTAAATCTCTCCCATTGAGTTATTTTTTCAAGTTTTGAAATTTTTAGTGTATAAATTGTTAAGTTTTGATAACCTACATTTTAGTTTATTTACTTATTTTCATGGTACATATTTAACGCATACATATATGCCATGAAATTATTACTAAAATCAAGCCAGTTAACATATCCATCACTTTTGATAGTTTTATTTTTATGTGATTGGCAAGAGCACCTAAAAAATATACTTTTAGAAAATTTTCAGTATAGAATACAATATTATTAACTATTGGTATCATACTATACGTTAGATACAACTTACTCATCCTACATGACTGCCGGTTTGTACCCTTTGATCTGCTTTTTTTCATTTCCTCTTAATCCTTATCCCTGATGACCACCATTCTACTGTTTCTGTATACTTGGCTTGTTTTTAGATAGCACATAGAAGTGAGATCATGAAGCATTTTTCTTTCCATGTCTGGTTTTATTTTACTTAGCATAATGCCATCCAGGTTCATCCATATCATCAAAAATGGCAATTTTAATCTTTTTTTAAGATTGAATACTATATACATAATATTTATACTATTATTACAGAGTTTATAAGATTATAATATATATTATAACTAGATATCATAATTTGTTTATCCAATTGTTTTCATAGCTTGGCTATTGTGAACTATACTGCAATAAACATGGGAACACAGATGTATCTTTCATACACTGATTTCAGTTCCTTTGGGTGTATACCCAGCAGGGGGATTGTGGAGTCATACAGTAACTCTAGTTTAAATTTTTGAGGAACCCTCATACCGTTTCCCAAAATGGATGTATCAGTTTACATTCCCACCAGCAGTGAACATGGGTTTCCTTTTCCACACCCTCATCACACTTATCTCTTTTTTATATAACAACCATCCTAACAGTTGTGAAATGATATATTTGTTTTGATTAACATTTTTCTGATTAATGATGTTGAGCACCTTTTCATACACTTGTTGCCCTTCGTATGTGTTTTTTAAATAACGTCTATTCAGATACTTTGGCTATTTATTAGTCGGATTGTTTTTTGACATTGAGTTGTGTGAGATTTTTATTTCACATGTCAACCCCTATCTGACATATGGTTTGTAAATATTCTCTCCCATTCTGCAGGCTGTCTTTTCATTTTGTTGAGTGTTTGCTGTGCAGAAGCTTTTTATGCACTGCATTTTGATGCAGTCCCACTTGTTTATTTTTGCTTTTGTTGCCTGAGCTTTTGGTGTGATAGCTAAAAAACCATTGTCAAGGCCCATATCAAGGAGTTGTTTTCTCTGTGTTTTCTTCTGGGAATTTTATACTTTCAGGTCTTACACGTGGGCCTTTAATCCACCTTGAGTTGGTTTTGTGTACAGTCTAAGATAAGGGTCCAGTTTTATTCTTTTATATGTAGATAACCAGACTCTCACTGTTGCTTCTTCACAGGAACCATTCTTTGCCCCAATTTTGGCCAAGTGCCTTCTACACCACCTTCAAGTCTAAGTGCAACAGAAAATGCACCTTCTCAGGAAAGACATTTATTGTTCACTCATAATTCGGTCTTTAATAGACATATCCAATAGAATATACAGTTCGCAAGATTAAAAACAAGGTTTATATTGCTTCATAAGAAGCAAGCACATTTTTGAAGCACACGGTAATTCTTGACAATGAAACCTGCAACTCATTATGATTTTTAAGTTGTGTGAGATGTGGATACCCAGCATTTTCATGATGAGGCTGTGCTTTCTTACATTTTCAGTGATGAAGAAGACATGCCAACAGAGGGTTAGTTCCAGATAAAATGAAATGTTCCAAACAGTATGTATTGTTTATTTGAATCATCTGTGGGGGAAGGAAAGATAATTTTCCAAAGGACATTCCTCCTAAATTCTATCTTAAAGTTGTTTGTAAGTAGAAGATTGAGTTTATATTACATTACAAGACCATAATGTCTTTATTAAATTCACTGTGCAATCTTTAATCAAATAAGTAAATGCATTATTTATTTCCAAGTTTGAAGCACACATTCTCTTCAGCTGAAATGCCAATTCTGGAGGAAAACATAACCAATTATATATGAAACTGAAGGCCATTTTTACTTTTTATTATTCTTGTAGCATTTAAAGACCAAAAGCCTGTCTTATATCTAGTTGCATGTTTTCAGGAAATATGCTTTTGGAAACTATTCTCATGAATATGAAATTAACCTCAATAAATAATTTATTTTTGAACTCTTATTTCTTGCTAATTAAATATCTTTGGCCAAAACATTTAATCCTCCTATTTGTTCTTTGAGAAATTTTGACAATAAATTCAAAACTTTTAATGGAGAATATTTAAAAGGTCTTCTTAGAATAAGAAGAAATTTTACTTTTTTTCTTCATCAAAGTTGTGTATCCCTATATTTCTAATGTTTAGGACATAAACAATTAGGTGTGATTATGACCACTAAATAACTAAGAACAATATACATTTTTAGATTTCAGGCTTTAAAAGTAAAACACTAGTTAGAATTTTATGGTTAAATCATGTTCTTTGTACCATGAAAGAAAAGAAAATCATCGTGTTGTATATCAAAATATAATAATGAGGTATCATCTCTCTCAGAGATCTCTGAACAACATCATAAAACCTGAACATGTTTCTTTTCAGTAATATTGGAGTGATGAAGGCATCAAAAACTTGGAACAAAATAAGATTAAAGCAGAATAATAGCTTAAAAATTAGGTCTAAATTCTAGTTCTCTTGCTTGTGGTAAAACTTTGGTCAAGTAAGTAACCTCTGATTTCTCATTGTCTTCATCGATAAAGACAGAAAAATTCAATTCATCCTACTTTGCCAAACTCTGTGAGAAAGCTGCATAACTTTGAAATTTTGTGGTAGCATAGAATTTCTTAACCATCTAGATTATTAAAAATTCATTTAAAAATTAGCTATTTTTTGAAGTACAAATTCTAATAAATTCTATAACTTTGAAAAAATAATTTTTCAAGTTTGGAAAACTTCAGGCTATGTGGCTAAATCAGAGGGCAATAGAGCATGTATACACAAATATATATCAAATTTTTCTTGTAACATTTTAGAGATTCTTAAGTTTTACAGAAGCTTATTCACAAAAAGGGTTGCTACAAATTCAGAAATATATCCTTCAGCCTCTTCCATTAATTAGAAAACATTATATAATCAGTCACACCTGTCCAAAGTACATAATAAAATATGGCATCCTAAATAGGTATTTGTTACTTTTATTGCTTATGTTGTGAAATCGAAGCTTATTGCAAAGTAAATCAAATAAATTATTCTGTTCTGTGCTTATAAAAGTGAGATTTCAGACCCAATTTTAGATAATTTGCCATCATCATGGAAACGGAAAAGGTTGCTAAGTCAGTTATTTGTTCTTTCTTTCCCGTTTCCTGGGGGTCCAGTAAATGATTATTGAAAAAGTGCTTATCAAAAAACTATTTTGAGCAACATAATTTAGAAGAAATATTATTAAGACACAAGCATTTTTAAGAGAGTTGTGAAATATTCATAGAAATGATCAATAAAATCAAAATGTGTGAAATACCACACAATAGTATACTTGATTGTTATGGGGGTGCAAAGTTAAAGTATTCTAAGGTGAGCGTGAAGTTCTGGAAAGTACTTTTTGGCCATTGACGAGGACTTTGTTTCAATGAAGGAAGCAAGAAGGGAGTGTTGAGGCAGGGACACTGGGCATCATGTTGAACAAATAGTAAAGATCAAAGACAGATTCTGGAAAATGGATGGCCTCTTGAGAGAAAAATTATGTTTGTGATACCAGCTTGAATTATTACTCTTATATAAGCAACTTCTAAATAAATGAAACCAAATTTGATTATGTTAGGGATTGCCTGGACAGAGACTTGGATTTTGGAGAAATTCAGGGCATAATTTTCTTGAATTCAAATCATGTAGATCATTGATTCTCAAAGAGTGGTCTTTGATCCAACAACATCGGTGTTACATTGAGACGTCAATTCTTGGACCCCCAGATCTGTTGAATCAGAAACTCAGGAAATCTCAGCAGTCTCTTTTGCAGCACGTCCCCTGGGTGACTCCATTGCACAGTGGAGTTTGAAAACCACTGCTGTGGACAAATAACCGAAGTCCCTCGAAGGCCGTCTGGCACTAGCTGTGGCAGCCTGTTAAGTGTGGCTCCTGCAGGACCATCCCTTGTTCACTCTATCTATTAAAGTTTAGTGGCAGATGGAAAGATAACAAATGATAGGGTACAATTTTGTATGTAAACCATAATCCGCGAAATAATCTATTTTCAATCTTCTAACTAGAAGGTACTTCACTCGAATTTAAGCTATTCTAAATAACAACATTTTTCTGAATTAAGAAGACATAGAGTCAAAGGACCAGGCAATCAATTACTAATTAGTGGTTAGTTAACAAGAAATAAATAAAACTATTATCAGAATGTCATTTACATAGGCAAAGCATAGCCAGGTAGGTAGATCCTATTAGAAGGATTATAAGATGAATAACTACACATCTATTCTGTAACACTAGAAATTATAAAAATGAAAAAAATTTAATTATCAAATGAACAAATATTGTAAGATTCCTTCACAGTGGTTTATCTTCATTATTGGAAGAGTGCTTTAGTACAAACTTTCTAGGCTCAGTTTGGCAGAATTTATCAAGAATTTAAAAAATATGGCCATTGACACAATAATACGGTTAAACAATCACCTTAAGGGAATAGAAATCTAAGCCAAGAACTAAAGAACCAGGAACTGATAAGGCAAAAGGGACTGAGTGATGGAAAGAGCAAGAGGGAGAGATGTGAGACCTTGCACCAAAGATAAAACTTAAAACTACAACAACGAAAATTATGGATAGACACTGTTACCTGTATATGAACATTAAGGAAAAGTAACAGTCAAAATTTTGTCTGGAATAATAGAAATGTTGTAAAAACAGGAGAGTAAGAAAAGGAAACTGATTGTATAGAATGTGAAGTGTGATTGTGGATTCCTCTCTGATACAGAGAGTTCATCAAGCACTGACAAATAATTGTGTGTGTGTGGATAGACTTAAATTCCCACAAATCAGCACCATTTATTTTATGGCTACATGATGCCATAATATATAGACATAAAACCATGAAATCACAAAGCAAGAAATGAAATTCTACATGGAATTGTCAACTTTGTCAAAATAAAAACATGCCTAGAAAAAATGAAAAGTTAATTCAGCAAAACAATGCATAAGGCTGATTATCTCACACTGGCAGATTCATTGGTAATTACATAATAATAAATATTATTAGTATCATTATTGATTTGCAGCATAGTGTTGAACAGAGCACTCTCTAGAGCCTGACTAACTCACATGAACCTTGATCCCGTCACTTTGTGGTGAACTCAAGTAATTTAGCCTCTCAGAACCTCAGTTTTTCCATCTCTAAAATAGTGATAAGGTAATGCCTATCTTTAATCAGGGCTAAATGGATAAATTATTTATAGGGGTTGGGAAGGTGCTTGGTGTTGTAATTACTCAATAAATAAAATATCCAATAATTTTTTTAAAATAAAAGTATAAAAATTATGTAAGGTTTATAATCATAAAAATACTCGAATCCAAAGATATTTACAACACAACGGTATATTCTTTTTAAAAAATACTAACATTTAGGTTAGCTAATATTTGGTGTCCTATATATGAACAACAACAACATAAGGCTACATGTGAAAGAACCAAGTGGATGTCCACTTCAATAAGAGTGAGGGGTCAGAGGAAGGTACGTTTGTGCTTCGTGATAAATAGTGTTGCACGGAGGCAAGTTCAGGGACGTTTCTTAGAGGAAGTAATTTGGGCTTTATGGAAGACTAATTGTAAAGTAAGGTTGAGAGCAAGGGTATTCAAATGCTGAAATATGATCCATGCAAAGTATGAAAATGTAAAGGGTTGTCCAGGTGGCAATGTGCAGATTTGTGGCCATTCGTGATGGCAGATATGGTTTTGTTTGCCATCTCTAGTTGAGTCTAGTACTGCTGATTTTGGCCAGACTATCCAGGAATTTGATGATCCAATTAATGAATCTGGTGTCGGAGTATAAAGATAGAATTAGGCTTTTAGGAAGACTAACGTGGCAATAGTGTGTGTTATGAGCGACAGGAAAGAGGAATTGCCCTACAGAAGGCCTAAAAGCCCAGAAACTAAAAAGGCAAGGAATAGTGATGGAAGGAGCAAGAGGGAGAGATGTGAGACCTCGCACCAAAAATAAAAATTAAAACAACAAAAAAAGTATAGATAGACTCTGTTACCTGAAAGCAACAGTGAAAATTTTGTCTGGAATAATAGAAATTTTGAAAAAACAGGAGAGTAAGAAAAGGAAACTAATTTTATAGAAAGAATGTTAATTTGATTTTGGATTACTGAAATGACAGCAGGCCATGGAAATGAAAGGAGCTAAGTAGCAGAGGGAATTGGTGATAGGAAGTTTTAGATGGAGTGGCTTCCGATTCATCAAATAAAAATAATAGTTGAGATTTCAGAGGTAGAAGAAAAGAGAAAATTTGAAGGCAGAAGATTAAAATTAATTACCCAGGGTTAGAAAAAAATCGTAAAAAAGAAGCCAGTAAAGATGGTGGGAAAGGGCTCATGAGTAGTTAAGGTAGGGATGAGGGAGGAGAAAAACCATGGTAATGTGGTTATATAACATGAGAATAATATGGAAGGAAGGGGTAATTATTTTAAAGAAGAAAGTGAAGGAAAACAGCAATAGGTAATGGTGAGGACCAAATACTGCGAACAGCTTACAGTTTGCTGAAACTGAAGGGACATTGGGATTGACCATTGTGAGGTGATTATGATTGCTAAATATAGTGCATTTGGTGAATACAAAATGGAGAGGGTGAAAGAAGCAATGTATGAAAATATTTCAACGCAAGAAAGAATAGATTCAGGCATTTGGTAAATGTAAAATATAGTAGGCACAAAATGCATAGCAGTGCATAGAAACAGATAAGTATTAATTTTTTGTTCAGAGGCACTCAGTTACAAAAGAAATTATGTTCGCTGTTGCAATTATTATCAGCATAATAGGAGGAAATATTATGCACCCTGTATTTTGAAAGATAGGTGCATTTGAACAGTTGAGAGTAGCTATACTTCAAAGTAGCTATCATGGGAATGTTTCGGGGGTTAAAATCATTAATTAAGTAAAATTTATCGAAAATTTGTCAAAGTATTGTTGGCATTAACAGACAATTTAATTTTATGAATTATGGCTTGTCTTGTAATTCTATGTACTGCGTCAAATGTAAATTTGGCTAAACAATGTTTCGGATTTTACTGTTAGCAGTTATTCTCTAATGTTAGGTAAACATTTATAATGTTTTCAATTATTTGAGTTTAATTTTGCAAGAGATTTATTGAAAAGTTTAGTGAGTTGTAAATTTCCATATTGCACAATAAGAGGCAGTTTTGAGAGGCTAAAATATGTAGATACATTTACTTTCACAACTTTTTAGACTTAAGTCACATTATATTTATTCGATGGCAGCAGGAAAATAGTTGTTGATGCCATGTAAAACATAGAGAGATGTGTGTTTATACAGATAGTGTTTTTGATAAATTGATGAGCTTTATTTTATTTTTGTCGGGCTATAACATATTTTTAACCTGTCCTCAAAATATAAATAATAACAAGTAAAATGAACTTGTTAACAAGTATAATAATCTTTTTCACAATGGCTGAAAAAGATTGAATTATTTTTGAGATTCATAATGTATGCTTAAAATTTGGAAGAAGATACATACTTTGGGATTAGAATTGGCTAGATATAAAATAGTTGGCAGATATCTAGACAATTATCACTGTCATATATTGGTTTATTTTGTAATTGGGTACAATACATGAATATTGGCAAATTGGGTAAATAAGGTCTTCCACAGATACAAATTTAAACATATTTGTACAAATTTAATAGTTTGTTGGTCTCTTTATAGGTACTTTTGCAAGGCCAAATTCTTTATCGAATTATTTATATAAAAATGAATAATTTTTATAAATGACTAAGATATTTGAATATTTGAAGAGCAATTTCGTCTACCCTTTATTTATATGTACTAATATATTTTGGTAGCCTCTGTTTAGATCAATTTCATCTACACTTTATTTATATGTACTAATATATTTTGGTAGCCTCTGTTTAGATCAATTTCATCTACTCTTTATTTATATATACTCTTTATTTATGTATATATACTTTATATATACTCTATTTATATATACTTTATTTATATATATATTAAATATACTTTATTTGTATATATATAAACCCTTTTTTTCCCATTATTTGGCTATCACTATTTACCAATGTTTATTTTTTGAAGTAATATGATCCTTGATATCAACAATTATGACATTCAATCAACAATGTGGTTGATAGAAGCCTTAAGAAAATTACCTGCTCTGATTACTTCTCAGTGAACAGGAGATGCTAACATGACCATATAGAAATAGTGTGTGAGAATTAAATCAAAGATTATGTGTGAATCTGTGATCTATAATTTATTAGCATAAAATCACTAAACAGCAAAATCCCATCTGGCTATAATTGGGAGAGACACTCACTAATGGAAGACAGGAAGTAGTATTAATCTGATTTCTACAGGACCAGGGGGCTTTTTATTGGTTGAGCCTAAGTTGGGCCATAGAACTCCAGTCACTGCCATGAAATTCTGAAAATCATTGAATAGCAACTCTCAGTGTACATGAAGCAGAAGTCCCATTGCCAGGTAATAGAGGTCTTTGGCTTGTGCCTATGAGCTTTCATTGGAGAGGAGAGAATAGTGTCAATATCCATGCAAATGGGAACAGCAGAAGCACAAGTTATAAAACTTAATTAAAAAGAAACTCTGCCAAAAATTTACATGTGACTATGCATATACCATGACCCAGAAACTCAATAAAAATGTGTACATGTGTTTAAAAAACCGTACTGAAATGTTTGTGTCAGCAGTATTCAAAATAGCCACACACTGGAGATCACTCAAATGCCCAGAAAATGTAGAAGAGATAAATTAATTATTGCACATTCATGCAGTGTAATACTATTAAGCAATAAGATTGAACTACAACCGTGGGCTGTAGTTAAATGACTCTCCAAAATACAGTGTTGAGTGAAGAAATCTAGACACAGAAGATACATACTGTTTAATTCCACTTATACAAAGTAGAAAGGAAGGAAATTTTTTGTGACTCTTGGAGTGGAAGAGACGAATTTCAAAGACATTAGCAATATTTCTTATCTGATTTGACTATTGGCTACATGGGTATTGACGTATAATACATTCTCCAAATGTATTACATGTTAATAAAAGTTTAAAAATCAATTTTTCATTGTCACAAAGAATGAATGGTTATTTTCAATAATTCATATTAAAAACAAAATCTAAGGAAGTTCCATTGTGACACAGAGCATTGTAAGACAAGGACTATGTAATATACGGAAGAGGAATTAGAAACAAAAAGAAGACTCGGAGGAAATAAAAGGGAGGGAAATCCACTTATGAACGGCACAAACCATGTTTCTTTGCCACACGTCTGTGGAAAGGGTTACTCCATACCATAGAATGGAATAATTAAAGACTCATTATCTATATGGTGTGTTTTATTTTTAGCTGGTTGCCTCAAAAGTTACGTTACCTATCAAGGAAATGGCTTAGTGTTTGCTTCCCATTATGTAGCTTAGGTATTCTCAATTATCCCTCTGTTCTTTATAATGTGTTGTGTGGATCACTGTTTCATATAGTATCAAAGAATTGCAAAATAATACTTTTGTGCATAGAGTTCTACAATATGATTAAAAGCAACCAATTCAGGAAAACATGCTAATTAACAGATCAAACACTTAACGAAAGGAATTCTCG
Organism: Symphalangus syndactylus; assembly: GCF_028878055.3. Lineage (NCBI taxonomy): Eukaryota > Metazoa > Chordata > Mammalia > Primates > Hylobatidae > Symphalangus > Symphalangus syndactylus. Next base: position 6,500,184 of record NC_072448.2, read on the forward strand.
CCTGGCCTTACTCTGTCTCACAAATGTGCCTGGCAACGTAATAGACACTTGATAGGTTCTGATACGACTAGAGCACAGATCACAAGAAAGGTCCAAACATACACCAAACACATAGCTGAAAAGTAAAGTTGAAAAAAAATTCATGGTCTGTGCTTGGTAGAATGGATTATCTCAACCTACTACTACTTGTTGGAAATATCTAACTTAAAGTCAAATAGCTAATTGTAGACATAAAAAAGTTGCATCTCCATATTTGGTTTTCAGTTGATTCAATGGAGAACAATTTTAGTTTTGAATCCATAAAGTTGAAAACTCTTCCTTTTTGAAAATGCTTAAAAAGGCTTTTCTGCCACAAGCAACTCTTTCTACATGCCATATTTTATACTAGTTAGAGCCATTATTTGAGTTTACTTAAAATATAAGGATATGAATTTAGCTAAATAAATGAGTAGGGGTATGCTAGTTGCAAGTTAACTAGGATGGATCAATGTTCATGATAAGGAAATTTGAAAAGCGTCAACTGCCATATTGATACATACACATCAGCATATACTTTGTACTCAAAGATCCAGAAAAGGTAGAGTGACAAAGATAAATTGCACTATACATTACTTTCTGCTATTGATTATTTTCACTATTTACAACTTGTGGTATTTTGGGTAACAATGAGACATTCTTGTATACCACATGAACAATTTTGAAAACGAGTAAATTATTATAGCTTTAACATTTTCTCATTGAACTTGTCAATTTAGAGACACTATCCTGAAACCAGCTCTATGGAAAGATGTTATAATGTAAAGGAAGTTAAATGAGCAAGAAGTAATACAACGTTAGTTCAAATATGTCCCAATTTTTCAAAATAGTGATATATTACACATCAAAACAGTTTGTAAAGCTATATCTGAAAAAATCAGCAATAGTAGTTTTCTGTAGATATTAAATTTTACCATCGTAAATATGGTGTAGAGAATTATAGTTCAGAGTAACTTGAATTGGAATCATGGTGCTTCCACTTAAAAACTGGTTGGCTTTTGTTAAACATTTCACTTCTTTGTTTTCTGTTTTTTCATAAGTCTAGTGAATATAATAATGGGCTCTCTTTTTGCAGGGTTTTGTAGAGTAGTCAATAATTTTAAAAAAGTACTTAGAATGCCAAAATTATTCAATAAGGTTTAGTTATTATTTTACTAATATTTTATCTTAGCTAGTATTTCAAACTTCAAGATCTTTCATTTTTAATTTAATATGCAATTGATGGTGTTCAACAAAATTTTACCTATGTTTTACAAAAATAATATATTTTCTTTTTTTTTTATTATACTTTAGGTTTTAGGGTACATGTGCACAATGTGCATGTTTGTTACATATGTATCCATGTGCCATGTTGATTTCCTGAACCCATTAACTTGTCATTTAGCATTAGGTATATCTCCTAATGCTGTCCCTCCCCCCTTCCTCCACCCCACAACAGTCCCCGGAGTGTGATGTTCCCCTTCCTGTGTCCATGAGCTCTCATTGTTCAATTCCCACCTATGAGTGAGAACATGCGGTGTTTGGTTTTTTGTCCTTGTGATAGTTTACTGAGAATGATGTTTTCCAATTTCATCCATGTCCCTACAAAGGACATGAACTCATCCTTTTTTATGGCTGCATAGTATTCCACGGTGTATATGTGCCACATTTTCTTAATCCAGTCTATTGTTGTTGGACATTTGGGTTGGTTCCAAGTCTTTGCTATTGTGAATAGTGCCGCAATAAACATACGTGTGCATGTGTCTTTATAGCAGCATGATTTATAATCCTTTGGGTATATACCCAGTAATGGGATGGCTGGGTCAAATGGTATTTCTAGTTCTAGATCCCTGAGGAATCGCCACACTGACTTCCACAATGGTTGAACTAGTTTACAGTCCCACCAACAGTGTAAAAGTGTTCCTATTTCTCCACATCCTCTCCAGCACATGTTTTTTCCTGATTTTTTAATGATGGCCATTCTAACTAGTGTGAGATGTTATCTCACTGTGGTTTTGATTTGCATTTCTCTGATGGCCAGTGATGATGAGCATTTCTTCATGTGTTTTTTGGCTGCATGAATGTCTTCTTTTGAGAAGTGTCTGTTCATGTCCTTCGCCCACCTTTTGATGGGGTTGTTTGTTTTTTTCTTGTAAATTTGTTTGAGTTCATTGTAGATTCTGGATATTAGCCCTTTGTCAGATGAGTAGGTTGCAAAAATTTTCTCCCATTCTGTAGGTTGCCTGTTCACACTGATGGTAGTTTCTTTTGCTGTGCAGAAGCTCTTTAATTGGATCCCATTTGTCAATTTTGGCTTTTGTTGCCATTGCTTTTGGAGTTTTAGACATGAAGTCCTTGCCCATGCCTATGTCCTGAATGGTATTGCCTAGGTTTTCTTGTAGGATTTTAATGGTTTTAGGTCTAACATTTAAGTCTTTAATCCATCTTGAATTAATTTTTGTATAAGGGATAAGGAAGGGATCCAGTTTCAGCTTTCTATATATGGCTAGCCAGTTTTCCCAGCACCATTTATTAAATAGGGAATCCTTTCCCCATTTCTTGTTTTTGTCAGGTTTGTCAAAGATCAGATAGTTGTAGATATGCGGCATCATTTCTGAGGGCTCTGTTCTGTTCCATTGATCTATGTCTCTGTTGTGGTACCAGTACCATGCTGTTTTGGTTACTGAGCCTTGTAGTATAGTTTGAAGTCAGGTAGCGTGATGCCTCCAGCTTTGTTCTTTTGGCTTAGGATTGACTTGGCGATGCGGGCTCTTTTTTGGTTCCATATGAACTTTAAAGTAGTTTTTTCCAATTCTGTGAAGAAAGTCATTGGTAGCTTAATGGGGATGCCATTGAATCTATAAATTACCTTGGGCAGTATGGCCATTTTCACGATATTGATTCTTCCAATCCATGAGCATGGAATGTTCTTCCATTTGTTTGTATCCTCTTTTATTTCATTGAGCAGTGGTTTGTAGTTCTTGAAGAGGTCCTTCATGTCCCTTGTAAGTTGGATTCCTAGGTATTTTATTCTCTTTGAAGCAATTGTGAATGGGAGTTCACTCATGATTTGGCTCTCTGTCTGTCTGTGATTGGTGTACAAGAATACTTGTGATTTTTGTACATTGATTTTGTATCCTGAGACTTTGCTGAAGTTGCTAATCAGCTTAAGGAGATTTTGGGCTGAGACAATGGTGTTTTCTAGATATACAATCATGTCATCTGCAAACAGGGACAATTTGACTTCCTCTTTTCCTAACTGAATACCCTTTATTTCCTTCTCCTGCCTGATTGCTCTGGCCAGAACTTCCAACACTATGTTGAATAGGAGCGGTGAGAGAGGGCATCCCTGTCTTGTGCCAGTTTTCAGAGGGAATGCTTCCAGTTTTTGACCATTCAGTATGATATTGGCTGTGGGTTTGTCGTAGATAGCTCTTATTATTTTGAGATACGTCCCATCAATACCTAATTTATTGAGAGTTTTTAGCATGAAGGGTTGTTGAATTTTGTCAAAGGCCTTTTCTGCATCTATTGAGATAAACATGTGGTTTTTGTCTTTGGTTCTGTTTATATGCTGGATTACATTTATTGATTTGTGTATGTTGAACCAGCCTTGCATCCCAGGGATGAAGCCCACTTGATTATGGTGGATAAGCTTTTTGATGTGCTGCTGGATTCGGTTTGCCAGTATTTTATTGAGGATTTTTGCATCAATGTTCATCAAGGATATTGGTCTGAAATTCTCTTTTGTGGTTATGTCTCTGCCAGGCTTTGGTATCAGGACGATGCTCGCTTCATAAAATGTGTTAGGGAGGATTCCCTCTTTTTCTATCGATTGGAATAGTTTCAGAAGGAATGGTACCAGTTCCTCCTTTTACCTCTGGTAGAATTCGGCTGTGAATCCATCAGGACCTGGACTCTTTTTGGTTGGTAAGCTATTGATTATTGCCACAATTTCAGAACCTGTTATTGGTCTATTCAGAGATTCAACTTCTTCCTGATTTAGTCTTGGGAGGGTGTATTTGTCGAGGAATTTATCCATTTCTTCTAGATTTTCTAGTTTATTTGCATAGAGGTGTTTGTAGTATTCTCTGATGGTAGATTGTATTTCTGTGGGATCGGTGGTGATATCCCCTTTTTCATTTTTTATTGCATCTATTTGATTCTTCTCTCTTTTCTTCTTTATTCGTCTTGCTAGCGGTCTATCAATTTTGTTGATCTTTTCAAATAACCAGCTCCTGGATTCATTAATTTTTTGAAGGGTTTTTTGTGTCTCTATTTCCTTCAGTTCTGCTCTGATTTTAGTTATTTCTAGCCTTCTGCTAGCTTTTGAATGTGTTTGCTCTTGCTTTTCTAGTTCTTTTAATTGTGATGTTAGGGTGTCAGTTTTGGATCTTTCCTGCTTTCTCTTGTGGGCATTTAGTGCTATAAATTTCCCTCTACACACTGCTTTGAACGTGTCCCAGAGATTCTGGTATGTTGTGTCTTTGTTCTCGTTGGTTTCAAAGAACATCTTTATTTCTGCCTTCATTTCATTATGTACCCAGTAGTCATTCAGGAGCAGGTTGTTCAGTTTCCATGTACTTGAGCGGTCTTGAGTGAATTTCTTAATCCTGAGTTCTAGTTTGATTGCACTGTGGTCTGAGAGAGAGTTTGTTATAATTACTGCTCTTTTACATTTGCTGAAGAGAGCTTTACTTCCAACGATGTGGTCAATTTTGGAATAGGTGTGGTGTGGTGCTGAAAAAAATGTATATTCTGTTGATTTGGGGTGGAGAATTCTGTAGATGTCTATTAGGTCCACTTTATGTAGAGCTGAGTTCAATTCCTGGATATCCTTGTTAACTTTCTGTCTCATTGATCTGTCTAATGTTGACAGTGGGGTGTTAAAATCTCCCATTATTATTGTGTGGGAGTTTAAGTCCCTTTGTAGGTCACTCAGGACTTGCTTTATGAATCTGGGTGCTCCTGTGTTGGCTGCATATATATTTAGGATAGTTAGCTCTTCTTTTTGAATTGATCCCTTTACCATTATGTAATGGCCTTCTTTGTCTCTTTTGATCTTTGTTGGTTTAAAGTCTATTTTATCAGAGACTAGGATTGCAACCCCTGCCTTTTTTTGTTTTCCATTTACTTGATAGATCTTCCTCCATCCCTTTATTTTGAGTCTATTTGTGTCTCTGCACGTGAGATGGGTTTCCTGAATACAGCACACTGATGGGTCCTGACTCCTTATCCAGTTTGCTGGTCTATGTCTTTTAACTGGAGCATTTAGCCCATTTACATTTAACGTGAATATTGTTATGTGTGAATCTGATCCTGTCATTGTGATGTTAGTTGGTTACTTTGCTCGTTAGTTGCTGCAGTTTCTTCCTAGCCTCGATGGTCTTTACAATTTGGTGTGTTTTTGCAGGGGCTGGTACCGGTTGTTCCTTTCCATATTTAGTACTTCCTTCAGGAGCTCTTTTAGGGCAGGCCTGGTGGTGACAAAATCACTCAGCGTTTGCTTGTCTGTAAAGTATTTTATTTCTCCTTCACTTATGAAGCTTAGTTTGGCTGGATAGGAAATTCTGGGCTGAAAATTCTTTTCTTTAAGAATGTTGAATATTGGCCCCCAATCTGTTCTGGCTTGTAGAGTTTCTGCTGAGAGATCAGCTCTTAATCTGATGGGCTTCCCTTTGTGGGTAACCCGACCTTTCTCACTGGCTGCCCTTAACATTTTTTCCTTCATTTCAACTTTGGTGAATCTGACAATTATGTGTCTTGGAGTTGCTCTTCTCAAGGAGTATCTTTGTGGCATTCTCTGTATTTCCTGAATCTGAATGTTGGCCTGCCTTGCTAGATTGGGGAAGGTCTGGATAATATCTTGCAGAGTGTTTTCCAACTTGGTTCCATTCTCCCCATCATTTTCAGGTACACCAATCAGACGTAGGTTTGGTCTTTTCACATAGTCCCAAATTTCTTGGAGGCTTTGTTCATTTCTTTTTATTCTTTTTTCTCTAAACTTCCCTTCTCTCTTCATTTCATTCATTTCATCTTCCATCAGCGATACCCTTTCTTCCAGTTGATCGCATCTGCTACTGAGACTTCTGCAATCTTCGCGTAGTTCCCGATACTTGGCTTTCAGCTCCATTAGCTCCTTTAAGCCCTTCTCTCCACTGGTTATTCTAGTTATCCAGTCTTCTAATTTTTTTTTCAAAGTTTTTAACTTCTTTGCTATTGTTTTGAATTTCCTCTCGTAGCTCAGAGTAGTTTGATCGTCTGAAGCCTTCTTCTCTCAACTCGTCAAAGTCATCCTCCATCCAGCTTTGTTCTGTTGCTGGTGAGGAACTGTGTTCCTTTGGAGGAGGAGAGGTGCTCTGTTTTTTAGAGTTTCCAGTTTTTCTGCTCTGTTTTTTCCCCATCTTTGTGGTTTTATCTACTTTTTGTCTTTGATGATGGTGATGTACAGATGCGTTTTTGGTGTGGATGTCCTTTCTGTTTGTTAGTTTTCCTTCTACCAGACGGGACCCTCAGCTGCAGGTCTGTTGGAGTTTGCTAGAGGTCCACTCCAGACCCTGTTTGGCTGGGTGTCAGCAGTGGTGGCTGCAGAACAGCGGATTTTCGTGAGACCACAAATTCAGCTGTCTGATAGTTCCTCTGGAAGTTTTGTCTCAGAGGAGTACCTGGCCGTGTGAGGTGTCATTCTGTCCCTACTGGGGGGGTGCCTCCCAGTTAGGCTGCTCAGGGGTGAGGGACCCACTTTAGAAGGCAGTCTGTCCGTTCTCAGATCTCCAGCTGTGTGCTGGGAGAACCACTACTCACTTCAAAGCTGTCAGTCAGACAGGGACATTTAAGTGTGAGGAGGTTCCTGCTGACTTTTTGTTTGTCTGTGTCCTGCCCCCAGAGGTGGAGCCTACAGAGGCAGGCTGGCCTCCTTGAGCTGTGGTGGGCTCCACCCAGTTCGAGCTTCCTGGCTGCTTTGTTTACCTAAGCAAGCCTGGGCAATGGCGGGCGGCCCTCCCCCAGCGTCACTGCCACCTTGCAGCTTGATCTCAGACTGCTGTGCTAGCCATCAGTGAGACTCCGTGGGCATAGGACCCTCCGAGCCAGGTGTGGGACACAATCTCCTAGTGTGCCATTTTCCAGGCCCGTTGGAAAAGCGCAGTATTAGGATGGGACTGACCCGATATTCCAGGTGCCGTCTGTTACCCCTTTCTTTGACTAGGAAAGGGAACTCCTTGACCCCTTGTGCTTCCCGAGTGAGGCAATTCCTCGCCCTGCTTCGGCTCGCGCACAGTGCGCTTCACCGACTGTCCTGCACCCACTGTTTGGCACTCCCTAGTGATATGAAACCGGTACCTCAAGCAGAAATGCAGAAATCACCCGTCTTCTGTGTCGCTGGGGCTGGGAGCTGGAGACCGGAGCTGTTCTTATTCGGCCATCTTGGCTCCACCCCCCAAAAACAAAATATTTTCTAAATGCTTCACAATTTTAAAATAAAGCAAAATATTTAAAAAATTGATTAAAGGAAGTGAGACAAAAAAGTAAAAAGCTGTCTGAAAATTTTAAAATTACTGTAGTTATATATATTTAATATGCAGTATTTGGTATTCAGCTTATTAACTGATATCCGTCCTTAAGAGTTAATAATTGATCTGAACTCTCAACAGTAGTAAAACTGCACTGTGTGGTAAAGACACATGCAAGTTCCATGAAAATTTTACCAACCAAGTGAATAACTTTACAGAATACATAGACACAGTGATTTATACCAGTAATCTCTTTAAAGTGAGGTTTTGCTAGGAAACTATGCCATTTTCTTGACAAGCTCACATCTTGTTATTGAGTATCACTGGAATGGGGCAGAGCACATGTGGGATGGAGCGGGAGTAAGTGCTTGTGCATTTTTGCTTCCTCACTGGCTCCTCTCCCTCCACCGTGAGATCATACCTGGGTTAGTGTGCTAAAGAATGAGAGATTAGAACACAGGTGAATACTTTCAGCTGAGGGCAAACTATGTCAACCAATGTCTGCCTGACCCACCAGCTGAAAACCGATGCATGTGTAAGATCCACTGCTCCCAGCTCAGATAGGCAGAACCAGTTAACTAATCTATAGACATTTGAAAAATAATAAGTGATTGTTTTAAGCTATTAAATTTGGAGGTGGTATGTTACAAAAAGTTATGGCAGTGATAACTAACAGATGCTCTATCATACTAGGATGGCATGATAAAGATATGTGGGACAGTAACTGGCTAGGGATAAAGGGATGAGTGAACCTTATATTTTTAAAGGAAGGGAATATACACACATATACAGAGAGAGATAATAATAGACTTGCTTATTTAATTGTATACTAATTATCTTATCCAAGACAGGCAGGGGAAGTGCTGTACAATGTCTTGAATAGAAAGCAGAGAATAGGATCAGCCCAAGTGGATAGTGTTGAACCCCACAAGAATGGATATAAGTTTATCTAGTAAGTGATTACATTGGAAAAATGGGTCCGAGGACAGGTTTTTTTTCACACTCTAACCTATCGGGAGCACATGGAAATTCTCTTCTGGCACATAATTTTTAGAGTTGTTAATGGAAATTTAGGACATAACATGCGTTAAAATGCCTTGTCTACTAGTGTCCAAAATAAGTTGGGTGCTTTGTGTGTTTCTTGTGTCCCTTCAATGTCTATATAAACTTCTTAAGAGCCTCAGCATTCTGAAATTCAGATAATGACCAGTAAAACACAACCTTTATTTCTTCTAAGCCTGAAAGCTACACATTGTTTTAGTTAATTCTTAATTTCTTCCAAAGTATAAATTTTGTAGAGATGTTGATATCCTTTAATCCAGTATTTAGGAAGTATGCCATTTAATTTTATGTAAGTTGCTTCGTTTATTTTTTCAGACTGTTTTTTCAAGAAATTCCATTTCCTAAAATATACCCATGGGAGCCTTGGATAAGGATGAAAATGCTAAATTATATGCATAAAATACAAAATTAAAAATCAGTGACGTTTTTCAAGTTACATAAACTTGTCTTCCATTTGTAGTAGGTGTTTCGTGTTACTATTAGCTGGATGAGTAGTAATACCAGTTAAAGTCCTCACGTTCCACATTTCCAAGTGATACAGGGCAAAGTATTTTGCCATCATGGACTTCAGATTTCATAAAGAAAGTGCTTCCATTTCTCTTATTAAATGAATTCTCTGAACTCCTAAAATGTATAAACTTTATGAGTATGTGGAACATGAGCCTCCCTCTCTGCCTTCTGCTTTCAGAATGATGTCAGTGCTTGAAAACGGAAAACAGTTCAGTGTCTTTAGGGGTTCCTGATCCAACAATTACTTATTCCATTCATCTTCTATAGAAGCATTTCTGATGATGTTTGAATTTGACTTTCAGTCTGAGCCAAATGTATATGGCTTTTTTTTCTGCTTAGTATTCATTATCACACTTACTCTTGAAATTATAAAAAACTGTTGTGAAGCAAACAGATGTGAGTAAGTTACCTCAAATCTTTTCATGAGTCAGCATCCATGACTGTGGAAGAGGCAGCAGTTTATTTTCGCATGAAATATGTCAAGTTTCTGTAGTCAAACTATACAAAGCTGGGCTGCACCTAATTATTGGTATAAATTACATAAGGCATCTAAACAGTGATAATTTAGAAGACTCAAAGCACTGCTATTCACTTAAATCTGAAGAGGATCTGACTGGACACATGTATCTCTGACAAAAAGTCCGAGTGCCATGTAGATGTTTATGTTGGCTTTCCTTGATTCTCGGCCAGTAACTTCTGTGAGGTCCGATAAGGCAAGCAATGAATTCTCTCTTAGCCTCATCTTCTTCATTTGTAAAATTGTTAAATATTTTGCATGACTTCTTCATACTCAGACTTTAATTGTGGTTGGCTTAGAACTCTTTCTCTTTCAACATTGTCTTCATTTCTCCACCGTTTTACTAAACCTTAGTCGTGATTGTTGATATGTCCTCAAGTATCATATACGCACCACGTTCCTTGGAGGTGGTAGAGTGTAGTGAATAGTCAAACAGGTTCTGGGTTTAAATCCTGCATCTTCTGCTTCCTAGCTGTGTGATTTGGGTCAGGCTAGTTGCTATCTGAGCCTCATTTTCCTCATCTGATTGTTTTAAAGACAAAATAGTATATAAGACAAAAGAGATAAACAATATGTGAAAATATTCCAGCCTCTGACACATCGAAATTCTCAAGAAATATTTACTGTTCTCAGAACAATATTCTATTCTATTCACAATAACAATTGTTAAAATTTTTATGCCTGTTCTAAGCTAAAATCTCTGCAAGTCCAAGGGTTAATCAAGAAACATTAAATGTCCCCCAAATAATTATTTCTATTTAACATACTTTAATTTTAAAACAGTTTTAGGTTCACAGCAAAACTGAGCATTGAAGTGTAAAAGCTTTAAGATAATTTTTTGCCCTTTCAGTATTTAATTTATTTTATTTAGACCTGATTAATTATAAAATTATTTTTCCTTAGCCATGGGAATTCAATATTACGTTATAAAGATATTTCAACTGGAAAGCGTTTTTTTTTTTTTTTTTTTTTTTTTTTTTTTTTTTTTTTTTTGAGACGGAGTCTGGCTCTGTCGCCCAGGCTGGAGTGCAGGGGCACGATTTCGGCTCACTGCAAGCTCCGCCTCCCAGGTTCACCCTGTTCTCCTGCCTCAGCCTCCCTAGTAGCTGGGACTACAGGCGCCTGCCACCATGCCTGGCTAATTTTTTGTATTTTTAGTAGAGACGGTATTTCACCATGTTAGTCAGGATGGTCTCGATCTCCTGACCTCGTGATCCACCCACCTCGGGCTCCCAAAGTTAATTTTTGAATGTATTTCAGATTTTGCTCTAGCATATTTAATGAGATATTAATGTTACTATATAATCTAAATTTTGGCATATCATTTTATATCCCTCAGCGTTTAAAAATCCTTTGTCATTATAGCTTGTACTCTCTGTCTTTTAATAGTGAACTTAATCTATTCATACTAAATATGATTTTGACATATATGGATATATTTCTGCATCTTTAATAAAATTTCACTGTATTTTTACTTCTTTACTTTTTTCGTTTGTTTTCTGCTTTTCATTGACTTGATTGCATATTTTTCGGGGGTGTGTTGTTTGTATATTTCCTTTTCTATTTAATCTGTGTCGCTTTTCATTGCTCTTTAGTTATTAAATGTTGAATAAAGTGCATTAGCACTAATGAAGCACAAGGTTGCATTAACAAAGTACAACTTGAATCAATCATCTCCTTCTACCTGAACAATTTAAGGGCTATAGAAAATTTTAGATATGATCATCTCTTCCAGTTTTTATGTTATTGCAACTTGTAAATATAATTATGTTTTGTTTTTTAAGTTCCAAGCTAAATAGTCATTATCCTTAATGTTATTATTGCTGTTACTTTGGTTATTGATTATTTAGATACACCAACGTGTTTTCAAGTTTCTGTATAACTCAGTGCCACTTAGATCTCACTCTTTTCTTCTCATTGAAGCTTATGTTTTGGTGCTCTTTGGTATGTAAACTCAATCATTTATTTGAATGTGTGTGTGTGTGTCTGTGGCAGGGTCTCAGGCTTTCACCCAGGCTGCAGTGCTGTGGTGCAATCATGGTTCACTGCAGCCTTGACTTTCTGGGCTCAAGGAGGTCTCCCACCTCAGCCTCTTGGGTAACTGGGACTACAGGCATTTGCCACCACGCCCACCCCAGGATAATTGTTTGTATTTTTAGTAGAAATGAAGTTTCGCCATCTTGTCCAGGCTGGTCTTGAACTCTTGAGCTCAAGCAGTCTGCTCTCCCCAGCCTCCCAAAGTGCTGAGATTACAGGCATGAACAACCATGGCTGTCCTGAAAATTATCTTATTTTATATATCTTACTCTTAATAATTTAGAAAGGTTTAAAATAATAGATTGATGGATATTTTCTCTTAGCACTTTGAAGAGTTTAAAATCATAGGTTGATGGAAATTTTCTCTTAGCACTATTGTCTTTTATAATTTCAAGATACTTTCATTTTAAATTATGAGTGGAAAACAGAAATTACCTAAAAGGGCACAATTACTAGACTGACAGTATTATGGGTTGAATTGTGTACCTTCAGCAAATAATGAGGCGGTAATTCCAGTAGCTGTGAATGTGACCTTGTATGGCAATACAGCCTTTGCAGATGACCAAGTCAGGATGAGGTCATTAGGATGGGTCCAATCCAATATGACTCTGTCCTTTCAAAAAGGAGAAATGTGGACACAGGGAAAGATAGGCATACAGAGAAGGCGATGTGAAGACACAGGAAGAATGCCATTGATAAGCCAAGCGATATGGTCTGGCTTAGCTCCTGTAACTCCCATGTGTTGTGGGAGGGATCTGGGGGAGGTAGTTGAATCATGGTTGTAGCTTCCATAACTCCCATATGTTGTGGGAGGGACCTGGTGAGAGATCATTGAATCACGGTGTTTTTTTCCCCATGCTGTTCTTGTGGTGGTGAATGAGTCTCACAAGATCTGTTGGTTTGATAAGGGGTCTCCTCTTTGCTTGGTTCTCATTCTCTCTTGCCTGCCGCCATGTGAAATGAGCCTTTCGTCTTCTGCCATGACTATGAGGCCTTCCCAGCACATGGAACTGTGAGTTCAGTAAACCTCTTTTTCTGTATAAATTACCCAGTCTCTGGTATGTCTTCATGAGCAGCAGGAGAACAGACTAAAACACCAAGAAACACCCAAAGCTGCAAGACATTAGGAGAGAGACTTCTCTGGAAAGCTTTTTCCTTTTGGCTCTCAGAAAGAGCCACCTTTTCAACACCATGATTTTAGACTTCTACCCTCCAGAACTCTGAGACAGTACACTTCTGATTAAGCCACCCACTGTGCGCTGTTTTGTTAGGGCAGTCCCAGGAAAGTACTACAGCTACAAATCGTAAACAGAAACAAGAGCCAGGAGAAACCAGAACCTTCAACCCTCCATGTAGTACTCTATCCTTTCTTTCTGGAGGTTTTCAGAAGGCATTTCAAGGATTCAGCAGGGGGTTGGTAGACCATGCTGGGCCCACTGTGTCCCATTCCTGCCAGATTCCTGCAGGAACTGCACGGTTTACTAGGTTACACTTTCTGTTTATGGCTTCTCAGGATGCACACTTGACCCTATGCCCTCTCTTAATCCTGGCAGCCCCCCATACTCTGCCTAAATAAATACCAGTGGACATAACTACCAACATGCCAAAGTCCTCAACATCTCATATTCCATGCAAGAATACGTAGAGAGGCTCTTTATACTGTCATAGATTATACCAGCCGGGTATCCAAGTGATGTCGACAGGGCCCCAGTGTTTTTAGACATTTTAATAAAAATTCCTTTTTAAAAAATCAGATTTTGCTATAAAGTCATGCTTATAATCCCTATGTTCTTTTCTTGACAGTATGTTTTTCCAAAAGAATCCTCAGCCATCCACATAAAAACAGTTTCCATATATGCGAACTGGAAATTTTTATAACTGGTAGAAACAGACTAAAAACTGGACTTTCAAAAAATACAGTTGGCCTTTCATGTGTACAAGCTCCACATTCACAGATTCAACCAACTATGGATAGAAAATACAGTATTCCCAGATTGGGCAGCCCAAGGATGCAGAGGGCTCAGTTTTAATTTTCCCAGGTTATACAGGACCAATGTTGGAATTTTAGCATTTCTGGATTTTGGCATCCATCAGGGTTCTAGAACTATTCCCTCATGGAGAACGTGGAAGCACTGTATATACCAATGGCAAATAAGCAGTGAAAATTTGCTTTACGCCACTAGTCATTAGGAAAACGTAATTAAAACTGCAATGAGATGCCCTATACAGCTACTAGGATGGCTATAATAAAATCACAGAAGACGGAGTACTGATGAGGATATGTAGAAATATCAGTGGTATAGTTGCTTTGGAAAACAATAGGGAAGTTTCTTTTAAATTTAAATATACATTTATCACATGACTCAACTATCAATTCCTGGATGTTTACCCAAGAGAAATAAAAGCATATTCATACAGAGACCCATTTGCTAATGTTTATAGCAACTTTATTTGCATGGCCTTAAACTAGAAATAATCCAGAGGCCCATGTATTAGTAAAGGTATAATCAAATGGAACACTAGTTTGCGATAAAAAAAATACAATATAGACATATGTAACAGCATGAATAAATCTCCAACGCATTAAGTAAACTCAATAAAAAACAATCAAGGCTACATAGTATATGATTCAATTTTTGTGACATTATTTAATAGCCAAAACTGTAGCCACCCAAATCTGAGTGGGGTAGACAGGGGCTAGGTGTCAGGTTGGGGGTGAGGACTGATTACTAAGGGGCACTAGGTAACATAGTACTTTAGGTTGCTGTAACAGAATATCATAGACTGGGTAGTTTATAAACAACCAAAATTTATTTTTCACAGTTTTGGAGACTAGAAGTTCAAATTCAAGTTACTGACAGATTCAGTGCCTGGTAATGACTCACTTCCTGATTCAGAGGTGGCTGTCATTCTTTGGTCTCCTCACATTGTAGAAGGACGGGATATCTCCAGGGTCTCTTATAAAAAGCACTATCTCCTTTGATTAAGTCTCTGTTCTTATGACCTAATCACCCTCCATAGCCTCCAACTCCCAATACCGTTATATTGGGTATTAGATTTCAGCATAAAATTTCAGAAGAATATAAAAATTGAATCTATAGAAGAAGGGAATTTTTAGGATGAAATGTCTCCATTGAAGTGGTTGTTACACTACTGTAAACATTTGTCAAAAATCATCAAAATGAACACTTAGAAAATGCTGTTATATATAATTATCGTTTGGTTGTGTCCCTCCAAAAGGCATGTGTTGGAACATAATCCAATGAACCACTGTTGGGAGGTGGGGCCCAATGGGAGGTGTTTAGGTCATGAAGGCAGAAGCCTTGTGAACAGATTCATGCTGATTTAAAATAACTTAAGGCTGGGAGTTCAATCTCTTGCTGTCTCACCTTCCACCATGAGATGACACAGAAAGAAGGTCCTCACCAGACACTTGCCTTTGCATCTTGGATTTTCCAGTTTCCAGAACCATGAAGAATCTCTACAAATTGCCCAGTCTCTTATATTCCATTATAGCAGCACAGACTGAATGGAACTATACATGCATTGCATTTGAATGAATATTAGTAAGAAATTAAACTTTCACCACAATAAAGGAATCTTTGAATGAGCACTGGGTCCCTCTGAGCAAGGACATGGACAGATGTTATGTAAGAGAAAGGACTGGATCAGAACTTTGAGAGCAGAAAGCATCAAATATTCTACAGCTTGAGCCTTCTGTAATGGTAGCAGTAGGAACTGAAGATTCCTATGTTTTTGTTATCTTACATGGTGAATTGGACTCCACTAATGGAGGGGCTTAAGATATGAGCAGCCATTTATTTTGTATAAACAGTTGTGCAAAATGAATGTGCCAATAAACCATAATAAAATAAATTGGGAGAGCTTCAAATCTAATCCACCTTTTAGGAAGTCTATGATGGATAGACTTGACCTACAGAATCTAGGCACACTTTTGATAAGCCAATAATTTCCTCGCTATATAGATACCCCTAATTCAGGCTTCAGGGGCTAAAAAGTGTTTCCAGAGTTGCAACAAAATGATCAATACTTGAACAATATAACACACACTACAAGATTCCTTACTTTGAATGTTGAATATGTGTAGATATAGAGATACTAACTGAAGAAATTAAAGTTTGGCAGCTTTTGAAAATGTAGTCATTCAAATATGTAAGGCATTGTTTGATGACACAACCAAAAATAAAGTTTTCATATTTCTTTATTCAGTATTTTACATAATCTAGGGAGATATAAACTTCTGGCTAACAACAAAATAAATGTTCGCTTAGGAAACAAGACTCCCAGACTTAAACATCGTTACGAAAATACATATGTGACCAGCTATGTTTGGTTTCTCCACTGTCTTTTGGTTGCACTCTAATTTTTCCAGCTTGAAGTATCTTGTCCTTACGCATTTTTAGACATCCAATACAGAGGTAATATTTATTTATTCAGTATTTGTCACTTTGAGAGTACTATGTTTTCTCAGATCTGAATCATCAAGTTGTTCTTGAATATTATACATTTCATTTTCAGGGTAGAATAAACTTTGTACTGATTATATTTGAATTTGTTACTTGAAGTGGAAATTGTAAGTGATAGCAGAAAGCCTGAGTGCTTTGAAATGAGGAATACTGGATAGTGAAATATTGGTTTAAATTCTGGATCTTCCAGTGATAGCTGCCATCAAGGACACAATTTCTTATCATTTTTAGCTTTAAATCACTCAATTTGGACATAGAAATAATAAACACATTTTACAAAGTTATGCTGGTGTGATGAGATCAGCATTCAGTAAAGGGAAGCTGATACGACTGTCAGTCAACGGATTCATCTAGCTATTTACCTACCCTTCTTTTGTTTTCCTCTCTGCAGCCAAAAGATTTAAGTTCAAATTCTGGATTGATGGTTTATTACATCTGTGACTTTTAGCAAGTTATGTACTTTGCAGTCTAAAATTTCACACTTATAAAGTATGATATTAACATTAAAGAGTCTATAAGAATCTAGTTTAGTGCCTGAAATATAGTAGGTGCTCATTTAATGACAGCTACTGCTATTTTAACTTTTAGACATCACTATTACTACAAAACTGGCTTTGATATTTTACCTTTCTAAAATCTATTTTTTTGCTTCCTAAAATGCAGACTGTCCTGCATCCAAACTATATTGGAAATTAAATATTTTAATGGAAAATAAAAATCACACACAGGTCAAGTAAGTTATAGTGGTTTTGAACAAAAGGCATACAATTTCTTTTTAAAAAAATATAAAAAGTATTAAAACTATGTTCAACACGAATATACTTATATGTGTATTATATACATGCTGGAAATATCAGTTTTTAAGGGACTACATAGCAGCTACATGTTTTGATAATTGACATTATTCAGCAAATTTTTCTAATACATGAAGTATGTCAAATGATGAGTTCAGTATAACATTTTTATCTGCATTGCTTTGTTACTTTTGTGCATTACTATTAAATGCATTGTTATGTGTTGCTGTAAGTTGTATTATTGCATATTAAAATCATTCTTAGATAAAATAAAAATCAATAAGGTCATTTGCACAGCTCGAGAAAATGTTTTTATCATACAGAGATTACGCATTTTTCTTTTAGCACTTTTTTTTGCATGAAATCAATTATTTCAGGTTTTTTTTTTAAAAAAAAACAGCTTCCAGGTAAAGTAAATATTTTCACTTTTAGCTACACATGGATATCCTCCATTATTTATGTTGTCATATACTTATCTTAGTAAAAGGTTTGACTAAAAATAACTGCTTATCCAAAGTGTACTTATGTTAAGTGTAGATATATTTTGAGTAAATAAAAAGCAGGTATTTTTTTCAGAGATAATCTTAAAAATGCTTTTTCATGAATCTGGAAGTTAAATAGCTGGAAATGAAATCCAGAAGTAAATGATACCACTTGTAAACATACCTCTGACATTAGGAGTATACAGGAAATTATGACAAGTGTCTGTTATCATAGATAAGTAAGGGTATCCCATGGGTAACTAAAAATGAACATATTTAATGGGAGCCAAGTTTCGTATTTTTAAAAGACATGGAGAAATTTATTTCATAAGAAAAATCTGTTTAAAATGGAAAATCTTTGTAAAAAAAATACTCTTTTTAAAATCCTTTGCTAATGGCCTTCTTGAACTTTATCTTAATGTATATAAGAATTCTTCAAAAATCACATTATATAATTAATTAAGGATTTTAGAGAAAATTAGAAAGATACTGCAATATGTCAACAATGTTTAAAACTGATGTTAAATAAGTCTGGGCGCAGTGCCTCACTCCTGTAATCCCAGCACTTTTGTAGGCGGGTCACCTGAGGTCAGGAGTTCAAGACCAGCTTGGCCAACATGGTGATACCCCAACTCCACTAAAAATATGCAAATTACCTGTGTGTGGTGGTGGATACCTCTAGTTACAACTACTCTGGGAGGCTGAGGCAGGAGAATTGCTTGAACCTGGGAGGTGGAGGTTACAGTGAGCCGAGATCACGCCACTGCACTCCAGCCTGAGAGACAGAGCAAGACTGTTAAAAAAAAAAAAAAAAGAAAAAAATATCGCTGCTAAATACGTTTCTGGCTATTACTAATTTCTATTTGTGATGGTCTAGTTTGTGCTTTTCTTTTTTAATAAAGACTTGTTTTTTAAAAGAAAGCACAGTGATCTGGATGATGTCTTATGGTAAAGCCTTGGGGTAAACTCCAAAGGGTAAGTATTAGCAGTGTCGATGCCACCTCATTACAGTAACCACAATACCACATTTAAAGTGAAAAAAAAATCAGACTTTTGTGAAGTGTCTTGCAAATTCAAATCCTTTCTATGATGGCAAATAAAACAGGAATTTGGAGCACCAAACTTGCCCCTTCCTCTGCAATAAACTAAACACAAAAGTTTCAAACATGTTTTAGAATGAATTCCTAATTTGATACATCAAATGACCACCCTCTCATCACATTGAATACCTATGGTAAGAAATTAGAATTCTCTCTCTCCTCCTTCCTTGTTAGTGTAGGGTAGAAGGGATTTTTTTTTCTCATCCATCACTAGGTTCATGGCTGAAGCACCTATAACAAAAGACAGTTTAACAACAGAAAAGCGTACATATTTATTTAATGTAAATTTTATGTGACATGTGGACCTTCAGAAATGAAGACCCAAAGAAATGGGGAAATCTATGTATATTTATGCTTAGGTTGGATGGGGAGTAGACAGTCATGAGGAAGCATGATTGAACAGAGGGAGTATGATCTAATGGTAATAAGCTGGGGGAACTTAGCAAGGCCTGTTTGTTCATGTTACTTTCTGTGTCCCAGTGTGACATTCCTTGTCTCCAGATATGAGGCACATGAGGCTCTTATCACATACTTCAGAGGAAGATCAGATTTTTTTTTTTTTTTTGGGACAGTGTCTCCTCTGTCGCCCAGGCTGGAGGGCAGTGGCGTGATCTCCGCTCACTGCAAGCTGCACCTCCCGGGTTCACACCGTTTTCCTGCCTCAGCCTCCCGAGTAGCTGGGACTACAGGCACTGCCACCACACCCGGATAATTTTTTGTATTTTTAGTAGAGACGAGGTTTCACCGTGTTAGCCAGGATGGTCTCGATCTCCTGACCTCGTGATCCACCCACCTCGGCCTCCCAAAGTGCTGGGATTACAGGCGTGAGCCACCGCACCCAGCTGAAGATCAGATTCTTTTACAGCTTGCTTCAGAGAAGAAGGATTGGAGAAAGTCAGAGACCTTTGTCCTTTGTGATTTTCTCAAATGTGAAGGTGCCATCTTCTGGGGTAGCACGTTCTGAACCCAATGCTCTGGGGTAGCGTGTTTTTATTTGTAGAATATCAAGAGAATGGTGTTGCATCTTTCAGAAAACCCAGTCTAGAAAATCTTAGGAATGAAATATACAACCTAATTTTATACATTTTTCTAATTTCTATTTATGGTTAATATTTGAAGAAACATTCCCTCATGCATATATAGTTTTAGTTTAATGTAAGTGGATAAGATACATAATAGTGCTGGTTGCAAAGATTTTGTGTTCCAGAAGAGTTCAATAATATTTTCCTTAAAGGTTGGCTTGTAAGAAGAAAATTTATTTCCAACATTTTAATCTTTGACTCTGCATTAGCCATTTTCAAGTAGATAAATTAATTTTTTTCACTTGAGTTATTTACTGAAAATTCGTGAACTTAATTGCTGAAAAGCTTCAGCTTTTGCTGTTTTTTTTTTTCGCTAATCAGTGATTCAGTGATTACTATTTCTTTTCTATTTTCTTTATATGTACTGTAATTTCTCAATGGCATTCAAAAAACCCTGGAAAGCACATTGAAAGTGGAATTATTTGAGCTGGACATATACTTGTGCATTAAAAAATTCTCCAAATATGTCTTTAAAACTTAATTAAAAATGTCAACTTAGAAACTTAATGTGCCTGGGTCTTAGTCCAGAGGACAGTGGTATCAGCTCAAACAGGAAGATAATGGAAGGGGATTTGAAATTTATGATAAGGACTCCTGATCAGTTTAAGAAAGACAGTGACAGGATCAGAATATACGTTACTGCCTGCTGTGTATATGCAGCAATAGCGGTTATACCTGGTTCTTTGTCTCCAAATCAGAGCACAGGCCCAACAAGAACAATCCTCGGTCCACTTATGAGGGAGTCTTATCCACTCAGTTGGAGGGATGGTTTCCCTGCATATTGCTGCAAACTTCCTGTCACTGCCCCAGAGGTTTAGAATTAGCATTCATGACCTTCAAACAGCTTAATTTCCCCAGAGTCATTGAACACAGCTAGTTGGCCCTACTAGGCTGAAAGCCATATGGCATCAATTGTAAATGTTTTGCTACCATTTCCCAACATAACCACCTGCCTGATTTACTGTTTGCTGGATGCTCACCTTGAATGTGAATATGTCCACATAATTTTTTTCTTTAAATTAAGAAATGTAGTTTAAAATTATGATTCATTTTATCCTATTAAGATGTTGAAGGGGGATGCTGAAGAAGATTCACATTGTCAGTTTTGTATAAATCCACTTGTTGGAGAAAAGTGTTGAAATGAAATTAACAAAACCATCATATAAATATAAACGTGTAGATTGTTAAAATTACAGTTTTAGGAAATTTGCAACATAAAGTACAAGGTAAATAAATATCTCATTTTGAACTCACATATTTAGTACAAAATATTGCCCAAAATCCATCCTAGGGCTTGGGGATATTTAGAAAAGAGAAGACCCCCAGAGCTATAAATCATTAAAAAACCAGATAGCTTAACTTCAAAATGCATTTTATTTTTCTTAATCTTGGGTTTCAAGATAAAACCTTGAAGAAAACTGTAGAAGCCTTTACGCTTAGCCATAAAATAGACTCCATTTCCCCCCCTTTCCTACCATGTATACTCCCTTCACATTTATCTAATTGTATGCTGTCGTCTATATGCCTTCTTAGAAGTTGCAGGGGCTAATCTTGAGTCTGACAAAGGAAGCTTGGAGACTCAGCTGCAAAATTCCCAAGATTACTGCAAGGTGGCTGGCTAGTCAACAACCCCGCCATTGTTGAGATGCTGCCAGCTCGTGATTCAGGAGGACTGAGACACAAAATAGCCACCAGAGCAAAACACACAGACACTGTACTCAGCACAATTCTTGCGCGCCTTCCTTATCAATTTTTCCACACTTAAACCCCTACCCTCACCCCCAAAATTGAAGTGGTTGGTTTGAATGGGAATCCGGCCACATCCCCTTTACTAGTTTTGTTTAGTAAAATCCCTTTCTTTCTACCAGACCTCACTCTTGTGAATTGGACTCTGCAAGTGGTAAGCATTCAGATCTGTATTCAGTTACAACGAAGTGATCTCTCTGCAATGGATACAGAAAAGATAGGTTCAAGGGGAAATATAGGGGAAGAGGGAGCGGGAACTTAAATATTGGGGATAAATGAATTTGGGATAATTAAAAGCAGACATAGAGAAAATTCTGAAGGGACACTGGTAATAGTGTATATGGAGACATTGTGCTCCTCAATGGAAATGTTGAGGATACAATATTGCTTCCATGCATCTCCCTTTCAGCAATTCAGCCCAGTGACTTGATGCAATGACATCACCAGTTCTCTTCTGAGGAAACAGTTTTAGACATTCAAAGCCCAGTTGTTCAATGTAGCCGAGATTCTTTAATTTCTATTTCAGCTAATTAGTAGCAATACAAACTCTTGCCAAACAAGAAATGTGAATTCTTAAAGATTAAATTTTATTTTATCTCTATCTAGAGGTAGGAAACCAATCTTTTGGGAGGCACAAATTAGGATGACAGCCAAAATTCATTTATTCATTCCAAAATAAAGCCTTTATGTGTAGCGAATTATTTTTCATAATTCTAGAAAGTGGCATGTTCCAGCAATTATAATTATAAATTGTACTGTTTTTGGAGGGTAAAATAGTAAGTCACATCATTAAGGTCAAAATGATGTTTAAAGGAAAACTATAACTATGCCTTTAGTATATTAAAATTAGATAATATTTTGTACATCTGTCCCTGCAAAATAAAACACTTTTTATATGTTTTCTTTGGCTCACACACAACTAAATTTGATGAGATAAAATATACAAATATTTGACAGGGTCAATTTCCTTTTCAAGTTGGATTTTAATTAATTCAATAAGCATGTATTGATGACCTACTGTATGCAATACATTTGGCTATATTTAGCATATCTGATTTTGCTCTATCATCATGGATCGTGATGTTTGTGACGGGGGATGTTTGCGACTGGAAGCTTTTTTTTCCCATTAGCCAAATAAATAAGTAGGTAAATGCTTAAATATTTTTTTAAAAATCCACGTGGTGTTATTTTGAGAGGTATAGAATTTATCTAAGCTCCAGTTCCTTCCATTGGAAAAATGAGTATTTAAATGAGGTAATATGTATAAAGGCAATGGCGGCTGGGCACGGTGGCTTGTGCGTGTAATCCCCGCAATTTGGGAGGCCCAGGTGGGACGATCGCTTTAGCCCGGGAGTTCAAGATCAGCCTGGGCAACAGGGAAAGACCCAGTTTCTACAAAATATTTTTAAAGTTAGCTGGGTGCAGTGGCACGTGCCTGTAGTCCCAGCTACTTGGGAGGCTGTGGCAGAAGGATTGCTTAGGCCTGGGAGGTTAAGGTTGCAGTGAGCTGTGATCGCACTACTGCACTCCAATCTGAACCACAGAGTGAGACCCTGTCTCTAAAAATAAATACAGAAATAAAGACATACATACATACATACATAAAAAATAAGGCAAAGAGTAGGCCCTCAATAACATGAGCTAATATCAATCTGCATTTCCATAAATTGGTATCATTCTATGTATCCATAGCCTCCAAACCTGTTATAGTCCAGTCTTTGGCTCCTTTTCCTGTGGCTTTAAAAATTTATATTAGATAAGGAAAAGAATCACACTATATACTTACCCTTAACTGTTTTATAGTTATTTTCAGATTTACATTTCCTGTGGTTACCAAATTACAAATGGCTACATGTAAAAACATACCTTTCTGGACAGTTTAGTTTCTCAAAGTTCAGAACAACTCATATGCACTTACATGTAAAAATTATATAAAATATGCATATGTTAACTTCTCATATATACTTAAAAGATACCTAACAAAATGGAGAGTTCGCAATGGTGTTACACACATATTTGAAGTTGCAAATAGAAAAAAACAGATATCCAGAAATCAGGCTGAGTTTATACCCTAGAGATATTTGCAATTCCTCCATAATAAAGTGACAGAATTTGTGACTTTGAAGCTAAAAATTATGCATAACTGCATTTTACACCATTTTAGCCATCAACAACTTATATTAACAACTAAATTACGTTATACATCAAGCCAGAAAAGATCGCAAATTTCTTATGTTCTAGTATTGGAAGAAGAAAGGCATTTTTAGTTTAAAATTAAGTATGTGACACAAAATGGCCAGATGGTGCACACAATCCATTTGTTGCAGGGCTTCTAGTTCTTTCCATGCATTGGAAGAAAACCAGGTGACAAGTTAGGCAGCAGTTTTTATGTAGGACATTTCCAAATTGCATATAATCAGAGAATAAGGATCTAGAAGGTAACTTCCAACTAAAACAAGCCATTCTGACTCAAAGTCACAAGAATTCAGTCTTAATAATCACAAATGCTTTCTGTTCTCAAGCTTAAAAATCTATTCTCTATTTTCTTTGGACTCACAGTGTCTTAGAATTTTTGCACACATAGTCTTACATTTTCCTCTTCACAGAATGGGATTGGCAGAAAAAATGAGAGAACTTTTTGCAGTTAGTGATTTTTTCCAAGATCACAGAGCTAGTCAATACACCATGTGATTCACATAAAACATGAGAATAGCCAGTATGGGGTACCTAGAAATGAGGAGCATTGCAATTATAATACAAACAAAAATTATACCCCATTTTACTACTTTGAATCATTATCACAATAAACATGGATTCATAAGTTAGGCTGTGATAGAACCAAAAGAAGACATTTATGTGATTTTTTTTTAATGGCATGCATCTGCTCAGGACAGGCTGTACTTTTTAGAGGAACAACTTTATCCTTCAGTAAAAAATTCTGAAGAAGTGTGATATCAAAGCTCAATTAAACTTGATATTTAAAGTCTTTATACCAAAATAATGAATCTATTCATGAACAATACAAGAATGAGATTTGGCAGGAAAGCTATGTCAGTATATCTCATGTCAGTGCCTAGCTAGGATGCTAATTCACAAGAAAAAATATTGTCATTCTCCAATGTCGGACAGTTATTTGAAGCCTGTCTGCTTTTTTTGGTAGAGATACTTTAAATAAGGAACCTGGGGAAAGAGTTACAGATATCTACTGGCATGAAGAGGAAGACCGTTTACTGAATATAATTGAATGGATATTTTTATGAGTATTGGTATTATTTCAATTTTCAATTAAAAAAATAAACTGGTATATGCAAAATCTTCATGCTGTGGGCCATATTGAAAGATAGTAAATAATTGAAATAAAATGCCGAGATATTGGTGGGGACCCGTCTGCACCTACTAGGGTCTTGATGTTACCTGAGCCCCCTTAGGTATTTTAAATATGTGCCAGAAGACAGTGCTTCTCAGGACATGATTTTTCTATTCCTAAAAATAAGTTACAGGAAAAATAGACAAATGAAGACTAAATGTTTCAAGAGGGAACCCATATAATGGGTTAAATGAGGCATAGGATAGCAGTGTGTGAGGCATTTTGTATTAGAGCTCATTTAAAATACCATCGGTTACATGAGGTTTCAGAAAAACAGAAAACAGCCTGTGTTCTGCATAAACAACTGTATGCAATGTATTGTAAAATGGGTATGAGGAATTAAGGAAAGAATGCCTTTTCTTCTGGTGTTCATCTTCCTCCTGGTTCCTAGCCAACTACAACAATTTGTTTTATAATCTTGCTTATGGCACCTTCCATGGCAACAGGTGTTTACTCATTTTGACAAATGCCACTTTATTAACAATCGTGATGTATGCAAAGAGGACTAACAATCCCTCTAGTTATGCAAAGGACAGGCACAGTACCCGCTGGGGATCAGAGCCTACCAACTTTGTGACAGCTCACAGTATATTTTCACTATTGAAGCCAATGGAGTATATATTGAATATACACGTTGTTCAAGGATTGGTCCTGCTTTATGCTTGAGGCTTATTTTATTTTCAATGTGTCCTGATTTATTAAACTAGTTTTATGATGGGCACACCTAAAGAGCATCTGCCTCCTATAGAAGAAATGGCCATGTTATAGTGACAAACTTGGCAATGTAGAAATAAACTTAGAAATGTAGGCAAATATGAGATGATACCTGAACATCATCTCAGCCACACCACAGTTATTGAGATATTGTTTTCTAAGGGTAAGGTCCAAACACTTTATCATATTTTTATATCTTGCATGTAGTAGATAATTTATATACATACCAATCACACACACACACACACACACACAGACACTCAATGTCATAGCAATCTAATTAGAAATAAAAGCTTCTAAATTTCAAATAATGTGGAGCAAAACTATAAAATATTGTCTTAAGTTTTACAAATTTTTTAAAAAGATGATTCACAGAATTATGGAGGATATTGATCCAATTGAATAAAACATAAAGCCCTGAATACTTCTCCACTCTTCCATTTTTATAGAAACTAAGAAGCAATTTAAAGATTTCTTTTTTAATGTGAAGAAAAATGTTTTGTTAGATTTTCTGCTAAATGCCATTTAAATAATCAATTTGCCAACATTTAGGGAAATTGAGTATGCCACTTCCCTAAAAAGCTTGTCATTTCTCTTTAGGGTAACGTGTAACAGATGCATAGGAAAATTCAGGGATGTGCTTTGAAATACTATTAGTAGATAGCAAATGGGGGATAGATGGATAAAAATTTATTCTATATATTACTGGGCAATAGTTACAGGGAATAATGTATCTCTCTATATACATGGGTCTCAAAATTGGCCTCAAAAATGATACTGAGTTAAAAAACACTAAGTGAAACATGGTGAATATCACATTTCCCTGTGTAAATATAAAAATAGAAAAAATATAACAATCATTGTTGATATATATTTAGGAAAGAAAGGATTAATTGTTTAATATTGAGAGTAGATTAGACACACACATATATTAAGTATATAAGAATTAGCCTTTGGATTTGTTAATTTTTTGTTTTAATCTGCTGTATCTCTATTTACTATTTCATTCATTATTATTTTTGGTTTTTATAATTGCATTTCTTCTGCTTGGGTTTCTTATGTTTTCCCTAATATCTTAAGTTAACTGTTGAATTTATCTGTTTTCAGACTTTATTGCTTTCTTGTATGTTTTAAATATGCTTTCCTATTTCCAAATCTACAAATTTTTCAAAAAAAATTGTTTTTTTCTGACTTTGAACTTCGTTGTGCTTAGAGAAGTATATCTGTCTGATAATTCCTTGGAATTGGCTGATATGTGCATTATGTCTTCCCCACGTGGTTCGGTTTTCTCTGAAGCTCCGTGCGTACCTGAGAACACTGTGTATTCCTTCGTATGATGGGTTTGCTGACTTCTTCATATGTTTTGAGGAAATTTATTAGAGGCATCGAAGTTGAAATGAGTGTATAATTATCATTGTTTTATGATGTTTTCCATTCTATGTGATGCTTTGTGCCTTAAAGACTTCACTCTATAATATTAATATAGATACACCAGCTTTCCTTTGACTAATATTTAAGCTGCCTAATTTCTTATCCATTGTGTATAAGTTTTCCCATGTTTTTATTTTCATGTGTGATTCTTCGATAGTATAATCCTGGATCTTATCTTTTATTGAATTTAACCTTTAACTAGAAAGTTAATTTATTTACATTTATTAGGATTGTGGTTATATTTGGATTCATTACCATCCTATTTCTTTTTATGTATATTCCTATTTTGCTTCATCGCTTTTACTTTTTATCACTTTTTCTGCATCCTTTAC
The DNA here is from genome assembly GCF_028878055.3 of Symphalangus syndactylus. Classification (NCBI taxonomy): domain Eukaryota; kingdom Metazoa; phylum Chordata; class Mammalia; order Primates; family Hylobatidae; genus Symphalangus; species Symphalangus syndactylus. Next base: position 6,527,371 of record NC_072448.2, read on the forward strand.
ATGAAGTTTTTATTTAAATTCTATTTCCCTCTTTATTCTTTTAATAGCTACCATGAAATTTTAACAGATTTATTTAAAGTCTACATTAATCATTTTCTCTATTCCTTCTTTATATAACATAGGGAGCTTCGAATTATAAAAATCAAATCACCTGCTATTTAGTCTTACTTATTGTCCCACATTTTAATTATATCCTTTCTTTATTCCCAAATTTCATATTTTTGTTATTTCACATACACTCTGTGGTTTATCTACATGCTTTCCACGTTCTTCACTCAACATTTCTTCTTGTATCTCCAGCTTTCCTTTTGTGGTTATTTTCCATCTTGTTGACATATCATCAAAAGTTTGTTGAAGTGTGAATCTATTCACTTTTAGGTTTCCTAAAGGGAGTTTTAGTTTTTCTTTTAGGTTTACTTACATCTTACTTTTGAATTATTTCAAACATGACAAAATATGTGAGAGGAGTACAAATATTAATACTTCCTATATACCTTGCGCCCACATCCTTTACTTGTTTATGTTTTACTGAATGCACTTTATCATTCTCTCTCTCTCTCTCTTTCTTCATCCTCAGTGTTCATTTTATTACCATGTTGACAGGAAGAGTTGTTCTTGATATTAAGTAAGGATTTTAAATCAGCTTATTATCACTGCAAATTTCCAAAAGACAGAAAGAAGGGTAACAGTGTGAATCTCTCTATGGCTTCTAGTAAAAATGGAAATATTGCTTAGATTGGAGGAAGGTCATACAGCACTCTCAGAAGAAATATGATCGTATTGCCATCATAGAAGCAATACATTTGTCTTTTGTCTCCTTATTTGTTTATATTTTTTCAACTATTTAAATCAAACAATTTGAGGTGAAAGTGCACCACCACTCTCACCTACCAATAACAAGATAGAACACTGGAAATATTATTTCCCAAACATGAGTTTTCATTTTGATGATAGTCAGCTACTAATCTAGATGCTTGATATAAGAGACATTATCTAAGCTCTACCATACCTGTATCAGTAGAATTACTTCCCTATTATACATGAAGATATACAGGCATACCTTGGAGATATTGCAGATTCAGTTCCAGACCACTGCAGTAAAGCAAACATTGCAATAAAATGAGTCATATAAATTTGTTGCTTTTCCAATGCATAAAAAAGTCATGTTTACATTACAATATAAGCAGCTGAGTGTGCAATAGAAGTATGTCTAAAAAACAATGCACATACTTTAATTTTAAAATACTTTATTGCTAAAATGCTAAGGATTATCTGTTCCTTGATCAAGTTGTGATTTTTCACAGGTAAAGGGTTTGGTCCCAGTGTTGGTGGCAGCTGACCAATCAGGGTGGTGGTTTCTTAAGGTTAATGTGGCTGTGGCAATTTCTTCTAACAAGGCAGCAATGAAGTTTGCCACATTGGTTGATTTTTCCTTTCGTGAAAGATTTTTTTTTTTTTTTGTAGCATGTGATGCTGTTTGATAACTTTTTCCCCACAGTAGAACTTCCTTCAAACCCAAATTCTGCCACTGCTTTATCAATTCAGTTTCTGTAATATTCTAAATTCTTTGTTGTTATTTCAGGAATGTTCACAGCATCATTACCAGGAGTAGATTCTATCTCATGGAACAACTTTCTTTGCTCATCTGTAAGAAACAACTCCTAATGCATTAAAATTGTATCTTGAAACTGCAGCAACTCAGTCACATCTTCAGGCTCCACTTCTAATTCTAGTTGTCTTGCTGTTTCCACCACATCCGCATTTACTTCCACTGAAGAGTTAAACCCCTTAAAGTCATCTGTGAGAGTTGGACTCAACTTCTTCTAAACTCCTGTTATTGTTGATATTTTGGACTCCTCCCAGGAATCACAAATGTCCTTAGTGTCATCTAGAGTGGTGAATCCTTTCCTGAAGATTTTCAATTTATTTTACCCAGATTCATCAAGGGAGTCATTATGGCAGCAATAATCTTACTATGTTTAGTTCTTATGTAATAAAACTTGAAAGTTGAAATTACTCCTTGATTCAGAGGCTACAGAATGGATGTTGTGTTAACGAGCTTAAAAACACGAATATCCTTGTTCATCTCCATCAGAACTCTTGGGTGTTCAGGTACATTGTCAATGAACAGCAATATTTTGAAAGGACTCTTTTTTTTCTGAGCAGTAGGTCTCAAGAGCAGGATAAAAATATCCAGTAGACCATACTGTTAACAGATATGCTGTCATTCAGACTTTGCTCCATTTATAGAGTACAGGGACAGTAGATTTAGCACAATTTTTACTATTTTCAGAATCGTTAATCAGTATTGGCTTCAACTTCAATTTACCAGCTGCATTAGCCCCTACCAAGAGTGTCACCCTGTGCACTGAAGCTTTAAAGCCAGGCATTGACTTATTTTCTAGCCATGAACGTCCTAGACAGCATCTCCGTTCAATATAAGTCTGTTTCATCTACACTGAAAATCTCTTGTTTAGTGTAACAACCTTCATCTATTATCTTAGCTAGATTTTCCAGATTATGTGCTAAAGCTTCTACATCAGCACATGCTACTACTTCACCTTGCACTTTTTCTTTTATTTTGGGATGGCTTCTTTCCTTAAAAATTATCAACCAACTTCTTCTAGCTTCCAACTTTTCTACTTCATTTCTCTCAGCCTGAAGATAATTGAAAATAATTTGGGCCTTGTTGTAGTTGGTTTGGTTTTCTATCCAGACTAATAAAACGTTCTTCATATCAGCAACAAGTCTGTTTTACATTCTTTGTCGTTCATTTGTTCACTGTAGTAGCACTTTCAATTACCTTCAAGAACTTTTCCTTTGTGTTCCTAAGTTGGCTGTTTGTTATAAGAGACCTAGCTTTTAGCCTCTCTCAGCTTTCAACATGCTTTCTTCATTAAGTTTAATCATTTCCAGCTTTTGACTTAAAGTGAGAGATGTATGATGCTTTTCTTCTCACTTGAACACTTACAGGCCATTGTAGGGTTATTACTTGGCCTAATTTTAATATTGTTGTGTCTCAGGGAATAGTGAGGCTTGAGGAGAAGAAGAGAGATGGAAGAACAGCTAGTTGCTGAAGAAGTGGGAACACACATGATATTAATTAAGTTCACTATCTTATATGTGCAGAGTGTATGGTGTCCCACAAACAATTACAATAGTGACATAAAAGATCATTGATCACAGATAACCATAACTAATATAATGACAATGAAAAAATCTGAAATATTGTGAGAGGTACTGAACTGTGACCCAGAAACCAAAAGTGAGCACATATTGTTGGAAAAAATGGTGTGGATAGAATTGCTCAAGGCAGGCTGGTCAAAACCTTCAATTTGTAAAATCACAACATCTACAAGAAAAGTGCAATGAAACAAAGTACGCTTGCCATTGCTCCAGGTTACAGAGAGAAAAAGTGGAAGAGATTAGATTCAAATCAAATCTCTGTGATGCCAAAATCCATGATCTTAATCATTAAATACATTGCTTCCAATTTTATGTCTAGATAATATATATTTCATTGGTTTTATATAAAAATCTATTGTTTAACATCATCTCATTAGTAATATATATATAATATTCAGAAAGTTTAAACAATGGTTACTTAAATGAACTACTGCTTTATTAAGCAAGATACAAATCTTAATCTGTAATATATATTTAGAAGTAGGATTTATAACATTAAAATAAGCCATGATGGTTTTTCCAAAATAATGAGAAAATGACCCCTTAAATCAATTATACTTTAAAAAGAAAGATGCCTGTTTTGTCTGTCTTTATGAAGGAGATGAAATTTGGCAAGGCAAAAACTTTAGGTTGTTAAAAGAAGCAAGTTAACTCATGTTTATGTTTTATAACTTATTTTATTTTTTAAAACAACCTTGAGTTGAGTTTTCTTTGTATTTATTTTGTACTATTTTAAGATGTATAGGTCATTTGCAAGTAGTTAGTTGCTGAATTTTCGGTGCAATCCAAATACTTAGTTTAGTATTACCTGTGGTTTACCTGCTAATTTAAACAGATGACTATAACATGCAAATTAAGATTATAACCACGCATTTTCAACTGCAAACTATATGGAAAGAGTATTCGATATGAAAAAGACAAAATAAAAATTACATAGTTTCTATTTTCTTTGCAGTTTAAAAATGAATTGGAAAATGAATTAGTAATAATGTTTAAAATGCATTTAATTGTGTTTTTTAATGTTGCATGGCATAAAATTTTGATAGCTCGGTTAGAAATGTATGTCTGAACTAGATTTCACAGAAACTGTTTTCCTCTTTGTATTGGTGAAATACTAACTGCTGTGTCTTGATATGACCACTTGATGGAACTCTTTCATTTTGCTTTCAGCATTCTCTAAGCAGTGACAAACTTACCTTTCTGGGCAGGTATAAAAGTATATATATGTATGTGTGTGTGTATATATGCATGTGTATGTATGTGTGTGTGTATATATATGTATATATATGTGTGTGCCTATATATATGTATATATATGTGTGTATATATGTGTATATATATGTATGCTTAAAGGAATTCGTTATTTGGCATATTTAGTATTCTCTACCTTTTTTATGTATGTCAATTTTATTTATTTCTATGGAGAACCACAGTGTTAGTAAGTCGATCTGTAGAAAAAAAAATACTACTTCTTAAATAAACTCTTGTTCTCATTTCCCTCCAAGAATTTTTGGCAGAAAATTAATTTTAAATAATTCTTAATATTTAAATATAATAATATCCAAAATGTTATTTTCTTTATAATCAAACTGAAACTCTATTTCTAGGATGCCTTCAAAATTAATAGTCAGAAGCATTCACAAGGTCTTGGGAATTAGAGGGTGTTAGGTAGTTGTGGGAACTTCCTAACAATTATCCTTATTAAGAAAGATAGCTTGAGAAGGGGAGAGATTGATTTTGAAGTGAAGCTTTCAATAAAGTCATATAGAACAATTAGGAAAAACTAGAAGTGAAGGACGGGGTGAAAATCACCTTCTCTTCTTTGAAAACATTGACGCTATAGGTCATCCAAGAGCTGTGGATTAGGTATCAATCATCTATTTGTGACCTTTCATTAAAACTTTCTGAAGTTTTGCATAAAATAGGGATAATCGTAAATCTCTCACGAGGCTCAGATACAATAAAACTCACTATAGTAACACATTTGTAAACTCTAAAAACATCGTGGAACTAGTAGTTGTTGGAATGATCACATTGTTGTAAAGAAAGCCCACATTAAGCATGTCAGCATATCTCGGAGAAAAAGGCCGTCTTCGGTAACTCTACCTTACAAAATATTTTCCATGCTCTGTAGTGTCTGGCTCCTAGTCACAAGAATCTCAAGGAAGTAAGGCCTCTTTTTTGTTTGCCATTTATTCTAAGTGATCTCTGCCACTTCAGTGGCATCTAGTCCTATGCTAATGGTGGCCAAATCATTTTTCCAGTCCAGAATCTCTACATGAACGCCACCATCCTATTAGACACTTTCTCCCCAATATTCTGAAAACTTAAATTTCTCTTTGCTTAAACCAAACTCACTGTGTTTATTCTGCAAAACTGTTGCATACACTTGGCTGACAGAGTTTTTGGTTTTTAAATTGATGACTGTGATTAATTTCTCTTTTGGCTCCCCAGTACCCAGCCTACAGTAGTCAGTCACTGATTAACCATTGAATGAATGAAGTATTTTGAAGCTCAAGACATAGATTTGACCGAATGGTGATAATTTCAAACATTAATTTGTTTTATTGTGACTCTGTTAGAGATTGGCTTATACAATATTACTTTCCTACTGATTCTTGTTTTTATCTATTTTTGGTCTACACAAGGCATTGAAAATATAAGGCACTGAATGTGCCCTCATTTTCAGAGTTTAAAAGAAATTTCATTGCTGCACTAATGATAAAAATTTAATCAACTCTTTTTTAGGAATAAGTTATAAAATACTATTCATGCTTTTTCTCAATATACACTTTTTCTTCTTCAATTACTGGAGTGAGGAAACTCACTTAAGAGGAATGTCTTTCAATAAGAGCAGCTGTAAGGAAAAAGCATATTTTCACTGCCAAGAAAAACTATCAGATAAAATACATTCATTGTACAAAAGAATTATGAACGATTTCTGTAGACATGCAATATGGTATGTACTATTGAATGTGTTGAGGATAAAGTAATAAACAAAAGTACATGTTCTTACATTCTTTGAGCTTGTGTGGGAAACCCAATATAAACAAATGTGCTATTTATATTTTGGTTTAACTTACTTTATTTCAGGTTGCAACAGAACTATACAAAATGTGAAGTAGGGAAGGTGATGAAGTAACACAGGCTGCTATTTTCTAATGGGTTGTCAGAGAAGATCTGTCTAAGGGGAGACTTTATATAGATATCTGAGTGAAATGATGGGCCAAGTCATTTGGGGAAGACATTTTGGATTGCCTCGAGAGGTCTCAAGAACCTTCCAGGGCTCTCCAGAACCCCTCTTCAGGGATCTCTGACAAGATACTGATTACAGAGATGTCTGAGGACTGAGCTGGGACAATCCAACATTTGTAGTACTGATGCAAAGAAAGCCCACCAAAAGAGATTTAGATCATTTCTACAGTTCTATAAAAATATTTTTATGACTCCTAATTTTCATTTAGTTAGCGTATTTTTTCTTCTTCATGTCACCTTTACCCTTTTGTTGACTGTAAAGAAATCCATACACTTACGCAATGTATTCTGTGACAGCATAAGCTGTTTTCAATGATGGGAGCATCAATTTATAGGTAAGTATAACTCAATTAAAGCACATAAGTTCAGGTACTAAAATCAATACAAAGAGCATATTCTGCTACCTCCCAGTCGCCCGCCCCCGGTTTACATATGCTTAACATTTCTGGTGGACAGAATCTTGCTGCTTGTGTGGGATTCTTGACATCACAATATTCATCGTAGAGTAGGCATGCAATGCTTTTAATTTAAATCAATAAGTTAATCTCAAGGGGCAGGGAAGTGAGCAAAAGGGGGCTTATGACCCTTTTTCCTAAAGAGCAACCAATGGTCAGCCATCATTGATTGCTACACAAGGCCACTCCTGAGATCCCAGTTCTAATATCATAAATAATCAAGTACATGAAAATAATAGAAAGTGAAACCCATGCTTTCCTGACAACAGTGTCTTGCTTCTGGAGATAAAACTAATGATTTTCCCAGAAAATTTTTAAGCAACATTTGGAGGAAAAGCTAAAGAGAGATTTGAATATTATTCCTTTAGGACAGGATTGCCTGGTAACTTACAGGGCACCTATTTAAATGTGAACTTCAGATAAGCCTCTAAGTATTTAAGATGTTCTTATACTAAAAAGTTATTTGTTTTTTACATGAAATTGAAATATAAGTAGAAATCCTCTATTTATATTTGCTAAATCTGACAATCCTATGTTAGGAATACTTTAGACAGATTAGGGTAAGATACATTTTCTGGAAACATCAAGCAACCTATTTTTGTTCGTCCATCAATCAAAGCCAAGGAGCCAATAGGATAGATTAGTATGGCTAAATGTCTTAGGCTATTGGCAAAAAGTGTGGGTGTAGTATTTTTCAAGACAAAATAAAAGAAAGGAAGTTAGCTTTTAGATGTATGAAATGTTCTTTCTTAGCTATGATCTTATTAAAAATATACTGAGATGAGAAAATCAATCCTTTCTCAGATGAGAAGAAATCCAAACATAAGCACAATAAAACGTGTGAAAGCAATAAAATACATGCTATAGAATTCAACCATATTCAAATATATACTGATAGAGCAAATATGAGAGAGGATAATAGTACATGAAGCTAAACTAGGCCCTCTTCCATGAAAAATCATAGGCTCAAATTGTCTATGGAGGGGCTAGGCCACTCATAATGACAAAAGATGAAGACAATAATAAGAGTTATATAACATTTTTAGTAGTTATATTAAGCTTCTAAGTGAGGTTAAAAAGTAACAGAAATATTCCCAACCGTGTGATAAAAACATTAAAAAATTACTACAATTGACAGAACTCCAGGATCATAAGAGACTTGTTAGATTCTAAAGGAAGTTGCTAATGAATAAGGAAAGCTGTTAAACAGGCATTGAAAATCTCCAAAGAACTAGGGCATGCATTAAAGAAATCTTCAGGAAAATGCAATATAGTAAAATTCAGAAAAAAATGTTTAACTGTGGTGTGGTATAAAACTCCAGTGGTGTGAATTTCAGAATCAAGAATAGACCTGAGAAGGAAGAGGAAGAGGAGTAGGAGGGGGACCTTTCTACCAAAGATCATTACCTGTCAAAACCATGAAGTCTCTTAATAAAATAAGCTACTGACTAGATTTTAAATTTGCATTGGAAATGCCATGACGATTAAAAATTTTTACATAAAAAAAGGCCTTGGTTATTTGAATGTGTTCTCTAACTCTGGTTGTGTGCTTGGAATTAAAGCCCTATCACTGGCGTTCCAACTCTGCTGTGATCCTATTTTGGGGGCTAGTTCCTGGCAATGATGCTATGAGCATATTTGCCAAATTGTCTAAAGACCACTTTTCTTGTTATGCAAATATCAGTTTAGTCATCCAACTTGTGTATACAGTTCTGGAACAAGAAGCATCTGGAAAAAAAAGAACATATTATGACAGTTAGCTAAAAGTGGGGGATGGGGATATTCTTTGGAGGAAAAGAATTCTATCAAGGACCTAATATATTTAATTCTGTTCGTTAAAAACAAATTTCCAATGGTTTCAAACCAGAAATTAATTAAAATAAAAATGGGAGTTAACATGAAATATTAACAAAACTTTATCATTCCTATTTGTTTTTGTTAACTGTGATTAATAAGTGTTCAGAAAAAACATGGCATTATATTAATGTCTCCTAAATATTTGAAAATCTATAATTTAGCACTTCTTACATTTCTTTATTATTATTATTATACTTTAAGTTCTAGGGTACATGTGCACAATGTGCAGGTTTGTATACATGTGCCATGTTGGTGTGCTGCACCCATTAACTCCTCATTTACGTTAGGTATTTCTCCTAATGCTATCCCTCGGCCAACCCCCCACCCCATGACAGGCTGTGGTGTGTGATATTCCCAACCCAGTGTTCAAATGTTCTCATTGTTCAATTCCCACCTGTGAGTGAGAACATGCAGTGTTTGGTTTTCTGTCCTTGCGATAGTTTGCTCAGAATGATGGTTTCCAGCTTCATCCATGTCCCTACAAAGGACATGAACTCATCCTTTTTACAGCTGCATAGTATTCCATGGTGTATATGTGCCACATTTTCTTAATCTAATCTATCATTGATGGACACTTCGGTTGATTGCAAGTCTTTGCTATTGTGAATAGTGCCACAATAAACATATGTGTGCATGTCTTTATAGCAGCATGATTTATAATCCTTTGTGTATATACCCAGTAATGGAATTGCTGGGTCAAATGGTATTTCTAGTTTGAGATCCTTGAGGAATCACCACACTGTCTTCCACAATGGTTGAACTACTTTACAGTCCCACCAACAGTGTAAAAGCCTTCCTATTTCTCCACATCCTCTCCAGCACCTATTGTTTCCTGACTTTTTAATGATCGCCATTCTAACTGGTGTGAGATGGCATCTCATTGTGGTTTTGATTTGCATTTCTCCGATGACCAGTGATGATGAGCCTTTTTTCATGTGTGTGTTGGCTGAATAAAGGTCTTCTTTTGAAAAGTGTCTGTTCATATCCTTTGCCCATGTTTTGATGGGGCTGTTCGATTTTTTCTTGTAAATTTGTTAAAGTCTTCGTTGATTCTGGATATTAGCCCTTTGTCAGATGAGTAGATTGCAAAAATTTCCTCCCATTCTGTAGGTTGCCTGTTCACTCTGATGGTAGTTTCTTTTGCTGTGCAGAAGCTCTTTAGTTTAATTAGATCCCATTTGTCTATCTTGGCTTTTGTTGCCACTGCTTTTGGTGTTTTAGTCATGAAGTCCTTGCCCATGCCTATGTCCTGAATGGTATTGCCTAGGTTTTCTTCTGGGTTTTCATGGTTTTACATATCACATTTAAGTCTTTAATCCATCTTGAATTAATTTTTGTATAAGGTGTAAGGAAGGGATCCAGTTTCAGCTTTCTACATATGGCTAGCCAGTTTTCCCAGCACCATTTATTAAATAGGAAATCATTTCCCCATTTCTTGTTTTAGTCAGGTTTGTCAAAGATCAGACGGTTTTAGATGTGTGGTGGTATTTCTGAGGCCTCTGTTCTATTCCATTCGTCTATGTTTCTGTTTTGGTACCAGTACCATGCTGTTTTGGTTACTGTAGCCTTGTAGTATAGTTGGAAGTCGGGTAGCATGATTCCTCCAGCTTTGTTGTTTTTGCTTAGGATTGGCTTGGCAATACAGGCTCTTTTTTGGTTCCATATGAACTTTAAAGTAGTTTGTTTCCAATTCTGTGAAGAAAGTCATTGGTAGCTTGATGGGGATGGCATTGAATCTATAAATTACCTTGGGGAGTATGGCCATTTTCACAATAGTGATTCTTCCTATCCATGAGCATGGAATGTTCTTCCATTTGTTTGTATCCTCTTTTATTTCATTGAGCAGTGGTTTGTAGTTCTCCTTGAAGAGGTCCTTCACATCCCTTGTGAATTGGATTCTTAGGTATTTTATTCTCTTTGTAGCAATTGTGAATGGGAGTTCACTCATGATTTAGCTCTCTGTCTGTTACTGGTGTATAGGAATGCTTGTGATTTTTGCAGATTGATTTTGTATCCTGAGACTTTGCTGAAGTTACTTATCAGATTAAGGAGATTTTGGGCTGAGATGATGGGGTTTTCTAAATATAAATCATGTCGTCTGCAAACAGGGACAATTTGACTTTCTCTTTTCCTAATTGAATATTTATTTCTCTTTATTTCTTTATTTCTTTCTCTTGCCTGATTGCCCTGGCCAGAACTTCCAGCACTATGTTGAATAGGAGTGGTGAGAGAGGGCATCCCCGTCTTGTGCCAGTTTGCAAAGGGAATGCTTCCAGTTTTTGCATATTCAGTAAGATATTGGCTGTGCGTCTGTCATAAATAGCTCTTATTATTTTGAGATACGTCCCATCAATACCAAATTTATTGAGAGTTTTTAGCACGAAGCGCTGTTGAATTTTGTCAAGGGCCTTTTCTAAATCTATTGAGATAATCATGTGGTTTTTGTCTTTGGTTCTGTTTATCTGATGGATTATATCTATTGATTTGCGTATGTTAAACCAGCATTGCATCCCAGGGATGAAGCCAACTTGATCTTGGTGGATAAGCTTTTTGATGTGCTGCTGGATTCGGTTTGCCAGTATTTTATTGAGGATTTTCGCATCGATGTTCATCAGGGATATTGGTCTAAAATTCTCTTTTTTTGTTGTGTCTCTGACAGGCTTTGGTATCAGGATGAAGCTCGCCTCATTAAATGAGTTAGGGAGGATTCCCTCTTTTCCTATTGTTTGGAATAGTTTCAGAAGGAATGGTACCACTTCCTCTTTTTACCTCTAGTAGAATTCAGCTGTGAATCCTGGACTTTTTTTGGTTGGTAGCTATTAATTATTGCCTCAATTTCAGAGTCTGTTGTTGGTCTATTCAGGGGTTCAGCATCTTTCTGGTTTAGTCTTGGGAGGGTGTATGTGTCCAGGAATTTATCCATTTCTTCTAGATTTTCTAATTTATTTGCATAGAGGCATTTATATTATTCTCTGAGGGTAGTTTGTATTTCTGTGGGATCGGTGGTGATATCCCCTTTATCATTTTTTATTGAGTCTATTTGATTCTTCTCTCTTTTCTTCTTTATTAGTCTTGCTAGTGGTCTATCAGTTTTGTTGATCTTTTCAGAAAACCAGCTCCTGGATTCATTGATTTTTTGAAAGGTGTTTTGTGTCTCTATTTCCTTCAGTTCTGCTCTGATCTTAGTTATTTCCTGACTTCTGCTAGCTTTGGGATGTGTTTGCTCTTGCTTCTCTAGTTCTTTTAATAGTGATATTAGGGTGTCGATTTTGGATCTTTGCTGCTTTCTCTTGTGGGCATTTAGTGCTATAAATTTCCCTCTACACACTGCTTTGTATGTGTCCCAGAGATTCTGGTATGTTGTGTCTTTGTTCTCATTGGTTTCAAAGAACATCTTTATTTCTACCTTCATTTCGTTATGTACCCAGTAGTCATTCAGGAGCAGGTTGTTCAGTTTCTATGTAGTTGTGCAGTTTTGAGTGAGTTTCTTAATCCTGAGTTCTAATTTGATTGCATTGTGGTCTGAGAGATAGTTTGTTGTGATTTGTGTTCTTTTACATTTGCTGAGGAGAAGCACTTCTTACATTTCTGATGTGAAAACTGTTTAAACACTATGGCATCCTAGTTTAATAATTACATATTGAGTGGTCCAAACAGACCGTAAAGTTTTCCGAAAGCAATATTCATATCACACACATTGAAGTTATTTTCGACTGGATATTATACGATGCTGCTTATTTAGGCAAGATAGGGTTTTCTTTTAATATTGCAATGTGTGATGTACTAAAGAACGTTTATGTTGAAGCTTTAAAAAGACAGAAATAAGAGAAACCCAAACACATTCTGACTGGCTTTAAAAGTAAGAATAAATAGTCCTTCCAAAGCATCATAAAATGGATATAACAGCAAAAAAAAAAAAAAATAGGTAGAAATGTTATCGTTGTTTATTCTTTGTTTCCTCAAGGGGAAAAAATAGCACTTTTATCATGGTTGGGACATAACTTCTAAAGAAAAACAAGTTTAGAGCTTTCTATGTATTTTCTATTTCTTTCTTTAGACAATATTACCACGTGGTCTGGTCTAATGCAGCTGTGACACATACACACACACACACATCACCGACCAGGATAGGCTGTGCTATTGCTTTTGCTTCTTAGTGTGAATATTGAAAGGCCACAGGGTCACCTTCAGCTCTTTGGACACTGGCTTCCTGTACGTCCTGCTGTCTTTCCTGCTTGAATGCACAAGCCTTATTGCACCGAGTATGTTTTGCAGAAATGTACCTTGATATGCCACATAATTCCCATACACATTTGCGGGCCTGCACTCATTATCTATTGAAAACAATCTGACCGAAAAGTGACAGTCTAGATTGCGATTTTCATTTGATCTTACAAATTATTTCCAAGGGCCACGGTGTTGGCACATTTGTAACTCCTGTGTCTCCTTCACCCTCTACAACAGACTTAGCCCCACCTTTTCATGGAAAAGCACAAGACCCTCAAATCATTGTGTTGTCCTAATGGCTTTCAAAGAATTACTTCCTTCGAAGTTATTTTCCTCTTTTTTTAACTTACATTTCTAAAGCTAGAGTCAGGATAGTTGATTCTGGTGCTGAAAAAAAATCAGTTAATAATGATTTTTATAAACTTCTACACATTTCTTTTGTGTAGGGTTGGTGTCGTGGAATATTGTGCATTTGGAGGTTAGAAAGAAACTGGTTCACTTTTTTTTTTTGAGGCAGGATTTCACTCTGTTGCCCAGGCTGGAGTGCAGTGGTGCGATCTCGGCTCACTGCAACCACCGCCTCCCGGGTTCAAGTGATTCTCCTGCCTCAGCCTCCCAAGTAGCTGGGATTACAGGCACCCGCCACCACGCCCAGTTAATTTTTGTATTTTTAGTAGAAATGGGGTTTCACCATGTTGGCCAGGCTGGTCTCCAACTCCTGACCTCAGGTGATCTGCCTGCCTCGGCCTCCCAAAGTGCTGGTATTACAGGTGAGAGCCAACACGCCTGGCTGGTTCACATTTTAAATATGTTACTTTTTAACCAAATGATTTGGGGCAAGTTTCTCCTGTTTTTCTTTTTTTTTTGAAATAGAGTTTCATTCTTGTTGCCCAGGGTGGAGTTCAATGGCGCGATCTCAGCTCACCACAACCTCCGCCTCCCAGGTTCAAGCGATTCTCCTGCCTCAGCTTCCCTAGTAGCTGGGATTACAGGCATGCGCCACCATGCCCAGCTAATTTCATGTTTTTAGTAGAGACGGGGTTTCTCCATGTTGGTGAGGCTGGTCTCAAACTCCCGACGTCAGGTGATCCGCCCGCCTTGGCCTCCCAAAGTGCTGGGATTACAGGCATGAGCCACTGCGCCCGGCCATTTCTCCCCTTTTTCACATGTGTTTTCTCAGCTATAAAATATTATTTATCCCTGTAGATCTCTATTCACCTCGAAAGTCAAGATAAAACTTTCCATTTGCTTCCCAGTATATATTTGGACATTTTGCCATACTGAACTTACCCATGCCTGTTTTTCAGTGTGTTCATTTGTATTACTTTGGAGAAGCGATTATCTTGCCATCCTCTTTGTTGTCTTCTGATTTCTACTCCCTATTTTTCATTGAGATTTTCTTCTGCCCTCAGGTAGTACATGCTCATCCATCTCCATTGTATATCAATAGGCCTTTGAAAATAATCCTAGCTGTAAATCCTGACGATTAAATAATTCAGAATTATTTCCTCATCTGCATCATCCTGATATATATTCCTATGTTGCCCACACTGTGTTCAGTGGTAGAAACACATGCTAAATTATGCATGTACATTTTCTTTTTTCTTTTTTTTTTTAGACAGAGTATCACTCTGTTGCCCAGGCTGGAGTGCACTGGCACGATCTTGGCTCACTGCAACCTCTGCCTCCTGGCTTCAAGCGATTCTGCTGCGTCAGCCTCCCAAGTAGCTGGGATTACAGGTGTCCACCACCATGCCTGGCCAATTTTTGTATTTTTACTAGAGACGGGGTTTCATTTGTGGGCTGGGCTGATCTCAAATTCTTGACCTCGTTATCTGCCCTCCTCGGACTCCCAAAGTGCTGGGATTCGCATGTTCATTTTCCAGTCACTATTTATGCATTCTTCAATCATACTGCTTTTCTCAGCATATACATACATAAAATGTTTTCTGTGCATGAAGCCTTATTCTAGGCACTGGGTATAGACTAAAAACAAAAAAAATAGGATAATCTATTCCCCTGCCCCCTTGAAACTCACAGTCAAACAGGAGAAAAATATATGAAACAAAAGAATAAAGTACATAATTTTGTCATTTGAATAAACACAAAGATAGAGTGATATTATAGAACAAAATCCTTAACTACTTTTGGAAAATGAGTAAGAGGTTTTAAAGAAATGCCATTTAAACGGATACTTTAAAAATAAAGAAAGATTCACTGAATGACAGGGATCAAGGAGGAACTATGAATAAGTAAAATTAACCTAGAGAGGAACTTAAGGAAGAAACGTAGATCAGAATGTGCAGAGCTTTGAAACAGTCATTTTAAGAATGTTCTTACCTTATCTGAAGGGTACTGGGAAGATACCGAAAAGTTTCAGCAGAAGGGTAACTTGACCTCAATTGTATTTTTAAAGAAATCATTCTAGTTTCTGTTTGTGGAGCAAGAAAAAAGAAAGATTGTTTGGGAAAGAACAGGAAGTGGGGGAAAATCATGAGTAGAATTCTACAAGCAGGTTTTGCAAATATATGTCTAGAGCTAGAAGAAATATCTGGTACAGATATAAATTTGGGTCCCTTCAGTCTATCATTATTAAAGGAAAGAATGGGAGTAGGTGAGATTCCATTGAGTGTATATTGCAAGAAGAGTGGGGAAAAGTGTGGGGAAAACACTTTAAAAATAAGTAGAAAAGTAAGACCTGGTAACGAACAATCTAGAAGCAAGAATTATAGAGGTGTGAGGAACATCCTCAGAATGAGGTTGCATTGTATGATGGGTGCTGTGATCACAGCCCTCTTTAAGGGTGGCCTCAACTGCCTGCAACCAATGACTGATCAACAGACGGATATGAAGGCACAGTCTACCCGTTCCAACTAGAACTTGGCCTTTATGCAACTCTGAAGTGTTATTTTACCAGTGTCCCCATAGGCTGAAGCTGCATCCAGCCCACTTTCTCTCCTTGTCCTACCATGCTTCTCTCTACTTTCCTAGGTATTGATCCCAAGAGAATTCCATAAAAGACATCCTTCTTGTTAGTATCAATCTGACATTCTCCTTCCCTGGGAACACAACTGGTAGCACATGGAAAACTGCGTGTGTGTGTGTGTGTATGTGTGTGTATGTATGTGTGTATGTGTGTGTATGTGTGTGTTTAAAGAGTGTGCTAGATTGTGTCTAGTAATCCTGCACAGTCAATAAATAATGTCTGCAATAGGAACAAAGTAGTGATTAGCCCTTTTGTTTCAGTAGTGAATGCAGCTAAATTGGTCAAGTCATACCAGCAGCAATGGAATTGGACCGTGTAGAGGAATAAGAGAGGGAGACTGAGGATGGGTAATGTTGACAATCTTCCTGAAGAGCTTAGGAGGAAACACAAAATCAGGACAGTGGTAACACATGTAAAATTTGTTTCAGGTGGAAGAAATGACATTGACTTTGGAATGTTCCTCCACAGGTGGCGGAGGGGCCATAGGAAAGACTGGCGTTAGGTTGACTAGAGGAGGATGCAGCACAGTTTCCTGTCTTGGCTTTTGTTTGTTTCAGGGAAGAAAGAGACAAAGATTAAGGACAGCAGAGGGAAATACAGAGTTGTGTTTGTGGTAAAAGATTAAAATAGTCATTCTGAAGGGTGATGGGTTGAATTGAGAAAATAAACGTGGTCTCTTTTTTTTAGGCAGCATCAGGAGTTCAGTTGAGAGTAACGACAATGAATTTATATGGCACAAATGTAGGCAATCACATATTCTACTTGTTTTCTTGTTTAATATAAATGGCCATGCATTTTGGGTTGGTTGGTAAATGGTGTTTGTGATGAAAACATCTGTTTCCCTTTTTTTTACTCTCAAGAAAAGGAAAACATTTAAAGAATATTTAAATTATCTTGCATTTGAAAAGAACACATGAATAAGCTTACATAAACATTTTCTCTGTTGGGGAATACTTCCTAATGAATCACATCCTTTGTCTATAGGGTAAAAGGAAAGAACATTATCTGACTAATAAGGAAGAAGGAGCTCTTTGTGAATCTATAACAATAAGCATAGATATTTGTCAGTCTAAACTTACCTTGTTGAGCCTGTATAATTAGAATATGACTGATGAAGAGAATAAATATTTGTATATAATGTAATGAAAGGCCTTGTAAAGTTTATTTGCATAGGAGATGTAGGTGGAAGCCTGGCTCAAATTAATCAGTATTATCTGCAGAACTGATTGCATTCCACTTCGGAGAATAAACGACAGGACATCCTGTGGTTCCTTTGAATTCTGGACATTACATGAAAGGGGACATATTATTGTTCTCTTAAATAATATCCGACTTGTAATTAAAAATGAATGTAGGGTTTAATGACTTCTTTTGTCTTCTTTTTTGTGCAGAGAAAACTTCTAAAGCTCATTTTTAACATTTGCTATTCAATTTATAGATTTATAAGCCTAGTTCTTCTCTAGGTCTCTTTCATTACTGAGATTATTTTATTTTTAAAATGGGAAATTGCAGCAATTATTTTAAGGGCTTATGAATTTTTTTAATCTTGTTTACAAATGTAAAACATTTTCAAATATTTTTAAATTTATTTATAAACCTTTATAACTTATTTTTTGAGTGCTTCAAATTTAGGACAGTAAATTTTTTCTGCATATCTAAATAACTTTTATAAATCTAATTAATAAAAATAGTGACCCTAAAATGCATCTAGTTGTTCCAAAATAATATATAAATACTAAAATATCAATTTAAAATACCATGTCAAAATCAAGCGAATAATTACATATTTTAAGTTTGAAATTATGAAACCATCATTCCAATTCACTAAGAATTCCAAATGTAATATATTTTATTTCACTTAAGTTCTTTAGTGTCTGCATCTACAAACAAAATTTCCCCGATAATTTTATTTTTGTAAGAACAATCAATATGGTGAATCCAAACGCTTTGCCAAATGTTCCAATATTGTTTATATTAGTAAGAAATTTAAAATCAAATATCTGTTTCAAGTACTCAACTGCACATTAGATATTGTACCTTTAAAACTCACTCTCTGCTGGGCATGGGGGCTCATGCCTGTAATCCCAGCACTTTGGGAGGCCAAGGAGGGCAGATCACCTGAGGTCAGGAGTTCAAGCCCAGCCTGGCCAACATGGAGAAACCTTGTCTCTACTAACAATACAAAAATTAGCCCGGCGTGGTGGGGTGCATCTGTAGTGCCAGTTACTCAGGAGGCTGAGGCAGGAGAATTGCTTGAACTGGGAGGGGGAGGTTGCAGTGAGCTGAGATCCCACCACTGCCCTCCAGCCTAGGCGACAGAGTGAGACTCTCTCTCAAAAAACAAAACGAAGCTTTCTCTCATAAGCGAAGTTCTCTTAAACATTACACGTATGTAGATTTCCAACACAGATTGGATCCTTTCCAATGCCAAACTATCTTTACTAGGATTTCAAATTTTTAAAGTATTTCTATGCTTAATTGGAAACCTGCCGAGGCTAAGGAGACGTGTACACATCATGAAAGCAACGACTATCTGGTAACTGAAGATACTCACAATACCAAACACTTAATTCTAAATCTTATGCTGTGGGAGATCATGTCATCCTGCGCGACTATGATTTATTATGACCGGAAATCTTTGCCAGGATTTTGACAGATATTTTTAGATTCTGTTTTTTTTTTCTGAGCTACTAATAAAAACTTATGTAGAGCTTTTATGTTGGTGACCCTCAGACCTCAAGGAGGAAGTTATACCACCCATTCCCTGGAGTTCCTTGGAACAGATTTTCTAATTCTCCTGTCTAATCACAGAACTCTGCCCTCCCACCTACATTGGTCCTTTGTCTGTATGTCGAATGCATTATTTTAGCTCTTAAGAAACATATGTGTATTTTCCAACTAAACCGTAAAACTTCGTGGGAATACCAATGAATGCCTTTTCCATCTAACTTTAAAGAACTTTGAACTTCATAGAATTTTCTATTTTTTCATGTTCTTAATACCACAAAACACAGGTATTAATATCATACGGTATATGGCATTTGCATATCTCTTATAGCTTTATCTGACATGGGTTTGAAAATTATAAGGTCATTCTATTGGCATTTATTTAATTATTGCTTATGACATTTTATGTTGATTGAGCCCTACTTTTTTGGCTTTTGGAAATAAAGACTGCTGTGATTTTGTCTGTAATGGCGCAAACACGTTGTCATTCATTGACATATGAATGTACTTCAAGTTTAAAAGATGTCCTGTTTCTCTTGATCATCAGAAATCTCAGAGCTGACAGCACCAGGCATGTGTGTTTGTGTGTGTGTGACAGAGAGTGAGAGAAGGAGAGAGAGAGAGAGAGATTAAAAAAACACCCCAGAACATAGTAAAGTGACAGAAACAAATTAAAGATGAATTAAATTTCATCCAAACTTTAAATATGGTCATTTTGCATCTTTGAGAAAGTTGGGTAGCTTAATCTAGGACGATCATATTGGAGAAAGGATGGAATACCTGATTAGTATATTAACATAATTTTGAAGACATGAAATGAATAAAGTACTTGTTTCTAATGCATGATATGCAGGTGTATGTAAGAACTTTGTTAATAGTTGTCTTTTTGAAACAGTAATAGGTGTTTCCAGGTGTGCACAGGTATGTGCGAATATCAGAGATTAAAATAGAAACGGAACCAAAAAGCTGTGCCATCATTGAAAATATATTTATTTAAAGACTACGTGACACTTAGGAGGCATTTTAATGCAGTATTTTATGTATGCAATTATTTACATATGTTTAAGTGTTTTTTATTTGACTTCCATAAAGTTTAGATTTGTTGCAATCTTATTTTTACCCTTGAGGGAAGAGAGAGACCCTCTCATATTGTTTTATATTGTTTTATACTCAGTACTTGTTTTAAGAAAAAAACTAGGAAGTGAAATCAAAGACAGGCAGCTCAGCGCCAGACCCAAAACCAGGCCTGGGCCTGCCTGGCCTAAACCTAGTAGCTAAAACTCAACTCATGACTTAGAACCCGATGTTACCCATAGATTTCAGGCATTGTATGGAAGAACATTGTGAAACTCTCTGCCCTGTTCCATTTCACTCTGACCACCGGTGCATGCAGCCCCTGCCACGTACCCCTTGCTTGCTCAAATCAATCACGACCCTTTCTTGTGAAATGCTTAGTGTTGTGAGCCCTTAAAAGGGACAGAAATTGTGCACTTGGGGAGCTCGGGTTTTGAGGCAGTAGCTTGCTGATGCTCCCCGCTGAATAAAGCCCTTCCTTCTACAACTCGGCGTCTGAGGGGTTTTGTCTGCGGCTCATCCTGCTACACCCTTAGTAGTATCTGAATCTTGGAAAGGAAGGGGAGGGAATATCCAAATATCTTAAACGGGGTTCTCGGACTTCTAATAAACAGTTAAAATCTTACACACAAGGTATTTAAAGCATACAGATGATTCTACATTTGTTCTAACAGATCATAGTGCCATGAATATTTGTCCATTAACGAACATCCCTTACGTGTAAGAACATTTTGCCACTGTGCTTTTAGTTATCCCCTTTTCACCTACTGTCCCCTGGAATAGTCTCTCCCTTTCGTTTCTCAGGGGTCTTCTTGAGCCTGAAGCTTTTATTGGGCCTCACTTTTTGCTGCTTTGTTCCTTCGCCAGTTCTGGGCCTTTTTGCTGCGTCGACTACGGGTTGAAAAAAGGAGAAAGCGCAACCCCAAGCTACTGACCTATGAGTAACAAGGTCACCGAATTCCCCTTAGTCCTGCTGGGGTCTGATCCTCTACTCTGTGAAGACCATGGCTGGGGAAGACCTAACCTTCACTCCAGCTCGCTTGGATTTGTCAGTCTTTGATGATGGAAGCCTGAAATGCAGACCTTATACCCTAACCAATTCTTCCTCGGCCAAAAAAAAAAAAAAAAAACCCAAAACCAAACCAAACCAAACAAAAAAACACGGCCACCTCTTTATGACCAACCATAGTTTTGGTTTAAGCCTTCAAGACGCACTTATCTACTTAATCCACAATTACATTGTAGTATCACGCTAAGCATGGAGTTATTATCAAGGATCAAATGGCCTCTGGCCTTTTGGAATCCACATGATCTTGGAACTCTGTGAAGATTGTCTTCGGATCACTTTGCCCTGCTGTGGTTTACCTCACCCCGTGCATTTTGACTTTTCTATCTCCTTCCCTATTGTTGTGTAAAGTTACATCACGATGTTGAGTGGTGTGTTTTACACCCCAATGTCCCATAAACAAATACTTTTAATACCCTTTTGTTGGTCTAATTTGTAAGTGACCATTTTATACGCCACAGTAAGTACCTGTAAAGTTGGAGAAAAAGAAAAGAGAATTGTGTTGTTCTTGTGCTAAGAAAGGGCAGCATTAAACTCCTCTGTAACCTCTTTTCTGTATTTCCGTTTTAACAAGGGTAGAGTTATCACAAAGTGGGTGAATGTAAGCATTCTTCCCTCAAACATCTGTGTTCTTCAGCCTGTCCCACTTCGCCCTTTCCAAAGAAGGGCAGGTTTTTAAATAGAAGAGAAGCAATGTTGAATAAAGAGTATATCAGAACGCTCCATAATTCATATAACCTCCAGACAAGTTCTCAAGTTTATTGGTCAGAAAACACATGGTGACATTCACTACTTTTTTGTTATTATTGTAAAGATTTCTGTGAGAGTGTGGGGCTCAGTCAAACTTTGTAGGGAGAAATAAGCCACAGTCACAGAGATTCATTCATTCATTCATTCATTCAACACGTAGCTTTGTTTCTATTATGCCCCACTGTCCTAGGCTCTGGGGATTAGACAGTGACCAAAACTGACAGGTATTTAGCCTCATGGAGCTTAAAGCATATTGAAGGGAACAGACAAAACTCACATAGGAATGTGCGATGTGCATAAATAAAATACTTTCGGTAAGTGCCATGACTAAAATACACCGAGGGCTGACATACAGTTGCATGTTGCGTAAGAGAGACTTGCGTTAGGTAAGGTGTCTAGGTTAGCTGTCTCTGAGGAAATTGCATTTCAGCTGGGACCTTAAAAGATTACAGTGAGGTCAGAGAGTGTCCTAGGCAGAGATAAATAGAATGCGTAAAGGACTTTACGTTGAAAAATTCCTAAGCTGTTTGAAAAACTGATAGGGGCCAAGTTGCAGGTGAAATGGATGACAGCAAGTCAAGCTATTACCATTTTATTACAAACCACACATAGGGTCTTTAAATGTTCCAGAATTTTGATTTTTTTTATTACCTGGGAGAGAATGTAATTTTATTTTCATCAAATCTTGTTCTTATAAACTCCTTTTACATTTTGCTTTCATCTGAGTAAGCTGACCATATAGTGCCCTCGTGTGGCGTAGTGCTGTATTACACGATTAATACTGTAGACTCTTTGAGGCATGATTTTAGCAAAATTCTTTTACACCTTTTTCAGTTAATCTAAGTCACTTCTAGCTGCTCTCACTCAGGCTCAAACATAGAATCTTATTTATTTGTATTTTTGTGTTTTACTACGTTCTCACATTCCACTGTGGAATGGACACGCGCTGGGAGCACAGACTTCAGTGACCTCAGGATCCAGGCAGACTGAGAACAAAAATGAGGGAGGCCAGACCAGACCTGAAACAAAGACTCTGAGAGATTTGGAGACGCAGGTTATAGGAAAGACTTTCAATTTTATGTATTTACTTTATAAATAAGTAATGCCAAAATAAATAGCCTTGGGGACCATTGTATTTTTCAGTCTCTGTCCCCAGGTTTCTACTTTTAGCAAATGTACATGGTTAATTTCTCAGTCAACACCACAAATGCTTTGTATCCTTTTGTGCATTTTGACTATTTTAGAACTGATTATTTTGTGCATCAAGTTGTCTATTTCTGTTTCCAAGTTCAGCATTTTGCCACACGTTTATTTTGGAAAGTATTTCAGGAATCTTTGTTGCTCAAAACCAAGCACTGTAGCTGGAGCTGGTTTCTTTCCTCCTCTCCCTTCCTCTCTCTTCCTTCTTCCTTCCTAAGGCTTGAGCCATTTTTCACTAGAAGAGTTTTATTTTTAATTTTATTTTTATTTATTTTTTTGACAAATGACTGCCAGTATGCTTTATGGAATGCAGCTGTTGAACTTTATTTCCTGCTTTTCTTTGCATTAAAGTAGTCCCAAAATTGTTTTCTGAGGAACTCTTCACTTTGACTGCCAGCGCTGCTTGTGTACCTTTCAAGTCAGAAATTGAGCGGTCTGTTCAGGCCCATCTTTATCCAGCTCCTGCTTTTCACATGAGGATGTTTGTACTACATGCAATTTTGTTGACTTTTGGAGTGTAAAGCTTTGTTTGTAAATGAAAACATAGAATTACAGCTTTCCCGCTACTTGTCTGGGACTATAATCACGAATTCACTGCAGCTGGATACTTTTCAGACACGTGGATAAGATA
This sequence comes from Symphalangus syndactylus, assembly GCF_028878055.3. Classification (NCBI taxonomy): domain Eukaryota; kingdom Metazoa; phylum Chordata; class Mammalia; order Primates; family Hylobatidae; genus Symphalangus; species Symphalangus syndactylus. The sequence continues at coordinate 6,550,784 of NC_072448.2, forward strand.
AATAATATTTATGAAAGATGGCCTGGAGGAAACGAAGCCATCCATTCTGCCATGTTATCTAAAATCTGTTTCAAGATGAAGTGAGACCACCAAAAATGCCTAACTGGCTGGGCGCGGTGGCTCACGCCTGTAATCCCAGCACTTTGGGAGGCTGAGGCGGGCGGATCATGAGGTGAGGAGATCGAGACCATCCTGGCTAACACGGTGAAACCCCGTCTCTACTAAAAACACAAAAAGTTAGCCAGGCGTGGTGGCGGCGCCTGTAGTCCCAGCTACTTGGGAGGCTGAGGCGGGAGAATGGTGTGAACCCGGGAGGCGGAGCTTGCAGTGAGCCGAGATTGCACCACTGCACTCCAGCCTGGGCGACAGAGTGAGACTCTGTCTCAAAAAAAAAAAAAAAAAAAAAAAAAGAAAGCCTAACTGGAGCACATCGTACTGGGCCCAACACAGTCGCTTCTTACTGAACTGCTTTAGCCATCATAAAACCTTCTCTTCATGAGGGGCCATAGGAAATATTTTCTCTTATTTCATATTGGTGTTCTCCCAAATAACTAGAATATATCATGCACGGTCTTGTTACTGGTTATATTTTCTCCTTTCTGCATGTTAATTAGAAAACTCAAAGTCAAATTTGTGCTCTGCCCTGACTCAGTGCATGATTCGCCAGTGTCCATTTGTTCACTGACCACATTTCTGACACCATCTTGCTTCCCTATTTTTTGTATTTTCTAAAGGTTCTTTCTAAAGAGTTTAAGTATTTTATATTGCTATATTGTATGCATTTGCAAGAAACTTAAATGCATTTGGAACAGAAGTGATAGATAAGTAACAACCATGTGATCGCTATCGATTCTGTACCTAATTATAAGTACATAATTCCTTGCTTAACCGTCTGTAACCTAAATAAGTAAGAATTAATACACCCTATAATTCCTCGATAGCTGAAACCTCCCCCCAGATTAATTTTATAAGCCATGCTAATCCTATTTCTCAGTGCACAGAGGTTGAACTTGTGGACTAATAGTGCATTAATATTCCTCATGAAAAATATAGCTAAATAGGGAGAAAGGAGATGAAAAGAACCAAAAATATTCTTTTAAGGATAATATTTGATCCTCTGCATCCATTCATTAAAGCTAATATTCATTCTCCATTTCTTTCTGTCCATCTGGTTCTATGAAAAGACCTAGCCTGCTCTCAACATGTGTGTGACATTAATAGATGTTAGTGATACAGAGATTGCCGTCCGTGCAGAATGACAGCACTATGTGGAGGTGAGAAGGAGTCTTGTTTACCACTTAGGATCTGGATCTCTGGTCTGCTTTGTCATGCAACACAATCCTTCTGGGATTTGTAAGTGACGACAAGCCTCAGCGATAATTATATTAAAATGCTTTTAACTTAGTGTAAACATAATTTAATAAGATGTAGATGTTCAAAAGGCTAGCCTTGAATTCAGTCTTGAGACCAGAGACAATATGCCTGTGTGCATGGTGTATGTCTGGAAAGCATGTACATTCTTTGACCCCAGTTAATTTCTACGAAGAAGTGTGTTAGTCTCTGATCTAATAATCTCATCTGCAGATTACTACATTTTTATTACGATAAAGAACACCTGGGCTTTTAAAATATAGTAAGGTTATCTTACCTGGAATATTAAATATTATTGAAGTAACAACTTTGGAGAAATTATATTTTTAATGAATATGGTTATATTATACCTGTTCGTTATTAGAGTAGCCCTCAAAGTTGGTGATTTATCAATGCGTTGCTGCTGAATAACCATAGCTTTATTGAATGTCTGTTTCATACTGAGCGTTGTATAAGAGGCTTTTCATATATTATCTCATTTAGTCATCATAAAACATTTTATGGAATGCATTGTCAACATTTTGTGAATGAAAAGTGGAGTAAATTGTTTGCATTCCCATAGGTGGGCAGGTTTTTTATGCTAAAAAAAAAAAGAGAATGGTTGCATTCACATCTCTTAACCTATATGCACACTTCCTTTGCACAGTGGGGTTTGGCAAAGCTCTATCTTCTGCTAGTGTTAGGGCAATTCTGATTGAAATCATGCCATTTTAGATAAAATTAAAATTAAACTTGTATTTGTATAACTTGAAAATAGTGAATTTTTCCTGCACTGACAGGGAGGCACACTTCATGATTGGCACTCAGGTTTATGTTTTAGAGTAGCAAACAGACAGTGATAAGCCAGAAAAATTAGTTTGTACATAAACTGCAAATATTTTTACTTAATATAGTAAGCAGTAAATAATTAGTCAATGTTTTTGATCATATGAATGACAATTTGAACGTGGGAATATTGCAGCCCTTATGCACTGCAGATGAGATTATGGATTGTCACACTGGTTGAAAAGACAATATGAAATTATACAATATGTTTTAAGATGCTCACAACCCCTAAAAAGCTAGCAAGGAATCTCAGACACATGTGCATAAGGACACACAAGAGCATCCATGGCAGCTCTGTCTACGGTAACAGGGCACTGAAGATTAGCAGGAGAGCAAGTTAACAAATCATAGCATGTTTACAAATGGAATACTACACAGCAGTGTGAATGAGGGACCGGAACTGTAAATGTTAACAAGATTAATCTCAGGAACACAATGTTGAATGAAAATAGCACACCACAGAAAGATACATATTTCTTGAGTATACTTGAATAAAGTTCAAAGCACGCAACACTAAACAACATATTAGAGGCACATATGAAGGTACAACTATTAATAAAGATAAAGAGGAATTAAAAACCACACAAGATACAGGATAATGGTAATCTCTCTGGGGGAGAGAGTTGTCAGGATGAGGGACCCTCAGGGACCCTAAGGGTTTCGGCAACGTCTTTTTTTTATTTTTTTCGAGACGGAGTCTCTCTGTCACCCAGGCTGGAGTGCAGTGGCGCGATCTCGGCTCACTGCAAGCTCTGCCTCCCGGGTTCACGCCATTCTCCTGCCTCAGCCTCTCCGAGTAGCTGGGACTACAGGCGCCGCCACCACGCCCGGCTAATTTTTTGTATTTTTAGTAGAGACGGGGTTTCACTGTGTTAGCCAGGATGGTCTCGATCTCCTGACCCCGTGATCCGCCCGCCTCGGCCTCCCAAAGTGCTGGGATTACAAGCGTGAGCCACCGTGCCCAGCCTCAGCAACTTCTTATTTTGAGCTGGGTAGCTAGGCGGTGGGTGTAAGGAACCCCCTTTTCTATTTAATCTCAGTGTCTCACATTTATCAAAAGCATTTTTTGTTTTTGCTTTTGTTTTTTTGAGACAGGGTTTTGCTGTGCTGCCCAGGTTGGAGTGCAATGATGTGACCACAACTCACTGCTTCAGCCACGACCTCTTGGGCTCAAGCAATCCTGTCACCTCAGCCTCTGGAGTAGCTGAGACCACAGGGGCATGCCACCACCCCTGGCTAATTTCAGTGTGTATATATATATATGTGTGTGTGTGTGTGTGTGTGTGTGTGTGTGTGTGTGTGTGTGTAGAGACAGAGTTTGCCATATTGCCCAGGCTGATCTCAAACTCCTGGACTCAAGTGATCCATCTCCCTCAGTCTCCCAAAGTGCTGGGATTACAGGCGAGAGCCACAGAGCCTGGCCACAAGCGTTCCTTTAGTGTCTATGTATTCAATATTCCAACAAGGACAAACAATGAGAAAATATTTAGACCTTAAATATTTTCTAAGTAAAGTTATTTATATCACGCTCTTTAGAGAAGCACCTCCTCTTACTTTATTATTTACACATATTCTTCTCTGAATTTAATTCATAAAAGTTATTGTCCACTGTCCTCTAATTTGTGCCACTTTTTCATCAAATGAGGAAGATATGTGTGTGTCCTCGTACCCTGGGTGGCATGTTGCAAATTTTTCACTCCTGGTAGTGCATAGTCCCTCTCTGGAAATCAGGTCAATTGGTATAGTCCTCTGTATTTCTGCCTCCTGCCCCAGTGTTTTAAAAATGATAAAAAGATAGGCCTCTTCTTCTTCTTGCTGTAATACAACCCAAGCATAGCAAAGCTTTGATTAAATGAGTACAGAATAGTTGGTAGCTGATGCTTGCTATTCCCCAGTGTGATGGTTAATAACGAGTGTCAACTTGATTGGGTTGAAAGATGCAAATAACTGTTCCTGGGTGTGTCTTTGAGGGTATTGCCAAAGGACATTAGCATTTGAGTCAGTGGACTGAGAGACACAGACCCACCCTCAATCTGGGTGGGCGCTGTCTAAGCAGCTGCCATTGTGGCTAAGAAAAAAGCAGGCAGGAGAACGCAGAAGGACCAGACTGGCTAAGTCCTCTGGTCTCCATCTTTCTCCCGTGCTGGGTGCTTTCTGCCCTCGAACATCGGACTCTGAGTTCTTCAGCTTTCAGACTCTTGGATTACACCAGTGATTTGCCAGGGGCTCTCGCGTCTTCGGCCACACACTGAAGGGGACACTGCTGGCTTCCCTACTTTTGCAGTTTGGGACTCAGACTGGCTTCCTGGGTCCTCAGCTTGCAGATGGCGTATTGGGGGCTTCACCTTAAGATCATGTGAGTCAATTCTCCTAATAAACTCCCTTTCATGCATACATCTATCCTATTAGTCCAGTCGCCCTAGAGAACCCTGACTAATACACCCAGCTAGGAGGTACAGTTAAGTTGTCAATACCACCCACAGGCTGGTTCTTGTGGCCACTGCCTCTTACAGTGTTTATTTCTCCATCGAGTTCGCAACGGCTGTGGCTTGCTGTGCTCTCCCTCTTCTCTCTCAGTACCTGATGGCCAGAGCTGTTTCCAGATCTTTGCCTTTATAAATGCCTTCTTCCCTCCTACAGCTGATTCCTTCCAACAGGGCTCAGCAGGTGAAAGGCAGTTCACACAAGTCTTCTCTAATGAATACTGCTGTGATGCTTTTTGAAATTACTAACATTCCTATCGCTTTCATTAAACAGTGAAGATAGAAGATTAAAGGCCACTATCCCTGCACAAGAGCTCCTCCTTGTGGCCTGCCCATGTTTTAAATGTGCAAACCTTGGTGATATATTGATATCCTGTGATGAGTTCATCCCACATCAACAATTGAGTTTTCTCCTGTTCTTTCGTATTTTATCACGTGTGTAATTATTTTTCTCCAGATGAATCTTGTACTGTTTGTTATATTTACTTGTTCTTATATATATTGCCATATTGCCTAGGCTGGAAAAAAAATTGACTTATGCACTTATTTAGTGCCTCATTTGAAAAAAATGATGGTTTCAATTATTTGAAACTCTAAAGTACATTTTCTTCATGTCCGTTTTCTATATTTTAAAAATGAAGTACTTTCATATGTATTCATGTCACTACAGTCATAAGTTCCCGTCCAAAGTTCCACTGAAGAACCACCTTATCTTACACATCTCAAAGGAATTTAGCTGATGAAATAATTTGAACTAATCAAGGAAGGGATAACATCCTACTTTTTGCAGACTTTGCTTTCACATGTATATTACACATGGACTATATTATAACAGTGTTTGCAAAAATTACTTTTAAGTACATTAATCACTGTTTCTGACAGGTAAAATGCTGAAATAAGCTTCTTGTAATGGGTGTGAATATTTTTTTGGGGCTTGCAGAATATTGCAGATTAATATCACAGAAAGCATGTCTAGTTCATGCAACAATTATTTTCATGCAAATTTTGTGGGTCTTTACAAATAATACATATTTGTTACCACTCTTCTTGATAGCGAAGAAAATAAAAATAATAAATATTTGAGAAAAGATCAGGTTCACTTATACTACATATACCACATTATCTTTCATATCAATAGTTGCCTTGCACTTTAAACCTGTAACAAAACATGAGAAATTTTAGAAGGGAAAATATTGGAAGATAAATTAATACCTCTGAAGCCTGTATTCCTATAAATTTAGTTGATAAAGCTCAGCTTATTTAGAGTTTTGAAGAGATATTTTCTCTTCAATGAAGAAATCTCCATAATTGAATGATCTAAATTTCAATGATTAAAAGTACTAGTAAAAGAAAATATTTATAGAAAAGCATTCCTTTAACAATTTTTACGTCCAAAATATGATTTAATTTTTCATGAAATGGGAATATGAATGATCATACATTCTTTTCCACACACTTCATAAGTTTAAAAATTCTCAATCTATTTTAAAAACCCATATGTAAACAACAGTGTCATAAGATATGTTAAGAACTACAGCAGTCAGAAAAAGTTAACAACCCTTGAAATGGCACAGGAAAGGACAGGATGTCTTCCAGGAAGAGGTGCCAATTCTGTTTAAAATTAAGAGACAATGGAGTAATGCAAATACTAACTTTACCCTGCAAATTGCAACATTTATCATCTAGCATCAAATGTGTATGCTGGGACTGACACATGCACGCACAGATGGTTTGTGTTCTATAATAAAGTTAATTGGTGAAATAAAATAATGGGTTTAATTTCTAGCAAAGAAATGCTTGGTTAATCTAAATTAGTAATATTTGCTTATGGAATTTCCTACCCGAATTATTTCAGATGCTGTCCCTGAGATTTTTTTTGTTAAACTGCATGATACACATTTTGGGTGAAGTATTTTTAAAACTTAGGGTATCTCCTTATTTTCTGATTAAAGTAAAATTTCTCAGTGTTTCTGTAAGGACTTTGGCAAATACTCTTTCTGCTTTCTAAAACAAAATATAAGAACCAGAAATCTTTGTAATCCTTCACTATGTTGATGTCTTTTACAGCAGATTTCTCAGGAAGTATTGTTTGTCGTTCCAAACTGAAATTTTCCCTTCATAATCTAACATTCATATCTTCAAATCTGACCAAACTCTGTGTAACTGATATTTTATAAAACTCATTCTGTGTTTAGGACAAGTGAACACAAAGTTGTCACCTTCAAAATAGCTAAGTGGTCATATCACATGTTAAATTGACTGGGGAAATTCTAAACATTGAAAGTGTTCAAATCTGGATTTTTCCTCAAGAAATATAACCTTTGGTTATTTATATTTGAAAGAAGCTAGTTTTATGAATTAAGCTTTAATTCTGAGATAATTACATGATCATAGGCAGTTATAAGAAATAATGCAGAGATATTTTATTGCCACTTGCCTAGCTTCCCCCAGTGGTAATGTAGGCCAAACTATAGGACAGTATCGTAACAAAGATGCTGACATCGATATAATCCACTGAACTTATTCAGGGTCAGTTTTACTTTTTACGTTAAAGTACATGATTCATTTAGTTTTTGTTTTTAAAATAAAATATCTGAGGGACAAGTCTGCTGACTTAGTTCTTTAAATTTTACAACTAATGCAAAGTTACTGAGACTTACAGAGCTTTGAGAAGTGCACTGTTATTTCCAGAGTTAAATTTAAATAAAACACTTAAACTCTGAGACTATTTTCTAGTTGTAAAAAGGTTAAAACTGCATTGTAGCTGTTCCTTTCCTTTCATTTCAAAACCTAAACAATGTTCTATTATTTAAAGGTAGTTCATTAATAAGCAAAGATTTGTTACAACCGTGATGACAATAACATGTGTGTATATTTTAGCATTTGAATACATTCTACATGAAAACATTTCTTTATATTTAAACTATTATTTCATACAAATAGAAGTCAAAAGAAATGTTATCAGATGCTATAAAATAACTCTTCCATAATGTAGGATGCACTGGGAAAATAGTGAATAAAATATCATGTGCTGTTTTGGCATTAGATTTTCCATACATGAAGATAAATGGGTTCATTAACTTCTTCCACCCATCTTTTATATTTTGTAGATTGACTTCATATTACTGTGATAAGAGGCAGATTGAAATCCTGGCTTCCTGATGATATATCTTCTTGTATGAACTCTTGTTGATGTAGATTAAGTGGGCTAGCAGATACAGTAGTACTCATAAAATAGCTTTTCAGAGCTTTATATAGTTTAATAAACATTTGCCTATTTCCCAAAAATATCGTGCAAACATACTAAATATAAAGTCAACAATCTGTACTTTATATATCTATTACCATTGTATAACAATGTAATTTATCTATTTGAAACTAAATTGACCAAAGACATTAACAAACATATAGGGAAATTTAAGTTTTATGTCTTTATGGAAATATGTTTTAAGTCCTGCCTTTTTGTAATTGAGATTTATATTTTTACTCGAATATTTAAATGTTATATGTAATTACAATCATAAGGCAACACCTATCATGAATGAATCCTGATTTGGTGAGGTGAAATGTCTTAGTTTATGTTTGTATAAATTGTATACAATATTGTGTAATTTGTATAAAATATTTTATCTGAATTTAGTTCTTTAGGTCAGATGGAAAAACCTCTCCTGCCTAGCCCTACCTCCAATAATTGGAAAATCTACTTACCGACATGTCAAGTCACTTCTCTTGAGGAATCAACTTCTAAAAGTAGTAGTCATAGAGTGAGTTTAGACGGAAATTCAGAAACGTCAACTAAAGTTAACTATACCCCTGTTGTTCACTGTTATCATGACTTTCATTTTTCTATCCGGCCAAAAATACTTCTAGTTTTATTCCCTCCAAGTTTAATGCCTTCTTGTTTACATGCCTATTGCATGTTGTCACTTATAAGTAGGAGCTGAAGAGTAAGGACACATGGACATAAACAGAGATAACAGACACTGAGAATTCCAACAGGATTTGGATTATGTATTATATTATTCACATTAAGTCCTATGAGCCTATCAGTGGAGGTGCATAATAATTATTTCAAAAATAATTTTAAACATGGAAGTTTGAAACGCATTTTTGGCATTGTTTATCAGGGAAAGTTGGAGAGAAGAGCAGAGATTTTCTAGCTGTCCTCTTGGTATGCTTGCTTATGCATTAGCTTGCATAAACTGACACATCCCGTGTCAGCCCTGAAACCCTTAAGCTGAAGTTTGGGGAGGTGAGGAATCTCTGGACATATCCTTGAGTTGATTGATTATCAGTTTGAAAGGGCAGTGTACTAGTCTGTTCTCATGCTGCTAATAAAGACACACCCGAGACTGGGTCATTTATGAAGGAAAGAGGTTTAATGGACTCACAGTTCTACATTGCTGGAGAGGCTTCACAATCATGGCTGAAGGCGAATGAGGAGCAAAGTCATATCTTACATGGCAGCAGGGAAGAGGGCATGTGCTTTATAAAACCATCAGCTCTCATGAGACTTATTCAACATCACGAGAACAGCATGGAAAATAACCACCTCCATGATTCAGTATCTTGCACGGGATCCCTCCCACAACCTGTGGGGATTCTGGGAGCTACAATTCAAGATGAGATTTGGGTGGGGACACAAAGCCAAACCATATCAGGCAGACCTTACTAATTGTCACCACCATCTTTTTATTGTATTTATCTTATGTTCTAATTTTAGACGCAGAGATTATTTGTTACATGGCTATTCCATGCGTGATGGTAGGGTATGTGCTTCTAGTACACCTGTCACCCAAATGGTGAACATTACACTCAATAGGCAGTTTATGAACCCTCACTCCCCAGTCGCCCTCCCTGCTTTTGGAGTTTTCAATGTCTGTTATCTCCATCTTTATGTCCATGTGTCCCCATTATTTAGCTCCTACTTGTGAGAATGTGAAATGATTTGAGTTCCTGCTTCTGGGTTTGTTCACTTAGAATAATAGCCTCCAGCTCCATCCACATTGCTGCAAAGGGCATGATTTTATTATTTTTATGACTGTGTGGTATTCCATGGTGTATATATACATTTTTTAAATCTAATCAACTGTTGACCACCAGCTTTTATTTTATTTTATTTTATTTTTTTAAATTTTATTTTTTGAGACGGAGTCTCGCTCTGTTGCCAGGCTGGAGTGCAGTGGTGCCATCTCGGCTAGCTGCAACCTCCGCCTCCTGGGTTCAAGCCATTCTCCTGCTTCAGCCTCCCAAGTAGCTGGGACTACAGGCACCGCCACCACACCCGGCTGGACCACCAGCTTTTAAAAACAAACTTGATTGACTAATTTTACTAGTTTTTGTGACTCACGACTTATTCAACACTTTGGGGATTAAAAATACATCCTCTGGTTTTGCATCCATGGATTCAACCAAGTGCTAATTGAAAATATTTGAAAAAATGAAAAACAAAAAAATGATACAAATAACACAAATGATAAACAATACAGTATAACAACTACATAGCATTCACATTGTATTAAGTATTATAACAACTCTGTAGATAATTTAAAGTATACGGGAGGATGGGCATAGATTATATATACATATTACACCATTTTATGTAAAGGACTTGAGTATCTGCAGATTCTGAGGAGGGTCCGTTCTGGAAGCAGTGCCCCACAGGTACCAAGGGATGACTGTATTCAGACTGAAACAAAATATTCTTAAACAGAAATCATTGGCCCATATAATAAAGTTCTAATACTAACCCTGCTTTTAAAAACTTTAAATTACATGATATTTTCTTTATAAAATGGTGACTTTTTAAAAGGCATGATCATGTTGGTTGTATTTAATTTTAACTACGTGTTCTAAAAGGGTCTCTAAAATAAAATTGAAAAAAAAAAAACCCACTCACTTTTAAAATACTGAGGTTTTGTTGCCTGTTTATAGAGGAGGTTACAAAAAAAAAGAAAAAGGATCTTACATGTATCACTACACTGAAGCAATTGCCTTCAGAATACTTAGCATAGACTTAAATTTGAGTCTTGTAACATTCTGAGGAACATTTATGATGGGAGGGTTGCAGATGTTTATGGCAATTTAAGGAGGTACAAATCTTAAACATACATCAGTAGATTATGAATTCAGAAGTGGTGATTGGTAGCACTTTATAATCTGCAAATTGATTTGCTAAAGTCTACCATATAATAGAGGAAAGTGTAATGTCAGATGTAGCAAATTGCAATTTTGGGGCATATGTTAATAGTATGCAGTTTCAATCCCTCATTAAAACAAAACAAAAAAGCTAAAATTATGGTCTTTTTAAAAAAAATAATTATGTTGTGTATGCATGTGTATGTATTTAAACTATGTTATTTACCTGAATATTCTGTCTACTTAACTTTGGAGTTCCCCAAATTTTCTAAAGACCAGTTAGAAACAAAATGAGATCTTAAAATATTTTATCATGAGCATCTGGATTCCGTTCCTTTGTGTGTAATATTTTAAGTTACCATCATCTCTCACCGTCTAGGGTCTTTTATTTATACGTGCTTCAATCTGATACTAGGCGTATTCAGGCTTATTCAAATGTGTGCCCCTCACAGCCTGCAGTGCCTATGACATTGCAGGAGTTTCTTAAAGTCATTTAGACTCTCCATCCTTGGGTTTATACGACACATTTTTTACTTCAGTAATTTAGTAAGAATAGTCCTCAGTACCTCAGGAGGAGCAAAGTTTCTTATGCTTAGAGATGTTAATATTTAGAAGCTTTGGAAGGTTAGAAATACTTTAAAGGAGACAAGCATTCTCCTTAAAAAGCTAGAATATTTCCATATTTACTTTATAAACATGTTCATGGTTGATAGATAAGTCAGTTTTGGGTCACAAAAAGGGGTTGTGCTGCACACTTCTGCATTTGGAATTATCCTCAACATAGTAAGCTTTCAGGGTGACACGTAGATGGAACTTTTTTAGAGATACATCACTTTCTCGGGAAAGTATTGTGGAGTAGAAAAGATTTATAGAGCTGGAACTGTATTATACGGAGCTGTAGATCACTGCTGCTGACCAATGCGACCAGCTTTTTTTTTCCCTTTTTGCAAATATTCACCAAATGTCCTTTGTCTTGTCTTTCCTTTTTGAAGTAACAATTCAATTAGTTTTTTTGGTCTGAAAAATCAGATCATTCCCTGTTCTACATCATTTTTCTTGATTTTTGTTCCTAATCTCATACCATAAACAAATGTTTTTGTTTAGCTGTGTTTGTCAGGAATGACAGATTTAACAGCAAAGCATAAATGTAGATAGGTAGTTAAAAATCCAGTACAGTAAATCACTGCTTTTACCATGTGTTTGTGAAGGGTTATGATTAAAAATGGAACCTGAGTGAGGTAGATAAAAGAAATCCAATAATGTTATTTTAGGAGGATAGTGTTGTAACGTTCAGAATTGTAATCATTATAAAGAGCTTTTTTTTCTCTTTTTTTAAACTATCACTTCTGGGACACATGTGCGGAATGTGCACGTTTGTTACGTAGGTATAGACGTGCCATGGTGGATAGCTGCACCCATCAACCCGTGACCTCCATTAGGTATTTCTCCTAATGCTCTCCCTCCCATAACCCCCACCCCTGACAGGCCCCAGTGTGTGATGTCCCCTCCCTGTGTCCACGTGTTCTAATTGTTCAACTCCCACTTAGGAGTGAGAACACGCGGTGTTTGGTTTTCTGTAAAGAACATTTTTAAAAGGAAAACGGATACTATAGTTATTACTACTGACTGTATTTAGAAGTTCTAATAAGTTCATATTATGAATGTAATACTGCCTTTTGCATGAAGCACCTAGTGGGTAATTATAAAACTCATTGCGACCTAATTGATGAAATAGGTAGAGTGACAATTTCCACTTGTTGATGAACGTTACACATGAACTATCACATGTCGAAACAGCAGAAACTCTTTTTTTTTTCTTTTTTTGTTATTTGGTTGCAAGATGGTTTCTTTGCCTTTTTCTTTTAATTATTATTATACTTTAGGTTTTAGGGTCCATGTGCACAACGTGCAGGTTTGTTACATATGTATCCATGTGCCGTGTTGTTTTGCTGCACCCATTAACTGGTCATTTAACATTAGGTATATCTCCTAATGCTGTCCCTCCCCCCACCCCACAACAGTCCCCGGAGTGTGATGTTCCCCTTCCTGTGTCCATGTGTTCTCATTGTTCAATTCCCACCTATGAGTGAGAACATGGGGTGTTTGGTTTTTTGTCCTTGTGATAGTTTACTGAGAATGATGGTTTCCAGCTTCATCCATGTCCCTACAAAGGACATGAACTCATCCTTTTTTATGGCTGCATAGTATTCCATGGTGTATATGTGCCACATTTTCTTAATACAGTCTATCATTGTTGGACGTTTGGGTTGGTTCGAAGTCTTTGCTATTGTGAATAGTGCCTCAGTAAACATACGTGTGCATATGTCTTTCTAGCAGCATGATTTATAATCCTTTGGGTATATGCCCAGTAATGGGATGGCTGGGTCAAATGGTATTTCTAGTTCTAGATCCCTGAGAAATGGCCACACTGACTTCCACAATGGTTGAACTAGTTTACAGTCCCACCAACAGTGTAAAAGTCTTCCTATTTCTCCACATCCTCTCCAGCACCTGTTGTTTCCTGACTTTTTAATGATGGCCATTCTAACTGGTGTGAGATGGTATCTCACTGTGGTTTTGATTTGCATTTCTCTGATGGCCAGTGATGATGAGCATTTTTTCATGTGTTTTTTGGCTGCATATATGTCTTCTTTTGAGAAGTGTCTGTTCATGTCCTTCACCCACTTTTTGATGGGGTTGTTTTTTTCTTGTAAATTTGTTTGAGTTCATTGTAGATTCTGGATATTAGCCCTTTGTCAGATGAATAGGTTGTGAATATTTTCTCCCATTCTGTAGGTTGCCTGTTCACTCTGATGGTGGTTTCTTTTGCTGTGCAGAAGCTCTTGAGTTTAATTAGATCCCATTTGTCAATTTTGGCTTTTGTTACCATTGCTTTTGGTGTTTTAGACATGAAGTCCTTGCCCATGCCTATGTGCTGAATGGTATTGCCTAGGTTTTCTTCTAGGGTTTTTATGGTTTTAGGTCTAACATGTAAGTCTTTAATCCATCTTGAATTAGTTTTTGTATAAGGTGTAAGGAAGGGATCCAGTTTCAGCTTTCTACATATGGCTAGCCAGTTTTCCCAGCACCATTTATTAAATAGGGAATCCTTTCCCCATTTCTTGTTTTTGTCAGGTTTGTCAAAGATCAGATGGTTGTAGATGTGTGGTGTTATTTCTGAGGGCTCTGTTCTGTTCCATTGGTCTATATCTCTGTTTTGGTACCAGAGAAATTCTTTTATATATTTTTAAGACATTATCACATCAAGGTATTTTGGTGTGATTTCCAACAGAATCGGCTAGAAAATATTTTTTTTTAAAAAAGACAATGTGATTTGAGTATTTGGTTATCATCACTGACCATAACTATAAATCATTTCCATTCTCTTATAAACCAAAAACTACCTGTGGGAAAATTATTAGCAATCACATCTATGCTGAATGTTCATTCTTATGTAAATTAAAAAGCATTTTCACACAGAGAACTGATTTTTGTGTACATCAGATACAGAATAAAATCTAATATGGGTATTGTATTAATAATCCCATGTGGTGAAGGAACGATTAAGTATATCTGTAACCATAATCTTGAGAAATATTTTACCTTTTAGTAAATAATAAAACCCAACTGCTGTTGCAGCTCTCTGAGGTTTATAAAATTATGCTAGGGTTAGTTGTTTTAATCAGCACAGGACATTTTCGCCCCAGATCTGTTGTCTTCCGGGAAAACATTGGCTTCCACAGAAGGTGGTCGTTTTGAAGGCTGGCAGAGATTTCTGCTGGTGACTGTCACCGAGGATTTTCATCCCTAACAATGGGAAGTGTAAATATAATCTGATTGCTGTGGCTAATTTGGGTCCCTTTACAACTGTAAATAACTAGTCCAAGGTTTTTGCTTAAGGTGTCACACCAATGTTACAACTCTTTTGAATTTTTTCAAGTCAGGAATAGACATCTCCTTCTTACTGCTGTGTGAAAGATAATTAATAGATCTTGTCTGTGACTCTTAACTTGGAAAAATGATTTGTTATGGGCAGAGAAATAACAGAGAATAAGAAATCTCAAACTTCGCCATCTCATGATCATTCCTGTTCCCACCGTGGAATTTGATTTAATGTTCTTCCACCTTGGACAGCGGTCAGTGTTTCAACATTAGAAATTCTAGAAGCATGTTCTTGCTACAGTTTCACCCCAAGGACAAGATTATTGCAAAACTCCACTCGATTTGAGGATTTTATTTTCCCTGGTATGATTTGCAGCCACCTGGAAAATGCCATGTTTATTTATGTTATTCTTCTTTATAAAGATTGCGAAAAATCAATGTCAAGGTGAATTCACATGTGCAAATTCTCAGCAACAAGTTAATTTCATGTCAAAGTTTAAAAAAAAGTTATCATTCCTAAAACCAATTTTAGAAGCTGGAATTGTTTTACTGAGTAAATTCAGGTAAAGTGCATGCTTCCTTTGAACACCTGCATCCTGCATCTCATGGTCAGCAACCAAGTTAATAATTAGGAAACGCATCGCATTTCTGCTGAGTTGTTTGAATTCTCTATGTTTAAGTATAGTGTCATTATTCAGATTGGGTTTTTCTTTTTTTTGGTAAGATGTATTTTTTACTTTTAAAGGAACCTTTAGTCATTGTTTACTCTGTAACTAAACGTGGATACAGATATAAAATATTGCTTGCCTGTATTTTCTGTATTTGACCAGGAGTTATTAACAGAGTTGTTTGATAGCAGAGACGTGTTCTGTTGAAATTTGTGAAAAAAAACATATTTTATCTAGATGAACCTGTTTTCCAAATACTTTTTTGATATACAGCTGGAAGCACCAGAAATTTCCCTCCTGGAGAAAGTAAACTCACACTTTTTAATTGTATTAGTTCTGTGCAGCTGCTGTAACAAATTACCTCTAATGGCTTGGTGGCTAAAACCCCAGAAATCCATTGTCTTATAATTATGTAGCTTAGAAATTCAACAAGGGTCTCAGTGGGCTGAAATCGAGGTATCAGCAGGACTGAGTTCCTTTCTGGAGGTTCTACAGGGTCCATTTCCTTTCTTTTTCTATCCGGCAGGGGCCACCCGCATTCCTGTGGTCCCACAGCATCCTCAAAGCCAGCAACACTGCTCTCTCTCTTTCTTCCTTCCATAGTCACATCTCCCTCTGACTCTCGCTCTTCAGCTTCTCTTTCCCATTTTAGAGACCATTCTGATGTCACTGGGCTTCCTGGGATGACTCTAAATAATCTACCTATTTTGAGGCCAACTGGCTAGCAACCTTAACTTTCCCTGTGGCATGTAACCTAACATATTCACAGGTGTACAGAGATTAGAATGCGGACGTTCTTGGGGGATATGGCCTAGTTCTGCCCACCACAAAGATGGAGCCAACTTTTAAAACAATCTTTGAAAGGCATAACTGACTTTTGGGTGCAACAGTAAAATTTAAATATTAATAAGATAATCAAAACAGCACGTCTAAAATAATTTGTTTTAAAAGTTAACTTACAAATTTCAATTGAAACATAATTTTTTATCAGAAATCCTAGCAGAGTTATATGCTGTCCGACTATTTCACTAATGTGATCCCCAAACAATTACAGGTGTACGAGTCACTGTAGTTTTACAACATTAGCAAAACATTGTACCAGGTTTTGTCAGTCACAAAACGCGAAATTTCAAATCCAAGTTTCTCCCTCCTTCATTGATATGAAGTGAAGTCAACACTCAATCTTACCTGGCATTCTTCTTACTTGGGATTAGCAACATATGCTTATATGAGGGTTATAGGCCTGTGTTCTAGATGCAAAGGAAATTGGGTTTGTGCTTTCATCTTAGAGACGAATTTATAAGGTGAAATTTTCCCAGACACAGGCATAGTATTCAAAGAAGTGCAGATCAAAAAGCATGAACAGTGTTAGCTATAGGGCTGTCAGAACGGAATCGTTGCTTGACCCTAGCAAATCATAGCTTTGTTCTGTTTTCCCCCAGATAATGGTGAGAAATCACAGAAAACATTTGGGGAGATTTCAAAATTGTTAAAATCATATATGTTGGAGTTAATATAGGAGAAAATAACGCCTACTGATACTAATATTTGTCTATGTCATTTTTAACAATCAGAGTTCATTTAAGTGATTTTCTATTCATAAGTTAGAAATCTATTACTGTAAGTTCTTGATTAAGCTTATTAGATGCATTCATTCTAAAAGCCTGGTTACATTTTGTCACATATCAGCTCATTTAAACAACTGGCACTCAAATACTTAACCTATGTTTATGCAAGGTAACATTAACTATAGCCTTTAAAGAGGGAATGAGTCACCATACTTGGCAGCTATGCAAAAGTTTTGCATTGTTAATCATGAGCGTAATGTAATGTGGCAGAGGGCATGGGGCCTTTTGAGTTACTGGGCGAAGTCTAAAAATAGCTGCCGTTCACTGAGTCCAGACCATAGACGTTGCTCTGAGAATTTTTTTATGCTGCCCTCCTCCCTTTTTTTTTTTTTTTTTGAGACTGAGTCTCGCTCTGTAGCCCAGGCTGGAGTGCAGTGGCACAATCTTGGCTCACTGCAAACTCCACCTCCCGGGTTCCCGCCATTCTCCTGCCTCAGCCTCTGAGTAGCTGGGACTACAGGCGCCACCACCATGCCAAGCTAATTTTTTTGTATTTTTAGTAGAGATGGGGTTTCACCGTGGTCTCGATCTCCTCACCTCGTGATCCGCCCGCCTCGGCCTCCCAAAGTGCTGGGATTACAAGCGTGAGCCACCGCGCCCAGCCAAATCTGTAGTCTTACACCGATTTATAACTTAGAATGGATAATGCAAATGAATACTCAAACTTATTTAATTATTTGATAATATTTTATATAAGTTAACTTCTTTAGTTGTACAAAATATTAAATTACGAAACCAAATATTTTTTATAATGAACCATTTTCTTAAGAATAATACAATAGACATAAGACTAATAAGACTTTGCAAAAATTGAGATGTTTATTGAACATTTTTCAAATTAGCAAGAATAAATTTAAGAGAAAACTTTATTTTAAGGATATTAGAATCCACAGAGAAGAAAGGAATAGAGAAATATGATTTAGTCTGCCAATTTTATATGTGAAAAAACAGGCTCACCTATGTTAAGGAATGCAGTCAGTTAGACTGACAAAGAAATGAAATTAGAAATTAGGTTTTCAGACATTTATCTTAGTGGTACTTTATAATAAGTTCTTTTCTGTTCTCTTTAAAATTTCATGTTTATTGTTTTAAGAATTTCAGAAATAATATATAAATATTAAAAGGTAATTAAGCTGATAGATATAATCAATCAAGTTAGCTTAGAATGCATCAGAATCTTTTGGAATCCGGGTGTTATCTTCTTGGCTGCATGTTTGAAGCCAGCAATTTCTTTTCAATTGTCTTTTTGCCTTAATGTGAATTCTTTATTAGCTCTTTCGAAACAAAGACACTTTCCATGGACAAATACGAGTCTCCAGCTCGATGACTGTAGGGTGCCTGAGGTTGTGTGGCTGACACAGGAAGCCCGAGGCAATAGCTGAGCAAAGTGGTTCAGGCTATGAATTCTGGAGTCGGCTTTTTTGGTTTGAATCCCAGATTTGACAGAAATCAGAAATGTGATCACAGGCCAGTTATCTGATTTTTCTAAGCCCCAGTTCCCTTCAGTTAAAAATGGGGATAATAAAGAATACAACACAGCTCACTCTGTTGTATGATTAATTATTGTATATCAAGATCAAAGGAGGACAATATCTGCATAATAATCAACAAATAACAGCTATTGTGTATACTAGTAACAGGGACTAAGAGGAATCTTTCTGAACAAATGTTTGGAAAACATGGTAGAGATTGGCAGCCAAATTTAGTCAAATAGTTTACAGAATTCCTGCGATTCACTGCTTTTCTTTACAATAGATACCAGAGCCTTGGAAATGTTTAAAAAAAAAAAAACTATTGTTTACCTGAAGATCAATAAATATATCAGGCTCCGCACAATTAAGTAGAAAAAGAATCTTTTTTATATTATTATTATCCTGTAGCATTTATCTGTACTTGGTGTCATATCAAAAACGTTTCCGAGAGGGCCTGGTTTCTGCCAATTACGAAGTAGGAACTGTATTTATTTTGTAAACTTTCACCAATGCTCTAGTTACCAATGTTTATTTTTGCCTTCTAGTCTTGTCATATGAGAAATCTCACTGAAAACTACAATACCCTCTAGTGTACATGATTGCATATAGTTTAAACATTAATGTTGTTTTAGGATTTTTATGCATAGCAGTAAAAGTTTGAGGTTAAGCCCTAAAATATCATTTTATTCATTTATCTGCAAACTTACTGAACATGTAATATGTGATAGTAATTTAGCTGCTGGATATATAGCAGTGAACGACGGGTAAAAATTTGTGTTCTCTTAAAATCTAAAGGGGTAAGACAATTATCAAAGAAAATATTTAAAACTCTTAATATGTCGTGTATTGGTGAGTGCTAAGGAGAAGAAGTACACATGGAGGGTGGAGGGTTACAAGGTCAGGAAAGACTTCATTAAGCAGGTGAAATGTGAGCAAAGACACAAATGAAAAGAGAAGGCAAGCCATGCAGAATGGCCTAGTTGTTAAGAGCACAGATTTTGCAGGTAGAGAGGCGTGCAGGTGTCTGGTGTGTTTGAGGGAGGGTAAGGAGTTCTGTCTGACTGGGCTGTAGTCAGCTAAAGGACAGTGAGAGCAGAAGGAGACAGCGGGGTAATGGAGCCAAATTACATAGTTCCTTGTAGGCCTCCGTAACACCTCAGGCTTTTACTTTGAATGAGATGGAAAGCCACTCAGGAGTTTGTAACCAGCCATACCTTATGGTCTGGTTTAATACGAGAAACTGTCACTGTGGGTGCCATGGAGAAGGTGCCCTAAGGGTTCACAGTGTGTTCATTGGAAATGCTAAGCCTTCTACCTGTGTGCCAGACACTGTCACCTCTCACCTAATGCAGGAACATCATTCCCCCAACTTTTCCCTTTCTTCTGCATCATCAATTCTCCTCCTGCTAATTAATAATATTCTTCACATGCAAACATGCTACAATTATTCTTATTTTAAAATACCTTTCCATATTCTACAAATCTCTCAAGATACTGCCTCCTTTCTCTGACCCTCAGAGCAAAACTCCATGCACCCATTATACCCAAATCCTTTCATCTTGGTTTTTAAAGCTTCCACCCCAATCTGCCTTCTCCTTTTCTACTGTCCAAAATTTGTTGTTGCCAAGGATAACATTGATCTCCATATTCTTCAACTTTTAGTCCTTTTCACAAAATTTGACACAGGTAATCTTCGACTTCTCCTTGAAACATGTTTGTCACCTGGGTTCCAGGTCACAGTATTGTCAGTTCTATTCACCATGTTATAGCTGCTGCTTCCTGCGTTCCTTCGTTCACCACCATCTTCCTGATTTCTCAGTTACAGCACAGAAGGGATGATTCTGGCATTTATTTACTTTATTTAAATGCATTTTCTTTTTTACCTCAGATGGTGTCATGCTTTAACTCCTATGCATATACTGCCGATTTTCAAGTTTATAATCCCCAGCCTTCATTGTGCTGTAGAACTGTGGAATTGTACATTGAGCCACCTAGTTGATATTACTTCTTGAAATCTAATAAGTAACTCAAGGTTATTATTTGCAAAATTGACCCTCTGATTTTCTCCCTAAACCTGGTTCTGCCGCAACTTGGCCAGCTCAATAAATGACAGTTTTATTCTTCGATAATTTAAACCAAACTCTATGAAGTTATCCTTACCTGCTATTTCTATTTTTCCCAGATTCAATCCATCAGGAAATCCTGCAAGTCTACTTTTAAACTGAATGCCTGTTGAGGTAATTTGCACAGACACTACTTGGTATAAACCACCATCAGCTCTCAATGGAATATTGCCTTAGTTTCCTGTTTGCGTCTAGAGCTGATGAAGCCGGACAGCAGGCTGATGGCTAGTTTTTTTTTTTTTTTTTTCCTGAAAGAAATAAATTATTGTAATTTGGTGGGTCTTAAATAACTGACTTGAAATTATGTAATCTCATTAAAAATACATACACTATTTTTTAATGAAAATTAGAAACATCCTAAACTTTATTTAGTAAAGTCTTGACAAGTTCTTTCTGTGTGAGTTTTAATGGTGAAATCTTGTTCAAGAACAAAGAACACGTTCGGACGTGTTAGGTAAGGGAAGGTCTAAGATAAACTCAGAGAGAAGAGGCCTATTGCTTTATTAGAATTTGTGATTCTTTGAGAGTCTTAATGTCACAAAAACAAGTATAAAAAGAAACCATAGAAATACCTCATTAGCCATCTAGTTTTTAATATGCTGTCTAACCAAGGGTTGCATTTCTTGAGTCAAAGGTAGCATTTTATGATTCATAATTTCTACCATTGCTAAAATTTTAAATTTGGTCTTAACATTTGATTGGTTCTCTTTCATAATTGCAATTTCAAGGCCTATAGTTTGTCTGGGTTGATAATTATTCAGATGAATGATTTATCCATTTAGATAAATATCAACTGGTTCTAATAATTTGCAGTTACTCTTTATGTCAGGTTGCTTAATCATAAATGCTTTCTTAAGACCTCCTCTTTGTCAAAACTGTTCTTTAGATTCCCATAAAGCACTTCTGGAGTTAGAATTTTCCCCATCATTTCTAAAGATAAATGGAAGAACTCAGAAATTAATTTGACCTCTTTGCTGCCTTGCCATCCTACTTAATTACTACAGAGTTAACTATAAAAGCTATTATTTCATCAGTAACTATCTAATTTCTAATATCCTATACTGAGTATAAAATGTATGAACTGGTTGGGTTATCTGGCTTTATGTTACATAATTGCCCGTTCAAATTTTTATTTCAACCTGGTTTATGTGCTTTGCGACATTTTGGATATATTCGTATTTTTAGGTATTTCTCGTTTTAGTAGAGACTGATGTTCTTAAATACAAGCTTTTACTTTGATTTCTATCAGCATTGTGAGAATTTGCTCATTTTCTAATCGGACTTTTTCAGGTCATAGAAAAATTAAGGAATGATATTGTCATTTAAATTCACTAAGAGAGTTGGAAAACACCAGCAGTGATTTACAAGTTAAGGAAAGTAAACAGATGCTTTAAAAATATATATTTTTTAATGATTATAATATTATTATTAATTGAAAGCTGATTTTCAGGAATGGAAACAAATGTTGATTTGTGGGTTCTTAATGTCAAGCTAACACCTGTTTCTGGTAGTTTAATTTACTTTGGTCCACTCTCTTCTTTATGTAAGAGTAAAAAGTGTTTTGTGGAACACACTTCAGTACCAAGAAAAGCTTGTTAATAGCTGTTCTACAGTATATATTCTCAAATCCATGTCATGCCACATCTTTTCATACGTTGTAAGTCAGTGGTTTAGGACATAAAAAAATGATGTTTCTCAAAACACTTGTTATTTACTCACACATACTGTGTTCTAGCATTCTAGAAGTGTCTTGGTAGATTTAAAGATTGGTTTGCTCTGTCACACTATAATCTAACAAACAAAGTTTTCTTTGGCTTTTAAATCGAATCTCTGAGGCTGGATAGTAGACTTTCTTTCCCCCGCAAAAAAAATTTCGTTGGATTTTTTTTCCTTGAGGCATATCAAATTCTTATTTCCTTTAGGTTATAAAGAAATAGAGATTCAAAACATTGTGTTGAAACTTTTTCATATTTTACCCCCTATTTTGTGGAGAAATGTTTCAAAAAGTAGCCAATGCTATATTTCTTAGTTGTATTTTATTTTTATTTTTACTTCATATTATGTTGAATATAAAATAAAACTTGAGAGATGCATTTACCAGTTTATTCAGCAAGGCCTTTTCTTTATATATACTCCTAGATAAATTTTAACAGGAAGGTCAGAAACTTGTACTAAATTAGAGCTTAGTTTTTTTGTTTTGTTTTTTTAAGACCTACAAACTCCTCTTGTATCAGCACACTTCATATTATGGCTTAAGCTGTTATCAGAAATACTATTTCTTAATATCATATATTATTCTTTAAAGCGCAACAATTTAATACAACTATATTTATTAAGACCCTCACAGATCAAGAGCTGAGGGTGTTTATAAATGAAACATAAAAGATGACAGACATAGGGCCAGTGGTCTCGAGTAATGTCCATGAAACCCCAGTGCAGGAATGCAGGCAGGCCTCAGAGGCAGTAAAGTTATACTAAGAAGTAGAAAGTTGACAATTGTTTCTCTACCTATTCAGACCCCTGTTTCCTCATTTGTCAAATGAAATCAATAATAGAAAGTACCTCCCAGGACAAACGATGGGATGGATATAAAGCATTCTCACACTTTGGCACATAATAATTTTTCAGTGTTCCACAAGAAACCTTTATTTTGTTTTATCTTATTTTGTCCCTATTCTTTCCCCAGTCACTTGAAATGTTGGAAGGAAGGTGAGTGGACTGATCTGCTTACTGCTCTTGACTGCTCTTGTGTTGTGGCTGAAATTTGTAGGGGAGGCTGCTCTCCATAATTAAGTCTAGTATCATTGTTTCATACGTGTGCTTTTAATATTTTTAAAACATTTATTTAAAAACTTAAGCCTAACTGATTTGTGAACTTCTCAGAATGAGTATTCTTCTTAAAATATTAAATTAATAAGAAAATTAAGCACAATATAAGGAAGACAGTTATATAAAAACTGAACAATAAGTTAAATTGGAGTGTAGTCCAAGGCACTTGGGATGCTAGAGCTGTTATAAGTGAGCTTTCAATTTATGTCAAGAGTCCTGGTAGATAGAAGATTAAGAGTCTTTGTATCTTACCATCTTATAAAGTAAGTTATACGGGTTCAACTAGAGAGATAAGCAGTGTCCTGACAAACGTGAATACGGGTTCCCTTTTAAAAACGTTTCTAATAAAGGCATTGCGTTGAGCTTGCCTCCAATGTGGCATCTCGGTGGAGACATGAAGCTGAGGCTCCAGGTCCGTGGAGGTCATTTCTCACTCTTCAGTTCCATCAGATGATACGCCAGGGGTTAGGAGAAGCTACACCCCATCTCACATTTCAACTCTGCTGCAATGAGAAGGAAATAAGTCAAGGAAAATGCCTCACTTCGTTAAGGCAGGGGCAAGAGAGAAGAAGAGCACCATGGTTTGTTCATGATTTAAAAATATTCAGCCAGATGGCCCACAAGTAAATGTGGCCCAATTAATTGGTAATATGTAATCAGATTAGCATTTCTTGCCTTCTTAGAGGAGTATGAAATGGGCAAAGAGATGGACAGAGGTGCCAAACATATCTTCTTCCTTAATTTCTCATGAGGAAAAAGATGATGAGTAAAAAGGAAGGAATTAAATGAAGTTAAACTAATATTAAGTGAGATGTATCAATGTGTTAGGTTAAATACTTGTCATTAATCTGGAGGAATTAGTATAAAGTAAAATATAAGACTGTTCATAGTAAAATAGTCAATAAAATGAATATAAACGCAGATAGCCCACATATGCTAGTTTTTTAATGAAAAAGTTCTCTTTCAGATATGGCCCTTCACAATATATGTAAAGAAGACACAAAATAAATTGATCAAAAAATGGTAAAGTAACGTGTCAGATTATTTTTGAAAGATGTTCCTTTAAGCAAAAGTTAATGAAATGATGGTAGTTGCATATAAAGAAAGAAATATGTGACAATAGGGTCTTTCATATTCACTAGAAACATACTTGGCGATGAGACTTAACCCATTAGGCATGAATACGAACAGAAATGGAAGACATTCAGACACAAGTGATCATTTGTGAGACATGAGCTTGGTCGTATTTATCCTGCTGAGTTCTTTGTTGAAACGACATTGCTTCCCCACATGATCTTTCCCACAGCCCGTCTGAATTGTGCTGTGTGGAGCCGTGTCACCCAGGCTTTCTGTGCCAGGGCCACCTTGTGATGGCTCATCCAGTATCTACTATCCACTAGCCAGTAACTTCCAAGGCTGAGAGTGGCCAGGGGAGGAAGAAAGATTATGTCCTTATTACCAGGAAAGCAAGGTACACTGGTGATATCTACAGCCTGAATGTGACCAAATGCAGAGTGGAGAATCTCTGACATCATTCCACATCTAGGAGTTCCTATACGCTGTTCCTCTGTCTTTGCCTCCCGTCTGGAGTTAAATGAGGGATATTTTAAAAAATGTTCCCCTGAAGACTTTTCCTTTTTTTTTTTTTTTGCTAGTGTTCCTGTTTTCCATATAACAAGTATCAAAAAGCATAGATGTGCTATTTGCAAAACTAACTGAAAATTTCTTAGATTGAATTAAATGTAACATTTTACACCGTGTAGTGCCTTTTTAAACCAGGTATCGCATTCAAATCAGCGATTCGCTACAGTATCCCAGTAACGTAGACAAACAAACGAGCATCTAAAATCTGATCACATCTCTTCCTTAACGGCTCCCATGAGTCAATAGAAACAGCAAAACAGAAGGAAAAGGAACATCTATAAAGGCCGCCTTAGTGCCAAGAAATTTTTATCCATCATTATATTCAAGCATGGCAATAACACTGTGAGGCAATTGTCTTGTACTTACTTACAGAGCAGATAATAAAACAGGATCAGGAAGATACAGTAACTTTTCCTGGCTCTAAGTAACTAATTAATTGATGAAAAAGTTTGGGTTCAAATTCAGAGCTGTCCAATTCCATATTCTGTACTAATTCCAAATTCTTTATTACTTAAAATATTATTTTAGCAAATAGCTCAACGAAAACTTTTCACAGAGCAAAAAGGTTATTGCATTAATGCTCGCATGTACATTTGACCGATAATCTGTTGTCCTTTTATGTGACTGTAATTTTACCCACATTGAAATGTTTTTCCAATGTTGGTTATAGATGGGGTTTGAATGTCCTTTACTCTGCTGCGCCTCCCTTTGAGATCAACTGCATCCATTTGCTGGATGGTTAACTTAGGTTACGTAAATCTATAACTATGTATCAGAGTTTTTTTGGTCTGAATTGCTATCTCTAAATAAGTAACCCAGAAGAAAATTGCACTGGCCTTTCACCAGCACAACTGTTTTAGTCTTAAGACACCAGCAAATATATCCTCTGTTTCAGTGACCAATGAAAGGCCATATTAACTCACAGTTGGCTATGGCTGGCATTTTAGCATGATATAAAAAATGGAAATCATAAAGAATCCTATGGACATTTTGTAATATAGATATTATTTTTATAGAGGGTGGAGGTGCTTCATTTATGCATTCTAAGGAACAAAATTTAGCTAGTAATTAACAGTATTTAACCTGTGTAAAGTCTTTTATGCAAGCTGTAAAATTAATTTTGTTACAGAAATTGCATTACACTTAACAGCTGATGACCTATCTTACCACAGTAATGTATTTTTCATTAAAATGAAACATTGTGTTTCAGAAGCAGGAGCCAGGAATCAGGGGTTGAACTGGAAACGGCCACATGTGTTATATAGAATTGCTGTCTTCCAAAAGAGCATATAACCTGGCATTTCTCAGTTTATTACTGCATCAAGATGAGCAGATTTAAACTCTAATTAAAGAGATGCCATACATTGTCTTTTTACAACTTCGGTGACGTTAACTGTTGTCCTGTCGAACTATCCCTGGTAAATTATAACTGTTGTTTTGGTCTTTTATGTAAGCTCAGACGTCTAGCTTGGATTTATCGTGAAGTTGGAGTATTGCCTAGTATTTTCCTGTTTAATTCGGGCTCTACTTCCCTACTGTAATATTTTACTCCCTGGTAGTGCAAAGTGAATTTTGTTTGTTTTTATTTTAGTTGTTGTCGATTATCCCCTAAAACATAATTTTCAGTAGTACACAATAAATGCAGTGTGGATGGCAACTTCGGTAATTAATTGAGTCCATGAATGGAGTGATTATATTTTAAACGTTTCCCATAATGTGTAGAAAAGCAAAACAACATGAAACTAGGGATTGGGGAATTTGGAAATCTTATATAAATTTGATAATGTTTTAAAATCTTAATGAGGCCGGGTGAGGTGGCTTATGCCTGTAATACCAGCCCTTTGGGAGGCCGAGTGGGAGGATCATTTGAGGTCAGGAGTTCGAGACCAGCCTGGCCAACATGGCGAAACCCTGTCTCTACCAAAGATACAAAAATTAGCCATAAGTGGTGGTGGGCACCTGTAGTCCCAGGTACCCGGGAGGCTGAGGCAGGAGAATTGCTTGAACTCCAGAGATGGAGGTTGCAGTGAAGTGAGATCGTGCCACTGCTCTCCAGCCTGGGTGACAAAGTGAGACTCCGTCTCAAAATAATAATAATAACAACAATAATAAATAAAATCGTAATGAATTTTCATTATAACGATTCTTCTTGAACAATATTTTTCCTATTATTATTTAAAAAAAGTAATATACAAATGGGTAAGGAGGAAACACATGTGGGTATGACAAATTAAAATTTTAAGAAACATTAGATGTAAAGACAAAAATGGATAATTAAACATTAAAATACCTTAGATTCTGAGTTGCAGTGGAAAAGTAGGAACAAAGTGGAGATAATCAGCAAAGTGAGTTGGAAGATCAAAGAACTGATTAAAGGAGTCTATTCCAATTCTAAGACAAACACTAGTTGCCAACTTCCATTGATAACCATTCCCCCTTTGCCACCAAAATCAAACAGAAGAGCGTAATTGCCTCATTTCTTAGAATGAACCTGCAATATAAATTTACTGCTAACAACCTGCTTTCCACCCCCTCTCTTCTTCCCAGAGAACTGCTTAATTTTTCAAAATTTCACAATACTGGAATATAATCTTCCTTTAGTGGCAATTAGAAGAGTGGAAAATCAATGCAACATTCGTATGACAGAGTTTGGTAGCGAGAGGATCGTAACAACCTGTGTTTTCGTTATTGGTTGTGAGGTAGGCCAGATTTTTTGTTAATGTTTCTGAGTTGAAATTCTTAAGTTGTTCCATTACTTAACCTATAACATTGTTTCATAGAAACAGATTTGGATGTATTTGGAGAATCTGAATCTGAGTCAACTTTTGCACAACTCAGTCCTAGTGTTGGATTTAGCAGTAAGCGATGTATTTATTTATGTATTTATTTACTTATTTATTTTTAATGACAGGGTCTTGTCCTGTCATCCCCAGGCTGGAGTGCAATAGCATGATCATAGTTCACTGCAGCCTTGACCTCCTAGGCTCAAGCAATCCTCCTGCTCAGCTTCCCAAGTAGCTAGGACTACAGACGCACACCACCTTGCCCAGCTAATTCTCATTCTTTTGTAGAGACAGAGTCTCCCTATGTTGCCCAGGCTGGTCTCAAACTCCTGAACGCAAGAGATCCTCCTTCCTTGGCCTCCTAAAGTGCTGGGATTATAGGTGTGAGCCACCATGCCTGGCCTCAGTAATAAGCTTTTAAAGAACAAAATCAAATTGTTCAATATCTTAACTAATGTAACATAATACTTTAAAAATTAGAAAAACAAAAAGCTTGCTATATGTAATTGGAGTAGATGATACATAATAAAATAACTTCAATGTTGAGTTTTTTGAGGGACCTCCATGGTTTTACTGGTTTACATCTCTACTAACAGTGTGCAAGTGCCCCTTTCTCCTCATTCTCATCAAAATTCATTGTTGCCTGTGTTTTATTTTTGATAAAACCATTTTAATTGGGGTGAGATAACAAGATAACAGCTCATCGTAGTTTTGATTTGTATTTCTCTGATGACTACTGCTGCTGAGCACATGGACGGAACTGGAAGACGCCACGTTAAGTGAAATGAGCTACGCACAGAAAGACCAGTATCTCCTGTTTTCACTCATATGTGGGAGCTAAAAAAACTGATCTTACAGAGATAGGAGAACAATGATTATAATAAACTGGGAAGGGTAGTGAAGAAACAAGTATTAAGAGGGGTTGGTTAATGAGTACAAATACGATTAGATGAAAGTAATAAAATCTAGTGTTCATTATCACAATAAGGTAACCACAGGTAACAATAATTTATTGCGTATTTCAAAGTAACTAGAAGAGTGAAGTTGGAGTGTTCCTAACACAATGAAGCAATAAATGCTTGAGGTGATGAATATCCCAATAACCCTCTTGTGATCATTAAACATTGTATGTGTGTATCAAAATATCACATGTACTCCCATAAATATGTGCAATTATGATGTATCATTAAACATTGAAAATTTATTTAGTATTATTAGTTTTTTTTTTTTTTTTTTTTTTTTTTGTAGAGACAGAGTCTTGCTCTGTCACCCAAGCTGGAGTGCAGTGGCACAATCTGGGCTCACTGCAACCTCCGCCTCCCAGGTTCAAGCAGTTCTTCCATCTCAGCCTCCCAAGTAGCTGGGATTACAGGTGCATGCCGCCACGCCCGGCTAATTTCTTTTGTATTTTAGTGAAGACGGGACTTCACCGTGTTGCCCAGGCTGGTCTCGAAGTCCTGAGCTCAGGCAATCCGCCCGCCTTGGCCTCCCAGAGTGCCAGGTAAAATTTAGGATTTTAAATGAAGTAAAGTGTGACTAAGTAGGCAGAAATTACAAACAAGGGATGAACAACAACAAAAATGAAAGAAAGAAAAGAAAGAAAGAAAGAAATTTCTACAAAATCCTGAAAGATTGGCTTTACTAAAAATCTTGTAATTTGGAAAATGAGAGAAGAAAAATAGAACCAATGATATGCCTGATTGTTGCCCTCAAATATTTTATAGCAGGAATGCATAAGAATGAGATAACATAATTGGCCTTCACATAGATACAATATTTAAATGCTTTTCCCTTTTGTGTAGAAACATGACACACTGATTTCTCATGTTGAAGGCGAAATTAAATCTAGCCAAGTAGTGACCCGGCTCTCCGCCTGCCGTGGTTTAGTGAAGACCAGCAATTCTAGTCCGAGCTTAGAAGCCTCGGAGAGGATGCTGACGAAAGCACCGCTGCCTAACTCTCTGACCCAGGCTCAGTGCATACTGACCACCAGAAAAATCGGCTCTATTTGTGGCTTCAGCGCTTATTATTCCTGGTTGCTTTCAAATATCCTAACATAGTGAGACCATGAAGACATTTATAATTCAGTCCTAAAGTAAAATTCAACCATGTTTTTTTCTACTGTTCCCAAAGACCAACTTGTGCAGGACTTCAGGTGGAAGAACTGGTGCCTGGATTATGTTGTAAAAAACAGTATTTTAGCCTGATGGTAGGAGGATAACACATTCTTTTTCGTTTCTGCAAAAGATGCTAATTTCTGCCATTGTTAAGTTTCAGATTCACTCTGTTTAATCAAAGAACCCCTAAATGGATCTGAGGAGTTGCTTACAAAGAATTTTTTGATCATGTATGTCTGCTCACTGTCTACTCAGTTGTCACATTTATAAATGAAAGCATTTTAAAATTAGATATCAGTCTTTATTTTCATCATTTTCACTTATTTCAGGAGCAAATTATCTGTTAAAATTTCTTTTTCAACCATCTACAACAGATCTAAATAGGCCAAGGATATGTAGTAAGATATATGACTCTTTATGCAAACAAAGAAGAGAAAATAGATCATCTTTTTCTTTGCGGCACTGGAATTACCATATTTAAAGCATTCTTCAAACTATTTTTAATCCTTGATTTTGCCAGTATGACATGCAATCTTACAATTGTTTGTCCTATTAGTATTCCTTTATAAAAATATTCTCTCATGCTAAAGAGACTGGCTTGTTAATGGAAAAAAATTCAACCAAGTGAAATTTATAGCTCCTCTTTTAAAAACACAGCTCTTTACGGGCTTTGTGGCAAGAAATCAGGGGCATTAGCAACCACTTTCAAGTTACTTTAAGGGAAAATTCATGAGAATCATTGAAAATTAGTTTTATAATTTTTTTACAAAATTTTATATATATACACATATATACACATACATATATGTGTATATATATATTCTATTCCATGTACAAACTACATTTTTAAGCAGGCATTACTTAGATGCTTACTAGATGGAAATTAACAATCTATGGTTCTAAAACGTAGATTTATGTAGACTGATGTAGATACTTGAATTTTGCCCCAGCTCTACTTCCTAATAGATGTATGAATAGTCATGTAACTGAACCTATCTGAACCGATTTTCTCTGTAAATGGTGAAAATTATGCCTCAACAAAGGGATAGTGAAATGGGTAATATTTGATAATATGAATTTAGCTCAGCCTCACATAGTTAAGCAATCAATAAACAATAATAAAAATAATAAATAACTTGTTTTAATACTTCCCTATCTTTCAATACCTGGCATAGAATTGGATGAGAATGAAAAATTCACCTATGTCACCAAAGCAGACGTGAATTGAACACTTAGATATCTTTCACTTCACTCAGCTCCTGCAGAGAAATTTGCCATCAGAAAACAACCCATGTCTGAGGCTCCTGGATAAGAGCTTAAGGTCCCCTTTTCATAGATGTTCTCATTTCTCTCGAGCTGGATACCACACCTGTCCTTTAAAGGCCTGTAAGTAGCTAAACTATCATGGTTTTAAGTCTGTACAATTTCCCTTTGTCCTGTATATAGAATACAAAATGGCACATGAAAATACACACACACATACACACACACACACCAGAAAAACTGAAAGAAAAGATAAAGGAAAGCCTCAAGAGCAAAATACTCAGATGCAGAAGTGTAGACATGCATTTAAAATCTAACTTTATTTTGCTAATGAAAATAGAATCAAGCCACAGATTTTTGTGACTGGCAAAGGTAATTGAGCCCCCAACCGTTAATCTCCTTTCTTCACTCCAAGCTACTTGATTCATTCAACAAACATATTTACTATCTACAAGCTTCAGTCACTGAGCCATATGCCCAAATAAATGTCAATCAACGCCCTAAAGATAGACTGATGTAAAAGGTAAGAAATTTCAATCCACTGTGTTGCATACCATGACAAAGTAGGTATAAGAGATGATGTGACTACTCTTACTACCAGAAATTAGGGAAGACTCACCAGAGAAAGTCACATTTAAGATGAGTCCTTAAGGGTTTAGCAGAAATTTAATGGATTGAGAAGAGGAAAGTTCCTTTTCGATTTTTTTACAACTAAGTGTGTAAAGGCATAAAAAGTTAAGAGGGTAAACAACTGGCAGTTTCTTAAATAGAAGAGCTACATAATTGACTCTTATCTGTATACAAAATAACTCCTGTGTTCCCTGGAAAAGATTGTTTAGGAGAGAGTGACAAGTTAGCAGAGGCCAGTAAGAGTGGAGGGAGTGACAAGCCTTTTGTCTTTACCTCCTTCAAGTCTCTGCTCAAATATTGCCACTTTACAGAGATTGATTTGAATGACCTTTAAATAACAGTCGCTGCTACTCTCTTTCCTTATTTCCTATTTTATTTTTCTTTGAAAAAATCATTACAGGATTAGTTATGATTTTCCCATTAGTATGTCATTTTTTTATATCTTTTGAGATAATTGCCATAGCCTCAGTGACCAGAATGTTGCCTGGGACGTAGTAGCTACTCAGTAAATATTTTGTGAATAAATCAATGATTTTTTTCAAAATGTGAGCTCATGAAGACCCGGCCCAAGGCGATCACCACGGGCATAGAGTAGAGAGTACAGACTTAAGAAGCTTTTCCAAATTAAATCAACCAAACGTATTTGGTGATGGAATATATGTAATGAGGGAGGAAAGATCAAAAAAGGAGGTGCTTCCTTCACAGTGTGGGAGATTGGATGAATTATGATGACATTCACCGAAATGAAATGTAATATGAACACCTTTGGGAAGGAGATCATAAATTCAGTATCAGGGGTGTAAAACATCAGTTCTCTGTCAGTCAAAAGGGAATGGAATTGCAGGCCTGGGGCCCAGGAGAAAGCTCTGAGATTAAGGTAGGGATGTATAAATCATTAAAAATTGATAGCAGTAGAAGACACAAGTATAAAAGTCATATGAATAGTGAGCATAAGAATATAAATACTGTAAAGTTTAGAGCATTTGGAAAAATACTAAGGTCAGGAAATAAAACGATAATATTTTTAAAATGAGAGTTAAGGATGACAAAAATTCTATGATTCCGAAGTTGCACTGGGAGTCTTTGAGATTGGCCACTGTTCATCAGGAGAACTAGATAAGTTTTTGTTTTGTTTTTTAGCAACAGCATGGGAAGGAAAAAAATACACTTTTTGCTAGACTAGTTTGTGATTTTTGCACTTTAAAGTGTAGAAACTTACTAAGCTTTTAGATTTCAGAAATATGTAGGTCAACATCTGAGTTTAGATTCATAGAGCACTTTTTGTCTTTCACCAGTTTCCTGATAGAACCAGCATCTGAAATGTTCCCTCCTGTCCCAAAAGTCTACACTTCCTATGGCTTCTTCTATGTACTTATTTCCCGTTTGAATGTCTTTCCTTTAATTCTATATGTTACAAAGCAGAAATAATTGAATAGCTTGTAGACTTTCTCAGGTGCACGCCCTTTTCTCTCTCCTCTAAATTGGTCACCAAAATTCCATCATGGCAATGTCAACAATGATGGCAACATGACGGTTACCACAACTGCATGCTCATCAGGGAGGCATTGGAAAGCCACCCATCCATTGGTGAGCTTCTTCCAACTGACACCTGGGAAACGGCCACTTACCCGCTCTCAGTCTATTGTTTTTAATGGAACTGGGACTGCTGGATATTGTGTTGGGGAAAAAAATCCATGCAGAACCAATGATATGTAAGAATTAATGGAATTCCTAGAAAAAAGCAGACACTTTTGTGCTCTTTCGTGAGGGAATATGAGAAACAGCTGCTGCCATGTTGTAATCATAAAAGCAAACCTTAAGTATGAAGCCAAATATGTAGAAGAATGCAGATCTGAGAAACAAAGAAACAAAAAGAAAATAGTTATGTAAGCTCTTCATATGACTCATGTAGACTTTTTAGTCATATGAAGTAAGAAGTGGCTGTTCCTTAAGGTGGAGTTGCTTAGTCTTCTCCACAGCCACCAGAGTCCTAATTAGTCATTTATCATGTGCCATTAATTGTGCTACATATTTTATGAACATGATGTCATTATATTATATCATTTAATTTTCAGCACAATTCTATGAGGCAGTTATTACTACTGTTTTACAGATAAGAAAGCTGAGGAACAGAAAGGATGAGGAATTTACTCAAAATTACACAGTTAATTGAGGCACAGATGCAGGAATTAAACCCTAACCTATTCTAAATCCCTCAATATTATTCCACCTGTCCTGACCCGAATTTCGCTACATATTAGGGTTTCCATTATAATATCTGGCGTGCGGTTTCCTCTAAAGTCTGTCCATACTAGTGCCCTGTCTCCATCTTCTCATGTCTGTAAATGGATTTTTAAATTATGGGGTTTACATTTCTTTTCTATCTACGTACACTGACAGAAGAATTACCACCTTACAGAATGAAATCACATTAATATGTCCTTGCTGCTCAAGAGGCAATTAGGGTATTCTCTGTGGACTCATCCAATCCTTGGACCACATCTTATTTTGTGAAACATATAGAAACCGAGCTTAATTAAATTAATAAAATAAAATGAAATACATAAATGTTCAGAATGTGTCTGAATTAGTACCCAACTACATTACTTAGGTAATATTTAGGCTTTTAAAAAAAAATTTATGAAAACTCATGTAACACCTGTGTGCTTGGAAATGCTGACTATTCTTGTGCTTAAAGCTTATCCATGATCTGCTTCAGAGTTTGTGTAACACAAACCCCCAGTTTACATACACACACACACACACACACACACATATACCTATATGATATGTATGCATGGAAAATTGAGTATATGCATATAGAAACATATCATTAAGTGGATTTCTAAAGTTCTTAAGAATCATTGACAAACCAATTCATTCTCAAAGACACCTTTAACAAATGTTTGATTCTTATCTTACCTTAGTTAAGTATTATAGGAATGCTATGGAAGTTTGACCTGATTTACAAAAGCTAATTTATCAGATATCAAGGAATCCCAGATTTTGTTTCTACTTTTAAAAAGGTAAACAAAAAATCACAAGCACTGCATATCTTTATCTTTTAAATGGAAGTAAATCTAGCAGGTATTTTTTAAAATAAAAAATATACATGAGACTTGCAGTTTTCATTACAGCATGTAAAGAGCTTAGCAGTCACCACTTCATTCTAACAACAAGTTAAAAGCTTATCAAATGAAAAACTAACAGTTCTTTTCAGATCCATCTAGACGTCAGATCACAGAGCAAACTGTTGCCCCTGAAATCGGAGAGACACACAGGCAGATACAGAGATTCAAAACCTACTTGCACAGAAACCCGTCAGCAGTAACACCTGTGGGAACCAGTGCCAGAGTAGGGAAACCTGAACCATAATTGAGGAATTGCTGGAGGCCCACTGTGGACAACTCTGAGAATTAAAAGCTCCAAGGGAGCACGTCACAAAGGGCCCCCACACTTTTGTGAATTTGAGCTCTAAGAACTCTACCGGGTCCTCACAGTGAATATTGGATAAAAGTCTCTCAAGCTTCTGCAAGGGAGAGGGAGAAATGAACCGATTTGAAATACAAAAGGGCAACCGTTCTTAAAGACTTGTCTTCCAGAGAAACTATTTTATCAGGGACTGACCGTCTGGGGTATTGTCAAAGCCTAACTGACGTGAAGGAAGGAAAATATCCTGTGTATTAGTCTGTCCTCACGCAGCAAAAGGATATACTTGAGACTGAGTAATTTCTGAAGGAAAGGTGTTTACTTGACTCACAGTACGGCCTGGCTTCAGAAGCCTCAGGAAACTTACAATCATGGTGGAATCGGAGCAAACACATCCTTCTTCACGTGGTGGCAGCAAGAAGTGAGAGCGAAGGGGAGGAAAAGCCGCTTATAAAACCACCAGATGTCAGGAGAATTCACCCACCACCATGAGAACAGCACGGAGGTAACGGCCCCCAGGATTCCATCACCTCCCGCTAAGTCCCTCCTATGACCCGTGTGGACTATGGGAACTACAGTTCAGTATGAGATTTGGGTGGGGACACAGCCAAACCATATCACCCAACTTCAGCCACTGCTTGTCATCCTATGTCACCCAATGGGCAGAGGTTGTGGATGGGGCTGAGAAGCAGGTGAAGTTCATAGTCCGAAGTCACAGGCTCAACAAAATACTAATAACTTCCTCTACTGCAACACCTTAGCAATCTACTAAAGTCCTGTTTGCTGCAGTTCTATTTACCCAGTACATCATGTCTTCCTTTCAACACAATATTACGAGGCATACTAAAACGTAATAAGCACAATTTGAAAACAAAGAACAATCATCAAAATCAGAGTCAGATAAGGCAAGAAAGTTGGAAGTATTAGACAAGAAATTTTTTATTTAGTAACTATGATCAATATGCTATGAGATTTAATAGAAAAAGTAAATAACTTGGAAGAACACATAGAAAATGTGAACAGATGAAAATTATAAAAAAGAGTCAAAAAGAAGTGTTAGAGTTTAAAAACACTAACAGCAATGGCGAGTGCCTTTGATGCGTCATTAACAGACTAGACGTGTATGAGAAAAGCCTCTCTGAGCTGGAGAATATGACTACAGAAACATCCACAATAGAAAAGAGAAGAGACAAATGATGAAATAAATCAGAATATAATATCCAAGAAATGGGAAACAACTAAAAACTATGCATAAAGGGAATACAAGAAGAAGAAAGAAAGAAGCAGGATTTGAAGCAATAATAACAGAGTTTCTCCCAAATTAATGACAGACACCAAACCACAGATCCAGAAAGCTCAGAGAACACCAACGAGGATAAATGTCAGAAAACCTGGACGTAGGCATATTATACTCAAACTTCAGAAAAGGAAAGGCAAAGAAAAAGCCTAAAAAGATGCCAGATTTTTAAAATACCTATTTATAAAAGATCAAAGAAAAATATTATATCTGACTTCTTTTCAGAAGCAGTGTAAGCAAGAACAGAATGGGTTTAAATATTTAATGTCTTGGTAGAAATAAAAAACTCTCCAAGCTAGAATTCTGTACCCTGCAAAATTATCCTCCAAAAGTGGAAGAGAAAGAAAGACATCCTCAAACATAAATTGAGAGAATGTTTGGTCAGTAGACCTGCCTTGCAAGAAATGTTTAAAAAAAAGTTATGTAGAAAGAAGGAAAAGTATACAGGTTACAAAGTCATATCTACATAAAGAAGTGAATAGAATCAGAAAAGGCATAAGTGAAGATAAACCTTTTATTTTTGTTATTTTATCTAATAGTTGCTTCAAAATAATAATAGCAATAATGAATTAGATTGTTTACACTTCTGTTCATATATATGGCTATGTGTAAATAAAATGAGTGACACTAATGATACAAGAGACAGGAGTGAGTAATTAGGATTATTGTGTTATAAAGTTCACACACTACCCATGAGGCAGTAAAGCATTGTTTTAAAGTGCATTTGGATTAGATGTAAAGGTATATTGCAACCTGTAGGGCAAGTAATTTTAATTGTAAGTAATATGGATGATATTAACACACTATAGACAAAGACTGTAAGAATGGATCAAGAAACTATAAGCAATTATATGTTATTTATAAAAAGTCTTAAATCTAAAGACTCATAGATTAAAAGTAAAAAATAGGATGGTGAGAGATACACTATGCTAACACTAATCAAAAGAAAGCAGGAGTAGCTATATCAATTTCAGACAGAACAGACTTCAGAGCAAAGGAAGTTATCAGGGATAAAGAAAAATATTACATAATGATAAAGGGTCAATACTCCAAGAGCACATAAAAATCCTTAATGTGTATGCACCTAACATCAGAGTGTTATAACATGTGAGGCAAAAACTGATAGGACTGCAAGGAAAAATGCATAAATCCACTCTTATAATTAGAGACCTTAATACCCTGCCACCATAAGTGGACAAATCCAACAGGCAGAAAATTGGTAAGGACATGGATGTACAGCATTACCAAATCATTTGGATGTAACTGACATATAGACTACTTTATCTGACAAGAACGTATTACACAGTCTTTCAAGCTCACATA
The DNA here is from genome assembly GCF_028878055.3 of Symphalangus syndactylus. NCBI lineage: Eukaryota > Metazoa > Chordata > Mammalia > Primates > Hylobatidae > Symphalangus > Symphalangus syndactylus. The sequence goes on from NC_072448.2 coordinate 6,588,689, forward strand.
GAACATTCACCAAGATAGGTTACATCTGAACAATAAAACACACCTTAACAAATTAAAAAAGATAGAAACCATGCATTGTCTGCTATCAGACTACAATGGAATTACACTAGGTCGATCACAGAAAGACAGCTGGAAAAATCTCAAAATCTTGGAGGTTACATAACACATTTCTAAATAACCCATGGGTCAAATAAAATATCTCAAGAAAAAGTAAAAATATATTTTGAACTGAATTTAAAAGAAAATACAGTTTATCAAAATTTGTGGGAGGCAACAAAAGCAATGCATGAGGGAAATTTATAGCATCGAATGCACATGTTAGGAAAGATGAAAGAACAAGCAACAATATAAGCTTCCACATTAAGAAACTAGAAAAACAGAACAAATTAAATCCAAAGTAGGCAGAGAAAAGAAATAATAAAAATTAGTGGAGGAATCAATGAAACTAAAGACAGATTCCAATAATCAGTGAAACAAAAAACTGGTTATTTGAAAAGATCGGAGTGGAAGAGAGAGAGAACGAGAGAGACCACGCGAATTACCAATATCGGAAATGAAAAAGAGGACATCACTATAGATTTATGGGCATTAAAAGGGTAGTAAAAGAATATTACGAACAAATGTATGCTTCCAAATTGGGTAATCCAAACAAAATTGACCAATTCCATAAAAGACACCATCTGTCAAATCTTCCACTGAAAGAAACACGGTTAAAATAGGCTTATATCCATTAAGGAAATTGACTTAATCAGTTACCAAAATAGAAACACCAGACCCAGATGAGTTCAGGGAGGAATTTTAGCAAACATTTATAAAATAAATTATGCCAATTCTCCACAGCCTCTTTTGGAAGGCAAAAACAAAGGAGATACTTTCAAACTCATTATTTGAGGCCAGCTTTACCCTAATAGAAAAACCAAAGATATTATAAGAAAAGCAAACTACAAAACAATGTCTGTCAGGAAAATAGCTGCAGTAATACTCAAGAAATAATTAGCAAATTAAATTGAACATGTATAAAAAGAATTATACACCACAACCAAATTAGATTTATCGAGGCATGCAAGTCTGGTTAAATATTTAAAAATGAATTAATGTAACCCATCACATCAACAGACTGAAGAAGAAAAATTACATGATAATATTAATATATGAAGAAAAAACATTTGACAAAATCAAACACCCATTCACGATAAATTCTCAGTAAACTAGGAACACAGAACTTCTTCAAGTTGATAAAGGATATCTGGAAAAAGCTCTAAATCTACAGCTAATATCATACGTAACAGTGAGAAACTCAAAGCTTCCACGTTAAGATCAGGAAAAATGCAAGGAGATTCAATTCACCACTCTTCTCAAGATTGTACTGGAAGTTCGAGCTAATCAAATAAGAAAACAAAATTTTAAAATATAGAGTGGAAAGGAATAAAAAGAACTTTCCTTGTTTGCAAATGACATGAATGTTGACATAAAAAAAATCCAAAAGAATTCTCAGAAAAACTCCTGGAATATTAGTGATTATAGAAAGGTATCAGAATATAAGGTTAATATACAAAACTCAGTTGCTTTTCTACATATTAGCAATGAACAAGCACAATTTGAAATTACAAACACACTAACATTTACATTATTATCCCTCAAAATGATATACTTAGGTATAAATCTAACAAAATATGTACAAAATCTATGTAAGGAACACAGCGAAACTCTCATGAAAGATATCAAAGAACTAGGCTGGGTGCGGTGGCTCATGCTTGTAATCCCAACACTTTGGGAGAGTGAGGCAGGCAGACCACCTGAGGTCAGGAGTTCGAGACCAGCCTGGCTGACATGGTGAAACTCCATCTCTACTAAGAATAGTGGCAGGCGCCTATAATCCCAGCTGCCCCGCAGGCTAAGGCAGGAAAATAGCTTGAATCTGAGAGATCATGCCACTGCACTCCAGCCTGGGTAACAGAGTGAGATCCTGTAAAAAAAAAAAAAAAAAAAAAAAAAAAAGCATATATTTCATGCTTTTGTATAAAAACCTCAAGATAGTCAAGATATCAGTTCTCCCAAAATTGATCTATAGTTTCAACACAATCCGAAATAATCTTAGCAAGTTATTCTATAGATATCAACAAACTGATTCTAATGTTTATACAGAGAAGCCAAAGAATCAGAATTGCCAATTTAATATTGAAGAAGAATAAAATTGGAGGAGTGATGCTATCAAACTTTGACTTACTATAAAGCTATTGTAATCAAATTAGTGTGGTGTTGGTGAAAGAATAGACAAATAGATAAATAGAAAAGAATAGAGAGCCCAGAAATAGACCCACATAAATGGAGTTAACTGATCTTGATGAATGAGTGAAGGTAATACAGTGGAACAAATACAGTCTTCTCAGAAAATGGTGCAGTTTTCCATGTGCTACCAGTTGTGTTCCCAGGGAAGGAGAATGTCAGATGGATACTAACAAGAAGGATGTCTTTTATGGAATTCTCTTGGGATCAATACCTGGGAAAGTAGAGAGAAGCATGGTAGGACAAGGAGAGAAAGTGGGCTGGATGCAGCTTCAGCCTATGGGGACACTGGTAAAATAAAACTTCAGAGTTGTATAAAGGCCAAGTTCTAGTTGGAATGGGTAGACTTTGCCTTCATATCCGTCTGTTGATCAGTCATTGGTTGCAGGCAGTTGAAGCCACCCTTAAAGAGGGCTGTGAGGCCGGGCGCGGTGGCTCACGCTTGTAATCCCAGCACTTTGGGAGGCCGAGGCGGGCGGATCACGAGGTCAGGAGATCGAGACCACGGTGAAACCCCGTCTCTACTAAAAAATACAAAAATTTAGCCGGGCGCGGTGGCGGGCGCCTGTAGTCCCAGTTACTCGGAGGCTGAGGCAGGAGAATGGCGTGAACCCGTGAGGCGGAGCTTGCAGTGAGCGGAGATTGCGCCACTGCACTCCAGCCCGGGCGACAGAGCGAGACTCTGTCTCAAAAAAAAAAAAAAAAAAGAGGGCTGTGATCACAGCACCCATCATACAATGTAACCTCATTCTGAGGATGTTCCTCACACCTCTATCATTCTTGCATCTTGATTGTTCATTACCAAGTCCTACTTTTCTACTTAATTTTAAAGTGTTGAAGTTCCTCATAATTTCCTTTCCCCACTCTTCATGCAATATACACTCAGTGCAATCTCACCTACTCCCATTCATTCCTTTAATAATGATAGACTGAAGGGACCCAAATTTATATCTGTACCAGATATTTCTTCTAGCTCTAGACATATATTTGCAAAACCTACTTGTAGAATTCTACTCACCATCTTCCCCCACTTCCTGTTCTTTCCCAAACAATCTTTCTTTTTTCTTGCTCCACAAACAGAAACTAGAATAATTTCTTTAAAAATACAAATGAGCTCAAGTTACCCTTCTGCTGAAGCTTTTCGGTATCTTCCCAGTACCCTTCAGATAAGGTAAGAACATTCTTAAAATGACTCTTTCAAAGCTCTGCACATTCTGATCTACGTTTCTTCCTTAAGTTCCTCTCTAGGTTAATTTTACTTATTCATACTTCCTCCTTGATCCCTGTCATTCGGTGAATCTTTCTTTATTTTTAAAGTATCTGTTTAAATGGCATTTCTTTAAAAACTCTTATTCATTGTCCAAAAGTACTTAAGGATTTTGTTCTATAATATCACTCTATCTTTGTGTTTATTTAAATGACAAAATTATTTACTTTATCCTTTTGTTTCATATATTTTTCTCCTGTTTGACCGTGAGTTTCAAGGGGGCAGGGCAATAGATTATCCGATTTTTTTTCTTTTTGGTCTATCCCCAGTGCCTAGAATAAGGCTTCATGCACAGAAATCATTTTATGTATGTAAATGCTGAGAAAAGCAGTATGATTGAAGAATGCATAAATAGTGACTGGAAAATGAACATGCGAATCCCAGCACTTTGGGAGTCCGAGGAGGGCAGATCACGAGGTCAAGACTTTGAGACCAGCCCAGCCCACAAGTGAAACCCCGTCTCTAGTAAAAATACAAAAATTGGCCAGGCATGGTGGTGGACACCTGTAATCCCTGCTACTTGGGAGGCTGAGGCAGCAGAATCGCTTGAAGCCAGGAGGCAGAGGTTGCAGTGAGCCAAGATCGTGCCAGTGCACTCCAGCCTGGGCAACAGAGTGATACTCTGTCTAAAAAAAAAAAAAAGAAAATGTACATGGATAATTTAGCATGTGTTTCTACCACTGAACACAGTGTGGGCAACATAGGAATATATATCAGGATGATGCAGATGAGTAAATAATTCTGAATTATTTAATCGTCAGGATTTACAGCTAGGATTATTTTCAAAGGCTTATTAATATACAATGGAGATGGATGAGCATGTACTACCTGAGGGGAGAAGAAAATCTCAATGAAAAATATGGAGTAGAAATCAGAAGACAACAAAGAAGATGGCAAGATAATTGCTTTTCCAGAGTAATACAAATGAACACACTGAAAAACAGGCATGGGTAAGTTCACTATGGTAAAATGTCCAAATATATACTGGGAAGCAAATGGAAAGTTTTATCTTGACTTTCGAGGTGAATAGAGATCTACAGGGATAAATAATATTTTATAGCTGAGAAAAAACATGTGAAAAAGGGGAGAAATGGCCGGGCGCAGTGGCTCACGCCTGTAATCCCAGCACTTTGGGAGGCCGAGGCGGGTGGATCACCTGACGTCAGGAGTTTGAGACCAGCCTGACCAACATGGAGAAACCCCGTCTCTACTAAAAACACGAAATTAGCTGGGCATGGTGGTGCATACCTGTAATCCCAGCTACTAGGGAAGCTGAGGCAGGGGAATCGCTTGAACCTGGGAGGCAGAGGATGTGGTGAGCGGAGATCGCGTCACTGAACTCCAGCCTGGGCAACAAGAGTGAAACTCCATTTCAAAAAAAAGAAAAACGGGAGAAACTTGCCCCAAATCATTTGGTTAAAAAGTTGCATATTTAAAATGTGAACCAGCTGGGCATGTTGGCTCACACCTGTAATACCAGCATTTTGGGAGGCCGAGGCAGGCAGATCACCTGAGGTCAGGAGTTTGAGACCAGCCTGGCCAACATGGTGAAACCCCGTCTCTACTAAAAATACAAAAATTAACTGGGTGGGGTGGCACGTGCCTGTAATCCCAGCTACTTGGGAGGCTGAGGCAGGAGAATCACTTGAACCCGGGAGGCGGTGGTTGCAGTGAGCCGGGATTGCACCACTGCTCTCCAGCCTGGGCAACAGAGTGAGATCCTGCCTCAAAAATAAATAAATAAATAAAAGTGAACCAGTTTCTTTCTAACCTCCAAATGCACAATATTCCACGACACCAACCCTACACCAGAGAAATGTGTAGAAGTTTATAAAAATGGTTATTAACTGATTTTTTTTCAGCACCAGAATCAACTATCCTGACTCTAGCTTTAGAAACGTAAGTTAAAGAGGAAAAAAACTTCGAAGGAAGTAATACTTTGAAAGCCGTTAGGACAACAAAATGATTTGAGGCTCTTGTGCTTTTCCATGAAAAGGTGGGGCTAAGTCTGTTGTAGAGGGTGAAGGAGACACAGGAGTTAAAAATGTGCCAACACCGTGGCCCTTGGAAATAACTTGTAAGATCAAATGAAAATCGCAATCGAGACTGTCACTTTTCGATCAGATTGTTTTCAATCGATAATGAGTGCAGGCCCGCAAATGTGTATGGGAATTATGTGGCGTATCAAGGTACATTTCTGCAAAACATACTCAGTGCAATATGGCTTGTGGATTCAACACTCCTTTATATAAATGCATTCAACTAATGTATGCCTTGGAAAGCAAGCACATCAAACATTATGTCTTAACAGACTTCTGAAAGAAAAACTGGAGTTCCGGGTGGCTCTTAAACAGTCTGCTGGTTATTTTATGGCATAGAGGAGAAAATTTACCCTGCAGAAATCTAGCCGAGCACATCCTCAGACTGATCACATTCACCTTCTCATCATGCTTCCAGTCTCAATTAAAAACAAAACAAAAAAGAGAATCATATATGAGTAATCTGTTCTGAATCATACAGGGATAATCCATGCTGAGATAATGCTTATGCATCTCTCTTAGAACATGTCTAGAATACTTACTAGGAAGACTCACTATCAAAAGGGATTTTGGCATATGTGCATTAATTCAGCAAGCCTCATTTCTTCAATACCAAACATGTGCCAGACATTGTCCTAGGAAGAGAGGATTTAGAAAAAAACAAAAAAAGATATATTTACATGTAGTCCAGCCATAGAAAAAGATAAGTAAGTAATTAAATGCAGGAGTATACTATAGTTTCAAAGATAAAACTTATGAAGATCTGGAAATTAGCACACATGGGATAAAACAGTCACTTCTACATAAGAGGAGGCGATTATCAAGAAGATTCACGTAAGATTCAGTATTGAGCTAAGGTTAAAGAGAGAAGCATTGTTCTTGGACCAAGTTTTCTGGGAGGTGGGAGAGTAAAAGAAGTCAGGGACCAAAGGAAGCTACAACAGAGAGCACTGAACGAGCAGCCTTGCAGGTCTGACCCAGACTGCCATCTGAGAAAATTACAGGCAGTTTGATTGGCTGGGGCACAGGCCGTGAGGTGGGGCATGATGAGTGACAGCTGGAACCAGGCAAGGCTCATAAATGTCACACTAAGGAATTTTCACTCTTTTCTGCCAGCCACTGGAAGAAACTGAAGAGCTTAAAGCAAGATAATGGCACATCACAAAACACATGGATTCGAGGTGGTAAGACAAAAAGAAGTTACTGTAGAAGAAGCATTAGGAAGTAGACTTGTATAATTTAATCGCAAAATAAGTACTTTTCCTACCCCCACAACAACATTCCAACACACAGAACTAATGTGGGTTATTAATTATTTCACACTGTTCCCTACTGAAACAACATACTTTCAACTTTATTCTTTCAGTTCTGAGCGTGCTTATCTGCAAAGATATATAACCTAGTCTCCACGTCTTATCATAGAAAATTATTACAGGTGACTTGTCTATTTTCAAACGGGGAGAAAAATATAATAGAAATAGATGCATTTAGTCCTTCTGAATTAACCAGCTAAGCTACTTGAGGAGGAAGAGATTATATCAAAATTTTAAACTTTTAAAACTAATTTAACATTATAACCACAAACGAACAGATATATGTATTTTTTTCTTCATGAAATACTTTAGAGAAAAATTAAAATCCATGCTCCTGCCTTATTCAAAGCAAAATGATATTGAGTACAGCTGTTCATTTCAAAGGCCACTGCACATCTCCCATAAAAGCAGTGTGCTAGAGTGATAAAAACTGCCCACCAATGGTCATGCCTATGCCCGTTTTCTAAGGTTTTTGCCACCCTTCTGTCAAGAGGTGAAGTCTGTTTCTTTAACTCCTGATTCTGGGTTGCCCACGTGGCTTGCTTTGATCAATGAAATGTCACAGAAGTTATGTTCTAGGACTTTTGAGCTCAGGTCTTCAGTTTCTACTTTCCCTTTCGGAACTCAGCTCCGCATAAAGAATTCCAGAATCTCCTGTTAAGGAGGGTAACCACACAGAGACACGGGAGGGTGACAGGCCACAGGCAGAAACATAATCTACATGGAAGAGACCCATGGCATTCCAGCCAACAGCAAGTACCAGGCCCCACGTGCGAATGAGGCCAATGGGTTCCACTAGCTCCAGGTGAGCTGTCCCAGCCAAAACCATGTCAATCATGGACGAGTTCTCTCTTCTTCATCCTGCCCATACTGCTGTCTCATGGCATCATACCCAATGAAATGGCTGTGATTTGAAGTCATTAAGCTTTGGGGTGCTTTATTACATAGCAACATATAAATAATAATGAGTAGTAAAATGCTTATTGCTAACTTTTCAGTGTAAAATTCCAGTGGCAGACCATGATGCCATGTAGAAAATATTTGGCTCAATTCGTACAAAAATGGCACAGCGTGTGGGACTCAGAGGAAACACCACAGTAGCAGGCCCTATGTGCACAGCAGGACACACAGGAAGCCAGTGTCCAAAGAGCTGAAGGTGACCGTGTGGCCTTTCAATATTCGCACTAAGAAGCAAAAGCAATAGCACAGCATATCCTGGTCGGTGATGTGTGTGTGTGTGTATGTGTCACAACTGCATTAGACCAGACCACGTGGTAATATTGTCTAAAGAAAGAAATAGAAAATACATAGAAAGCTCTAAACTTGTTTTTCTTTAGAAGTTATGACCAACCATGATTAAAGTACTATTTTTTCCCCCTTGAGGAAACAAAGAAAAAACAACGATAACATTTCTACAAATTTTTTTTTTTTTGCTATTATATCCATTTTATGATGCTTTGGAAGTACTGTTTATACTTACTTTTAAAGCCAGTCAGAATGTGTTTGGGTTTCTCTTATTTCTGTCTCTTTAAAGCTTCAACATAAAAGTTCTTTAATACATCACACATTGCAATATTAAAAGAAAACACTATCTTGCCTAAATAAGCAGTATCGTATAATATCCAGTCGAAACTAACTTCAATGTATGTGATATGAATATTGCTTTCTGAAAACTTTACGGTCTGTTTGGACCACTCAATATGTAATTTTTAAACTAGGATGCCATAGTGTTTAAACAGTTTTTACATCAGAAATGTAAGAAGTACTTCTCCTCAGCAAATGTAAAAGAACACAAATCACAACAAACTATCTCTCAGACCACAGTGCAATCAAATTAGAACTCAGGATTAAGAAACTCACTCAAAACTGCACAACTACACGGAAACTGAACAACCTGCTCCTGAATGACTACTGGGTACATAACGAAATGAAGGCAGAAATAAAGATGTTCTTTGAAACCAATGAGAACAAAGACACAACATACCAGAATCTCTGGGACACACTTAAAGCAGTGTGTAGAAGGAAATTTATAGCACTAAATGCCCACAAGAGAAAGCAGGAAAGATCCAAAATCGACACCCTAACATCACTATTAAAAGAACAAGAGAAGCAAGAGCAAACACATCCCAAAGCTAGCAGAAGTCAGGAAATAACTAAGATCAGAGCAGAACTGAAGGAAATAGAGACACAAAACACCCTTCAAAAAATCAATGAATCCAGGAGCTGGTTGTTTGAAAAGATCAACAAAACTGGTAGACCGCTAGCAAGACTAATAAAGAAGAAAAGAGAGAAGAATCAAATAGACGCAATAAAAAATGATAAAGGGGATATCACCACCGGTCCCACAGAAATACAAACTACCATCAGAGAATACTATAAATGCCTCTATGCAAATAAATTAGAAAATCTAGAAGAAATGGATAAATTCCTGGACACATACACCCTCACAAAGACTAAACCAGAAAGATGCTGAATCCCTGAATAGACCAACAACAGACTCTGAAATTGAGGCAATAATTAATAGCCTACCAACCAAAAACAGTCCAGGATTCACAGCTGAATTCTACTAGAGGTACAAAGAGGAACTGGTACCATTCCTTCTGAAACTATTCCAAACAATAGGAAAAGAGGGAATCCTCCCTAACTCATTTTATGAGGCCAGCTTCATCCTGATACCAAAGCCTGTCAGAGACACAACAAAAAAAGAGGATTTTAGACCAATATCCCTGATGAACATCGATGTGAAAATCCTCAGTAAAATACTGGCAAACCGAATCCAGCAGCACATCAAAAATCTTATCCACCAAGATCAATTTGGCTTCATCCCTGGGATGCAATGCTGGTTTAACATACGCAAATCAATAGATATAATCCATCAGATAAACAGAACCAAAGACAAAAACCACATGATTATCTCAATAGATTTAGAAAAGGCCCTTGACAGAATTCAACAGCGCTTCGTGCTAAACACTCTCAATAAATTTGGTATTGATGGGACGTATCTCAAAATAATAAGAGCTATTTATGACAAACGCACAGCCAATATCTTACTGAATGTGCAACAACTGGAATCATGCCCTTTGAAAACCGGCACAAGACAGGGATGCCCTCTCTCACCACTCCTATTCAACATAGTGCTGGAAGTTCTGGCCAGGGCAATCAGGCAAGAGAAAGAAATAAAGAAATAAAGAGAAATAAATATTCAATTAGGAAAAGAGAAAGTCAAATTGTCCCTGTTTGCAGACGACATGATTTATATTTAGAAAACCCCATCATCTCAGCCCAAAATCTCCTTAAGCTGATAACTTCAGCAAAGTCTCAGGATACAAAATCAATGTGCAAAAATCACAAGCATTCCTATACACCAGTAACAGACAGAGAGCTAAATCATGAGTGAACTCCCATTCACAATTGCTACAAAGAGAATAAAATACATAAGAATCCAATTCACAAGGGATGTGAAGGACCTCTTCAAGGAGAACTACAAACCACTGCTCAATGAAATAAAAGAGGATACAAACAAATGGAAGAACATTCCATGCTCATGGATAGGAAGAATCACTATTGTGAAAATGGCCATACTCCCCAAGGTAATTTATAGATTCAATGCCATCCCCATCAAGCTACCAATGACTTTCTTCACAGAATTGGAAAAAAACTACTTTAAAGTTCATATGGAACCAAAAAAGAGCCTGTATTGCCAAGCCAATCCTAAGCAAAAACAACAAAGCTGGAGGAATCATGCAACCTGACTTCCAACTATACTACAAGGCTACAGTAACCAAAACAGCATGGTACTGGTACCAAAACAGATACATAGATTAATGGAACAGAACAGAGGCCTCAGAAATACCACCACACATCTAAAACCATCTGATCTTTGACAAACCTGACTAAAATAAGAAATGGGGAAATGATTTCCTATTTAATAAATGGTGCTGGGAAAACTGGCTAGCCATATGTAGAAAGCTGAAACTGGATCCCTTCCTGACACCTTATACAAAAATTAATTCAAGATGGATTAAAGACTTAAATGTTATATGAAAACCGTAAAAACCCAGGAGAAAACCTAGGCAATACCATTCAGGACATAGGCATGGGCAAGGACTTCATGACTAAAACACCAAAAGCAGTGGCAACAAAAGCCAAGATAGACAAATGTGATCTAATTAAACTAAAGAGCTTCTGCACAGCAAAAGAAACTACCATCAGAGTGAACAGGCAACCTACAGAATGGGAGGAAATTTTTGCAATCTACCCATCTGACAAAGGGCTAATATCCAGAATCAACGAAGACTTTAACAAATTTACAAGAAAAAATCGAACAGCCCCAAAACGTGGACAAAGGATATGAACAGACACTTTTCAAAAGAAGACCTTTATTCAGCCAACACACACATGAAAAAAGCCTCATCATCACTGGTCATCAGAGAAATGCAAATCAAAACCACAATGAGATACCATCTCACACCAGTTAGAATGGCCATCATTTAAAAAGTCAGGAAACAACAGGTGCTGGAGATGATGTGGAGTAATAGGAAGGATTTTACACTGTTGGTGGGACTGTAAAGTAGTTCAACCATTGTGGAAGACAGTGTGGTGATTCCTCAAGGATCTCAAACTAGAAATACCATTTGACCCAGCAATTCTATTACTGGGTATATACCCAAAGGATTATAAATCATGCTACTATAAAGACATGCACACATATGTTTATTGTGGCAGTATTCACAATAGCAAAGACTTGCAACCAACCCAAGTGTCCATCAATGATAGATTAGATTAAGAAAATGTGGCACATATACACCATGGAATACTATGCAACTGTAAAAAAGGATGAGTTCATGTCCTTTGTAGGGACATGGATGAAGCTGGAAACCATCATTCTGAGCAAACTACCGCAAGAACAGAAAACCAAACACTGCATGTTCTCACTCACCGGTGGAAATTGAACAATGAGAACATTTGAACACTGGGTTGGGAATATCACACACCAGAGCCTGTCATGGGGTGGGGGGTTGGGGGAGGGATAGCATTAGGATAAATACCTAACTTAAATGAGGAGTTAATGGGTGCAGCACACCAACATGGCACATGTATACAAACCTGCACATTGTGCACATGTACCCTAGAACTTAAAGTATAATAATAATAATAAAGAAATGTAAGAAGTGCTAAATTACAGATTTTCAAATATTTAGGAGACATTAATATAATGCCATGTTTTTTCTGAACACTTATTAAGCACAGTTAACAAAAACAAATAGAAATGATAAAGTTTTGTTAATATTTCATGTTAACTCCCATTTTTATTTTAATTAATTTCTGGCTTGAAACCATTGGAAATTTGTTTTTAATGAACAGAATTAAATACATTAGGTCCTTGATAGAATTCTTTTCCTCCAAAGAATATCACCATCTCCCACTTTTAGCTAACTGTCATAATATGTTCTTTTTTTTCCAGATGCTTCTTGTTCCAGAACCGTATACACAAGTTGGACGACTAAACTGATATTTGCATAAAAAGAAAAGTGGTCTTTAGACAATTTGGCAAATATGCTCATAGCAGCACTGCCAGGAACTAACCCCCAAAATAGGATCACAGCAGAGTTGGAACGCCAGTGATAGGGCTTTAATTCCAAGCACACAACCAGAGTTAGAGAACACATTCAAATAATCCGGGCCTATTTTTATGTAAAAATTTTTAATAATCATGGCATTTCCAATGCAAATTTAAAATCTAGTCAGTAGCTTATTTTATTAAGAGACTTCATGGTTTTGACAAGTAATGATCTTTGCTAGAAAGGTCCCCCTCCTCCTCCTCCTCCTCTTCTTTGTCAGGTCTATTCTTGATTCTGAAATTCACACCACTGGAATTTTATACCACACCACAGTTAAACATTTTTTTCTGAATTTTACTATATTGCATTTTCCTGAAGATTTCTTTAATGCATGCCCTAGTTCTTTGGAGATTTTCAGTGCCTGTTTAACAGCTTTCCTTATTCATTAGCAACTTCCTTTAGAATCTAACAAGTCTCTTATGATCCTGGAGTTCTGTCAATTGTAGTAATTTTTTATTGTTTTTATCACACGGTTGGGAATATTTCTGTTACTTTTTACCCTCACTTAGAAGCTTAATATAACTACAAAAATGTTATATAACTCTTATTAGTGTCTTCATCTTTTGTCATTATGAGTGGCCTAGCCCCTCCATAGACAATTTGAGCCTATGATTTTTCATGGAAGAGGGCCTAGTTTAGCTTCATGTATTATTATCCTCTCTCATATTTGCTCTATCAGTATATATTTGAATATGGTTGAATTCTATAGCATGTATTTTATTGCTTTCACACGTTTTATTGCGCTTATGTTTGGATTTCTTCTCATCTGAGAAAGGATTGATTTTCTCATCTCAGTATATTTTTAATAAAATCATAGCTAAGAAAGAACATTTCATCCATCTAAAAGCTAACTTCCTTTCTTTTATTTTGTCCTGAAAAATACTACACCCACACATTTTTGCCAATAGCCTAAGACATTTAGCCATAGTAATCTATCCTATTGGCTCCTTGGCTTTGATTGATGGACTAACAAAAATAGCTTGCTTGATGTTTCCAGAGAAAGTATCTTACCCTCATCTGTCTAAAGTATTCCTAACATAGGATTGTCAGATTTAGCAAATAAAAATATAGGATTTCTACTTATATTTCAATTTCATGTAAAAAACAAATAACTTTTTAGTATAAGAACATCTTAAATACTTAGAGGCTTATCTGAAGTTCACATTTAAATAGGTGCCCTGTAAGTTACCAGGCAATCCTGTCCTAAAGGAATAATATTCAAATCTCTCTTTAGCTTTTCCTCCAAATGTTGCTTAAAAATTTTCTGGGAAAATCATTAGTTTTATCTCCAGAAGCAAGACACTGTTGTCAGAAAAGGATGGGTTTCATTTTCTATTATTTTCATGTACTTGATTATTTATGATATTAGAACTGGGATCTCAGGAGTGGCTTTGTGTAGCAATCAATGGTGGCTGACCATTGGTTGCTCTTTAGGAAAAAGGGTCATAAGCCACCTTTTGCTCACTTCCCTGCCCCTTGAAATTAACTTATTGATTTAAATTAAAAGCATTGCATGCCTACTCTATGATGAATATTGTGATGTCAAGAATCCCAAACAAGCAGCAAGATTCTGTCCACCAGAAATGTTAAGCATATGTAAACCGGGGGCGGGCGACTGGGAGGTACCAGAATATGCTCTTTGTATTGATTTTAGTACCTGAACTTATGTGCTTTAATTGAGTTATACTTACCTATAAATTGATGCTCCCATCATTGAAAACAGCTTATGCTGTTACAGAATACATTGCGTAAGTGTATGGATTCCTTTACAGTCAACCAAAGGGTAAAGGTGACATGAAGAAGAAAAAATACGCTAACTAAATGAAAATTGGGAGTCATAAAAACATTTTTATAGAACTATAGAAATGATCTAAATCTCTTTTGGTGGGCTTTCTTTGCATCAGTACTACAAATGTTGGATTGTCCCAGCTCTGTCCTCAGACATCTCTGTAATCAGTATCTTGTCAGAGATCCCTGAAGAGGGGTTCTGGAGAGCCCTGGAAGGTTCTTGAGACCTCTCGAGGCAATCCAAAATGTCTTCCCGAAATGCCTTGGCCCATCATTTCACTCAGATATCTATATAAAGTCTCCCCTTAGACAGATCTTCTCTGACAACCCATTAGAAAATAGCAGCCTCTGTTACTTCATCACCTTCCCTACTTCACATTTTGTATAGTTCTGTTGCAACCTGAAATAAAATAAGTTAAACCGAAATATAAATAGCACATTTGTTTATATTGGGTTTCCCACACAAGCTCAAAGAATGTAAGGACATGTACTTTTGTTTATTACTTTATCCCCAACACATTCAATAGTACATACCATATTGCATGTCTACAGAAATCGTTTGTAATTTTTTTGTACAATGAATGTATTTTATCTGATAGTTTTTCTTGGCAGTGAAAATATGCTTTTTCCTTACAGCTGCTCTTATTGAAAGACATTACTCTTAAGTGAATTTCCTCACTCCAGTAATTCAAGAAGAAAAAGTGTATATAGAGAAAAAGCATTAATAGTGTTTTATAACTTATTCCTAAAAATGGGTTGATTAAATGTTTATCATTAGTGCAGCAATGAAGTTTCTTTTAAACTCTGAAAATGGGGGCACATTCAGTGACTTATATTTTCAATGCCTTGTGTAGACCAAAAATAGATAAAAACAAGAATCAGTAGGAAAGTAATATTGTATAAGCCAATCTCTAACAGAGTCACAATAAAACAAATTAATGTTTGAAATTATCACCATTAGGTCAAATCTGTGTCTTGAGCTTCAAAATACTTCATTCATTCAATGGTTAATCGGTCACTGACTACTGTAGGCTGGGTACTGGGGAGCCAAAAGAGAAATTAATCACGGTCATCAATTTAAAAACCAAAAACTCTGTCAGCCAAGTGTATGCAACAGTTTTGCAGAATAAACACAGTGAGTTTGGTTTAAGAGAAAAAGAAATTTAAGTTTCCAGAATATTGGGGAGAAAGTGTCTAATAGGATGGTGGAGTTCATGTAGAGATTCTGGACTGGAAAAATGATTTGGCCACCATTAGCACAGGACTAGATGCCACTGAAGTGGCAGAGATCACTTAGAATAAATGGCAAACAAAAAAGAGGCCTTACTTCCTTGAGATTCTTGTGACTAGGAGCCAGACACTACAGAGCATGGAAAATATTTTGTAAGGTAGAGTTACCGAAGACGGCCTTTTTCTCCGAGATATGCTGACATGCTTAATGTGGGCTTTCTTTACAACAATGTGATCATTCCAACAACTACTAGTTCCACGATGTTTTTAGAGTTTACAAATGTATTACTATAGTGAGTTTTATTGTATCTGAGCCTCGTGAGAGATTTACGATTATCCCTATTTTATGCAAAACTTCAGAAAGTTTAAATGAAAGGTCACAAATAGATGATTGATACCTAATCCACAGCTCTTGGATGACCTATAGCGTCAATGTTTTCAATGAAGAGAAGGTGATTTTCACCCCGTCCTTCACTTCTAGTTTTCCTAATTGTTCTATATGACTTTATTGAAAGGTTCACTTCAAAATCAATCTCTCCCCTTCTCAAACTATCTTTCTTAATAAGGATAATTGTTAGGAAGTTCCCACAGCTACCTAACACCCTCTAATTCCCAAGACCTTGTGAATGCTTCTGACTATGAATTTTGAAGGCATTCCAGAAATACAGTCTCAGTTTGATTATAAAGCAAATAACATCTTGGATATTATTATATTTAAATATTTAGAATTATTTAAAATTAATTTTTTGCAAAAAATTCTTGGAGGGAAATGAGAACAAGAGTTTATTTAAGAAGTAGAATTTTATTTCTTTTTCTACAGATCGACTGACTAACACTGTGGTTCTCCATAGAAATAAATAAAATTCACATACATAAAAAACGGTAGAGAATACTAAATGTGCCAAATAACGAATTCCTTTAAGCATAGATATATATATACACATATATACACATATATATATACATATATACATACGCACACATATATATACATATATACACACACACACATACATATACATGTATATATACACACATACATACTTATATACACTTTTATACCTGCCAAGAAAGGTAAGTTTGTCACTGCTTAGAGATTGCTGAAAGCAAAATGAAAGAGTTCCATCAAGTGGTCATATCAAGACACAGCAGTTAGTATTTCACCAATAGAAAGAGGAAAACAATTTCTCTGAAATCTAGTTCAGACGTACATTTCTAACCGAGCTATTAAAATTTTATGCCATGCAACATTAAAAAACACAATTAAATGCATTTTAAACATTATTACTAATTCATTTTCCAATTCATTTTTAAACTGCAAAGAAAATAGAAACTATGTGATTTTTATTTTTTATCTTTTTCATAACGAATACTCTCTCCATATATTTTGCAGTTGAAAATGCGTGGTTATAATCTTAATTTGCATGTTATAGTCATTTTTTTAAATTAGCAGGTAAACCACAGGTAATACTAAACTAAGTATTTGGATTGCACCGAAAATTCAGAAACTAACTACTTGCAAATGACCTATACATCTTAAAATAGTACAAAATAAATACAAAGAAAACTCTACTCAAGGTTGTTTTAAAAAATAAAATAAGTTATAAAACATAAACATGAGTTAACTTGCTTCTTTTAACAATCTATAGTTTTTGCCTTGCCAAATTTCATCTCCTTCATAAAGACAGACAAAACAGGCATCTTTCTTTTTAAAGTATAATTGATTTAAGGGGTCATTTTCTCATTATTTTGGAAAAACCATCATGGCTTATTTTAATGTTATAAATGCTACTTCTAAATATATATTACAGATTAAGATTTGTTTCTTGCTTAATAAAGCAGTAGTTCATTTAAGCAACCATTGTTTAATTAAACTTTCTGAATATTATATATATATTACTAATGAGATGAGGTTAAACAATAGATTTTTATATAAAACCTATGAAATATATATTATCTAGACATAAAATTGGAAGCAATGTATTTAATGATTAAGATCATGGATTTTGGCATCAGAGAGATTTGATTTGAATCTAATCTCTTCCACTTTTTTTCTCTGTAACCTGGAGCAATGACAAGCGTACTTTGTTTCATTGCGCTTTTCTTGTAGATGTTGTGTTTTTTACAAATTGAAGGTTTGTGGCCAGCCTGCCTTGAGCAATTCTATCCACACCATTTTTTCCAACAGTATGTGCTCACTTTTGGTTTCTGGGTCACAGTTCAATACTTCTCACAATATTTCAGATTTTTTCATTGTCATTATATTACTTATGGTTATCTGTGATCAATGATCTTTTATGTCACTATTGTAATTGTGGGACACCATACACTCTGCACATATAAGATAGCAAACTTAATTAATATCATGTGTGTTCCCACTTCTTCAGCAGCTAGCTGTTCTTCCATCTCTCTTCTTCTCCTCAAGCCTCACTATTCCCTGAGACACAACAATATTAAAATTAGACCAAGTAATAACCCTGCAATGGCCTGTAAGTGTTCAAGTGAGAAGAAAAGCATCATACATCTCTCACTTTAAGTCAAAAGCTGGAAATGATTAAACTTAATGAAGAAGGCATGTTGAAAGCTGAGAGAGGCTAAAAGCTAGGTCTCTTATAACAAACAGCCAACTTATGAACACAAAGGAAAAGTTCTTGAAGGTAATTGACAGTGCTACTACAGTGAACAAATGAACGATGAAGAATGTAAAACAGGCTTGTTGCTGATATGAAGAACGTTTTATCAGTCTGGATAGAAAATCAAACCAACTACAACAAGGCCCAAATTATCTTCAATTCTCTTCAGGCTGAGAGAAATGAAGAAGAAAAGTTGGAAACTAGAAGAAGTTGGTTGATAATTTTTAAGGAAAGAAGCCATCCCAAAATAAAAGAAAAAGTGCAAGGTGAAGTAGTAGCATGTGCTGATGTAGAAGCTTTAGCACATAATCTGGAAAATCTAGCTAAGATAATAGATGAAGTTTGTTACACTAAACAAGAGATTTTCAGTGTAGATGAAACAGACTTATATTGAAAGAAGATGCTGTCTAGGACGTTCATGGCTAGAAAATAAGTCAATGCCTGGCTTTAAAGCTTCAGTGCACAGGGTGACACTCTTGGTAGGGGCTAATGCAGCTGGTAAATTGAAGTTGAAGCCAATACTGATTAACGATTCTGAAAATAGCAAGAATTATGCTAAATCTAGTGTGCCTGTACTCTATAAATGGAGCAAAGTCTGAATGACAGCATATCTGTTAACAGTATGGTCTACTGGATATTTTTATCCCGCTCTTGAGAACTACTGCTCAGAAAAAAAACAGTCCTTTCAAAATACTGCTGTTCATTGACAATGTACCTGACCACCCAAGAGTTCTGATGGAGGTGAACAAGGATATTAGTGTTTCTAAGCTCGTTAACACAACATCCATTCTGTAGCCTCTGAATCAAGGAGTAATTTCAACTTTCAAGTTTTATTACATAAGAACTAAACATGGTAAGGTTATTGCTGCCATAATGACTACCCTGATTAATCTGGGTAAAATAAATTGAAAATCTTCAGGAAAGGATTCACCACTCTAGATGACACTAAGGACATTTGTGATTCCTGGGAGGAGTCCAAAATATCAACAATAACAGGAGTTTAGAAGAAGTTGAGTCCAACTCTCACAGATGACCTTGAGGGGTTTAACTCTTCAGTGGAAGTAAATGCGGATGTGGTGGAATCAGCAAGACAACTAGAATTAGAAGTGGAGCCTGAAAATGTGACTGAGTTGCTGCAGTTTCAAGATACAATTTTAATGCATTAGGATTTGTTTCTTAGAGATGAGCAAAGAAAGTCGTTCCTTGAGATAGAATCTACTCCTGGTAATGATGCTGTGAACATTCTTCAAATAACAACAAAGAATTTAGAATATTACAGAAACTTAGTTGATAAAGCAGTGGTAGAATTTGGGTTTGAAAGAAGTTCTACTGTGGGGAAAAAGCTATCAAACAGCATCACGTTACAAAAAAAAAAAAAATCTTTCATGAAAGGAAAAGTCAACCAATGTGGCAAACTTCATTGCTGCCATGTTAGAAGAAATTGCCACAGCCACATTAACCTTAAGAAACCACCACCCTGATTGGTCAGCTGCCACCAACACTTGGACCAAACCCTTTACCTGTGAAAAATCACAACTTGTTGAAGGAACAGATAATCATTAGCATTTTAGCAATAAAGTATTTTAAAATTAAAGTATGTGCATTGTTTTTTAGACATACTTCTATTGCACACTCAGCTGCTTATATTGTAATGTAAACATGACTTTTTTATGCATTGGAAAACCAACAAACTTGTATGACTCACTTTATTGCAATGTTTGCTTTACTGCAGTGGTCTGGAACTGAATCTGTAATATCTCCAAGGTATGCCTGTATATCTTCATGTATAATAGGGAAGTAATTCTACTGATACAGGTATGGTAGAGCTTAGATAATGTCTCTTATATCAAGCATCTAGATTAGTAGCTGACTATCATCAAAATGAAAACACATGTTTGGGAAATAATATTTCCACTGTTCTATCTTGTTATTGGTAGGTGAGAGTGGTGGTGAACTTTCACCTCAAATTGTTTGATTTAAATAGTTGAAAAAATATAAACAAGTAAGGAGACAAAAGACAAATGTATTGCTTCTATGATGGCAATACGATCATATTTCTTCTGAGTGCTCTATGACCTTCCTCCAATCTAAGCAATATTTCCATTTCTACTAGAAGCCAGAGAGATTCACACTGTTACCCTTCTTTCTGTCTTTTGGAAATTTGCAGTGATAATAAGCTGATTTAAAATCCTTACTTAATATCAAGAACAACTCTTCCTGTCAACATGGTAATAAAATGAACACTGAGGATGAAGAGAGAGAGAGAGAGAATGATAAAGTGCATTCAGTAAAACATAAACAAGTAAAGGATGTGGGCGCAAGGTATATAGGAAGTATTAATAGTTGTACTCCTCTCACATATTTTGTCATGTGTGAAATAATTCAAAAGTTAGATGTAAGTAAACCTAAAAGAAAATCTAAAACTCCCTTTAGGAAACCTAAAAGTGAATAGATTCACACTTCAACAAATTTTGACGATATGTCAGCAAGATGGAAAATAACTACAAAAGGAAAGCGGCAGATACAAGAAGAAATGTTGAGTGAAGAACATGGAAAGCATGTAGATAAACCACAGGGTCTGTGTGAAATAAAAAAATTAAATTTGGGAATACAGAAAGGATATAATTAAAATATGGGACAATAAGTAAGACTAGCAGGTGATTTGATTTTTATAATTCTAAGGTCCCTATGTTATATAAAGAAGGAATAGAGAAAATGATTAATGTAGACTTTAAGTAAATAAATCTGTTAAAATTTCATGGTAACTATTAAAAGAATAAAGAGGGAAATAGAATTTAAATAAAAACTTCATGTAAAAGATGCAGAAAAAGTGATAAAAAGTAAAAGCGATGAAGCAAAAGAGGAACATACAAAACAAGAAATAGGATGGTAATGAATCCAAATATATCAGCAATCCTAATAAATGTAAATAAATTAACTTTCTAGTTAAAGGTTAAATTCAATAAAAGATAAGATCCAGGATTATACTATCGAAGAATCACACATGAAAATAAAAACATGGAAAAACTGATACACAAAGGATAAGAAATTAGGCAGCTTAAATATTAGTCAAAGGAAAGCTGGTGTATCTATATTAATATTATAGAGTGAAGTCTTTAAGGCACAAAGCATCATATAGAATGGAAAACATCATAAAACAATGATAATTATACACTCATTTCAACTTTGATGCCTCTAATAACTTGCCTCAAAACATATAAAGAAGTCAACAAACCCATCATACCAAGGAATACACAGTGTTCTCAGGTACGCACGGAACTTCAGAGAAAGCCGAACAACATGGGGAAGACATAATGCACATATCAGCCAATTCCAAGGAATTATCAGACAGATATACTTCTCTTAGCACAACGAAGTTCAAAGTCAGAAAAAAACATTTTTTTTTGAAAAATTTGTAGATTTGGAAATAGGAAAGCATATTTAAAACATACAAGAAAGCAATAAAGTCTGAAAACAGATAAATTCAACAGTTAACTTAAGATATTAGGGAAAATATAAGAAACCGAAGCAGAAGAAATGCAATTATAAAAACCAACAATAATAATGAATGAAATAGCAAATAGAGATACAGCAGATTAAAACAAAAAGATTAACAACTCGAAAGGCTAATTCTTATATATTTAATATATGTGTGTGTCTAATCTACTCTCAATATTAAACTATTAATCCTTTCTTTCCTAAATATATATCAACAATGATTGTTATATTTTTTCTATTTTTATATTTACACAGGGAAATGTGACATTCACCATGTTTCACTTAGTGTTTTTTAACTCAGTATCATTTTTGAGGCCAATTTTGAGACCCATGTGTATAGAGAGATACTTTATTCCTTTTAACTATTGCCCAGTAATATATAGATTAAATTTTTATCCATCTATCCCCCATTTGCTATCTACTAATAGTATTTCAAAGCACATCCCTGAATTTTCCTATGCATCTCTGTTACACGTTACCCTAAAGAGAAATGACAAGCTTTTTAGAGAAGTGGCATACTCAATTTCCCTAAATGTTGGCAAATTGATTATTTAAATGGCATTTAGCAGAAAATCTAACAAAACATTTTTCTTCACATTAAAAAAGAAATCCTTAAATTGCTTCTTAGTTTCTATAAAAATGGAAGAGTGGAGAAGTATTCAGGGCTTTATGTTTTATTCAATTGGATCAATATCCTCCATAATCCTGTGAATCACCTTTTTAAAAAATTTGTAAAACTTAAGACAATATTTTATAGTTTTGCTCCACATTGTTTGAAATTTAGAAACTTTTATTTCTAATTAGATTGCTATGACATTGAGTGTGTGTGTGTGTGTGATTGGTATGTATATAAATTATCTACTACATGCAAGATATAAAAATATGATAAAGTGTTTGGACCTTACCCTTAGAAAACAATATCTCAATAACTGTGGTGTGGCTGAGATGATGTTCAGGTATCATCTCATATTTGCCTACATTTCTAAGTTTATTTCTACATTGCCAAGTTTGTAACTATAACATGGCCATTTCCTGTATAGGAGACAGATGCTCTTTAGGTGTGTCCATCATAAAACTAGTTTAATAAATCAGGACACATTGAAAATAAAATAAGCCTCAAGCATAAAGCAGGACCAATCCTTGAACAAAGTGTATATTCAATATATACTCCATTGGCTTCAATAGTGAAAATATACTGTGAGCTGTCACAAAGTTGGTAGGCTCTGATCCCCAGCGGGTACTGTGCCTGTCCTTTGCATAACTAGAGGGATTGTTAGTCCTCTTTGCATACATCACGATTGTTAATAAAGTGATATTTGTCAAAATGAGTAAGCACCTGTTGCCATGGAAGGTGCCATAAGCAAGATTATAAAACAAATTGTTGTAGTTGGCTAGGAACCAGGAGGAAGATGAACAGCAGAAGAAAAGGCATTCTTTCCTTAATTCCTCATACCCATTTTACAATGCATTGCATACAGTTGTTTATGCAGAACACAGGCTGTTTTCTTTTTTTCTGAAACCTCATGTAACCGATGGTATTTTAAATGAGCTCTAATACAAAGTGCCTCACACACTGCTAACCTATGCCTCATTTAACCCATTATATGCGTTCCCTCTTGAAACATTTAGTCTTCATTTGTCTATTTTTCCTGTAACTTATTTTTAGGAATAGAAAAATCATGTCCTGGGAAGCATGTCTTCTGGCACATATTTAAAATACCTAAGGGGGCTCAGGTAACATCAAGACCCTAGTAGGTGCAGACGGGTCCCCACCAATATCTTGGCATTTTATTTCAATTATTTACTATCTTTCAATATGGCCCACAGCATGAAGATTTTGCATATACCAGTTTATTTTTTAATTGAAAATTGAAATAATACCAATACTCATAAAAAAATCCATTCAATTCTATTCAGTAAACAGTCTTCCTCTTCATGCCAGTAGATATCTGTAACTCTTTCCCCAGGTTCCTTATTTAAAGTATCTTTACCAAAAAAAGCAGACAGGCTTCAAATAACCGTCTGACATTGGAGAATGACAATATTTTTTCTTGTGAATTAGCATCCTAGCTAGGCACTGATATGAGATATACTGACATAGCTTTCCTGCCAAATCTCATTCTTGTATTGTTCATGAATAGATTCATTATTTTGGTACAAAGACTTTAAATATCAAGTTTAATTGATCTTTTATATCACACTTCTCCAGAATTTTTTACTGAAGGATAAATTTGTTCCTCTAAAAAGCACAGCCTGTCCCGAGCAGATGCATGCCATTAAAAAAAAAAATCACATAAATGTCTTCTTTTGGTTCTATCACAGCCTAACATATGAATCCATGTTTATTGTGGTAATGATTCAAACTAGTAAAATGGGGTATAATTTTTGTTTGTATTATAATTGCAGTGCTCCTCATTTCTAGGTACCCCATACTGGCTATTCTCATGTTTTATGTGAATCACAGGGTGTATTGACTAGCTCTGTGATCTTGGAAAAAATGACTGGCTGCAAAAAGTTCTCTCATTTCTTCTGCTAATCCCATTCTCTGAAGAGGAAAATGTAAGACTATGTGTGCAAAAATTCTAAGACACTGAGAGTCCAAAGAAAATAGAGAATAGATATTTAAGCTTGAGACCAGAAAGCATTTGTGATTATTAAGACTGAATTCTTGTGACTTTGAGTCAGAATGGCTTGTTTTTAGCTGGAATTTATCTTCTAGATCCTTATTCTCTGATTATATGCAATTTGGAAATGTCCTACATAAAAACTGCTGCCTAACTTGTCACCTGGTTTTCTTCCAATGCACAGAAAGAACTAGACGCCCTGCAACAAATGGATTATGTGCACCATCTGGCCATTTTGTGTCGCATACTAAATTTTAAACTAAAAATGCCTTTCTTCTTCCCATACTAGAACATAAGAAATTTGCTATCTTTTCTGGCTTGATGTATAACTTAATTTAGTTGTTAATATAAGTTGTTGATGGCTAAAATTGTGTAAAATGCAGTTATACATAATTTTTAGCTTCAAAGTCACAAATTTTGTCACTTTATTATGGAGGAATTGCAAATATCTCTAGGGTATAAACTCAGCCTGATTTCTGGATATCTGTTTTTTTCTATTTGCAACTTCAAATATGTGTGTAACGCCATTGCGAACTCTCAATTTTGTTAGGTGTATTTCAAGTATATATGAGAAGTTAACATATGCATATTTTATATAATTTTTACATGTAAGTGCATATGAGTTCCTCTGAACTTTGAGAAACTAAACTGTCCAGAAAGGTATGTTTTTACATGTAGCCATTTGTAATTTGGTAACCACAGGAAATGTAAATCTGAAAATAACTATAAAACAGTTAAGGATAAGTATATAGTGTGATTCTTTTCCTTATCTAATATAAATTTTTAAAGCCACAGGAAAAGGAGCCGAAGACTGGACTATAACAGGTTTGTAGGCTATGAATACATAGAATGATACCAATTTATGGAAATACAGATTGATATTAGCTCATGTTATTGAGGGCCTACTCTTTGCCTTTTTTGTGTATGTATGTATGTATGTCTTTATTTATGTATTTCTGTATTTATTTATTTTTAGAGACAGGGTCTCACTCTGTGGTTCAGATTGGAGGGCAGTAGCGCGATCACAGCTCACTGCAACCTCAACCTCCCAGGCCTAAGCAATCCTTCTGCTACAGCCTCCCAAGTAGCTGGGACTACAGGCACGTGCCACTGCACCCAGCTAAATTTAAAAATATTTTGTAGAAACTGGGTCTTTCCCTGTTGCCCAGGCTGATCTTGAACTCCCGGGCTAAAGCGATCGTCCCACCTGGGCCTCCCAAATTGCGGGGATTACACGCACAAGCCACCGTGCCCAGCCACCATTGCCTTTATACATATTACCTCATTTCAATATGCATTTTTCCAATGGAAGGAACTGGAGCTTAGATAAATTCTATACCTCTCAAAATAACACCACGTGGATTTTTAAAAAAATCTTTAAGCATTTACCTACTTATTTATTTGGCTAATGGGAAAAAAAAGCTCCCAGTCACAAACATCCCCCGTCACAAACATCACGATCCATGATGATAGAGCAAAATCAGATATGCTAAATTTAGCCAAATGTATTGCATACAGTAGGTCATCAATACATGCTTATTGAATTAATTAAAATCCAACTTGAAAAGGAAATTGACCCTGTCAAATATTTGTATATTTTATCTCATCAAATTTAGTTGTGTGTGAGCCAAAGAAAACATATGAAAAGTGTTTTATTTTGCAGGGACAGATGTATAAAATATTATCTAATTTTAATATACTAAAGGCATAGTTATAGTTTTCCTTTAAACATCATTTTGACCTTAATGATGTGACTTACTATTTTACCCTCCAAAAACAGTACACTTTATAATTATAATTGCTGGAACACGCCACTTTCTAGAATTACGAAAAATAATTCATTACACATAAAGGCTTTATTTTGGAATGAATAAATGAATGTTGGCTGTCATCGTAATTTGTGCCTCCCGAAAGATTGGTTTCCTACCTCTAGATAGAGAGAAAATAAAATTTAATCTTTAAGAATTCACATTTCTTGTTTGGCAAGAGTTTGTATTGCTACTAATTAGCTGAAATAGAAATTAAAGAATCTCGGCTACATTGAACAACTGGGCTTTGAATGTCTAAAACTGTTTCGTCAGAAGAGAACAGGTGATGTCATTGCATCAAGTCACTGGGATGAATTGCTGAAAGGGAGATGCATGGAAACAATATCGTACCCTCAAAATTTCCATTGAGGAGCACAATGTCTCCATATACACTATTACCAGTTTCCCTTCAGAATTTTCTCTATGTCTGCTTTTAATTATCCCAAATTCATTTATCCCCCCTATTTAAGTTCCCCCTCCCTCTTCCCCTATATTTCCCCTTGAACCTATCTTTTCTGTATCCATTGCAGAGCGATCACTTCGTTGTAACTGAATACAGATCTGAATGCTTACCACTTGCAGAGTCCAATTCACAAGAGTGAGGTCTGGTGGAAAGAAAGGGATTTTACTAACCAAAACTAGTAAAGGGGATGTGGCCGGATTCCCATCCAAAGCAACCACTTCAATTTTGGGGGTGAGGGTAGGAGTTTAAGTGTGGAAAAATTGATAAGGAAGGCGCGCAAAATTGTGCTGAGTACAATGTCTGTGTGTCTTGCTCTGTTGGCTATTTTGTGTCTCAGTCCTCCTGAATCACGAGCTGGCAGCATCTCAACAATGGCGGGGTTGTTGACTAGCCAGCCACCTTGAAATAATCTTGGGAATTTTGCAGCTGAGTCTCCAAGCTTCCTTTGTCAGACTCAAGATTAGCCCCTGCAACTTCTAAGAAGGCATATAGACGACAGCATACAATTAGATAAATGTGAAGGGAGTATACATGGTAGGAAAGGGAGGGATATGGAGTCTATTTTATGGCTAAGAGAAAAGGCTTCTACAGTTTTCTTCAAGGTTTTATCTTGAAACCCAAGACTAAAAAAAATAAAATGCATTTTGAAGTTAAGCTATCTGGTTTTTTAATGATTTATAGCTCTGGGGGTCTTCTCTTTTCTAAATATCCCCAAGCCCTAGGATGGATTTTGGGCAATAATTTGTACTAAATATGTGAGTTCAAAATGAGATATTTATTTACCTTGTACTTTATGTTGCAAATTTCCTAAAACTGTAATTTTAACAATCTACACGTTTATATTTATGTGATGGTTTTGTTAATTTCATTTCAACACTTTTCTCCAACAAGTGGATTTATACAAAACTGACAATGTGAATCTTCTTCAGCATCCCCCTTCAACATCTTAATAGGATAAAATGAATCATAATTTTAAACTACATTTCTTAATTTAAATAAAAAAATTATGTGGACATATTCACATTCAAGGTGAGTATCCAGCAAACAGTAAATCAGGCAGGTGGTTATGTTGGGAAATGGTAGCAAAACATTTACAATTGATGCCATATAGCTTTCAGCCTAGTAGGGCCAACTAGCTGTGTTCAATGACACTGGGAAAATTAAGCTGTTTGAAGGTCATTAATGCTAATTCTAAACCTCTGGGGCAGTGACAGGAAGTTGGCAGCAATATGCAGGGAAACCATACCTCCAACTGAGTGGATAAGCCTCCTTCATAAGTGGACCGAGGATTGTTCTTGTTGGGCCTGTGCTCTGATTTGGAGACAAAGAACCAGGTATAACCACTATTGCTGCATATACACAGCAGGCAGTAACGTATATTCTGATCCTGTCATTGTCTTTCTTAAACTGACCAGGAGTCCTTATCATAAAGTTCAAATCCCCTTCCATTATCTTCCTGTTTCAGCTGATACCACTGTCCTCTGGACTAAGCCCCAGGCACATTAAGTTTCTAAGTTGACATTTTTAATTAAGTTTTAAAGACATATTTGGAGAATTTTTTAATGCACAAGTATATGTCCAGCTCAAATAATTCCACTTTCAATGTGCTTTCCTGGGTTTCTTGAATGCCATTGAGAAATTACAGTACATATAAAGAAAATAGAAAAGAAATAGTAATCACTGAATCAATGATTAGCGAAAAAAAAACAGCAAAACTAAAGCTTTTCAGCAATTAAGTTCACCAATTTTCAGTAAATAACTCAAGTGAAAAAAATTAATTTATCTACTTGAAAATGGCTAATGCAGAGTCAAAGATTAAAATGTTGGAAATAAATTTTCTTCTTACACGCCAACCTTTAAGGAAAATATTATTGAACTCTTCTGGAACACAAAATCTTTGCAACCAGCATTATTATGTATATTATCCACTTACATTAAATTAAAACTCTATATGCATGAGGGAATATTTCTTCAAATATTAACCATAAATAGAAATTAGAAAAATGTATAAAATTAGGTTGTATATTTCATTCCTAAGATTTTCTAGACTGGGTTTTCTGAAAGATGCAACACCATTCTCTTGATATTCTACAAGTAGAAACACGCTACCCCAGAGCATTGGGTTCAGAACGTGCTACCCCAGAAGATGGCACCTTCACATTTGAGAAAATCACAAAGGAGAAAGGTCTCTGACCTTCTCCAATCCTTCTTCTCTGAAGCAAGCTG
This sequence comes from Symphalangus syndactylus, assembly GCF_028878055.3. Lineage (NCBI taxonomy): Eukaryota > Metazoa > Chordata > Mammalia > Primates > Hylobatidae > Symphalangus > Symphalangus syndactylus. The sequence continues at coordinate 6,617,485 of NC_072448.2, forward strand.
TAAAAGAATCTGATTTTCAGCTGGGTGCGGTGGCTCACTCCTGTAATCCCAGCACTTTGGGACGCCGAGGTGGGTGGATCACGAGGTCAGGAGATTGAGACCATCCTGGCTAACACGGTGAAACCTCGTCTCTACTAAAAATACAAAAAATTATCCGGGTGTGGTGGTGGCGCCTGTAGTCCCAGCTACTCGGGAGGCTGAGGTAGGAAAACGGTGTGAACCCGGGAGGTGGAGCTTGCAGTGAGCGGAGATCACGCCACTGCCCTCCAGCCTGGGCGACAGAGCAAGACTCTGTCTCAAAAAAAAAAAAAAAAAGAATCTTATCTTCCTCTGAAGTATGTGATAAGAGCCTCATGTGCCTCATATCTGGAGACAAGGAATGTCACACTGGGACACAGAAAGTAATATGAACAAACAGGCCTTGCTAAGTTCCCCCAGCTTATTACCATTAGATCATACTCCCTCTGTTCAATCATGCTTCCTCATGACTGTCTACTCCCCATCCAACCTAAGCACAAATATACATAGATTTCCCCATTTCTTTGGGTCTTCATTTCTGAAGGTCCACATGTCACATAAAATTTACATTAAATAAATATGTATGCTTTTCTGTTGTTAAACTGTCTTTTGTTATAGGTGCTTCAGCCATGAACCTAGTGATGGATGAGAAAAAAAAATCCCTTCTACCCTACACTAACAAGGAAGGACGAGAGAGAGAATTCTAATTTCTTACCATAGGTATTCAATGTGATGAGAGGGTGGTCATTTGATGTATAAAATTAGGAATTCATTCTAAAACATGTTTGAAACTTTTGTGTTTAGTTTATTGCAGAGGAAGGGGCAAGTTTGGTGCTCCAAATTCCTGTTTTATTTGCCATCATAGAAAGGATTTGAATTTGCAAGACACTTCGGAAAAGTCTGATTTTTTTTTCACTTTAAATGTGGTATTGTGGTTACTGTAATGAGGTGGCATCAACACTGCTAATACTTACCCTTTGGAGTTTACCCCAAGGCTTTACCATAAGACATCATCCAGATCACTGTGCTTTCTTTTAAAAAACAAGTCTTTATTAAAAAGAAAAGCACAAACTAGACCATCACAAATAGAAATTAGTAATAGCCAGAAACGTATTTAGCAGCGATTTTTTTTCTTTTTTTTTTTAACAGTCTTGCTCTGTCTCTCAGGCTGGAGTGCAGTGGCGTGATCTCGGCTCACTGTAACCTCCACCTCCCAGGTTCAAGCAATTCTCCTGCCTCAGCCTCCCAGAGTAGTTGTAACTAGAGGTATCCACCACCACACCCAGGTAATTTGCATATTTTTAGTAGAGTTGGGGTATCACCATGTTGGCCAAGCTGGTCTTCAACTACTGACCTCAGGTGACCCGCCTACGAAAGTGCTGGGATTACAGGAGTGAGGCACTGCACCCAGACTTATTTAACATCAGTTCTAAACATTGTTGACACATTGCAGTATCTAATTTTCTCTAGTATCCTTAATTAATTATATAATGTGACTTTTGAAGAATTCTTATATACATTAAGATAAAGTTCAAGAAGGCCATTAGCAAAGGATTTTAAAAAGAGTAGTTTTTTTCAAAGATTTTCCATTTTAAACAGATTTTTCTTATAAAATAAATTTCTCCATGTCTTTTAAAAATACGAAACTTGGCTCCCATTAAATATGCTCATTTTTAGTTACCCATGGGATACCCTTACTTATCTATGATAACAGATACTTGTCATAATTTCCTGTATACTCCTAATGTCAGAGGTATGTTTACAAGTGGTATCATTTACTTCTGGATTTCATTTCCAGCTATTTAACCTCCAGATTCATGATAAAGCATTTTTAAGATTATCTCTGAAAACAATACCTGCTTTTTATTTACTCAAAATATATCTACCCTTAACATAAGTACACTTTGGATAAGCAGTTATTTTTAGGCAAACTGTTACTAAGATAAGTATATGACAACATAAATAATGGAGGATATCCATGTGTAGCTAAAAGTGAAAATATTTACTTTACCTGGAAGATGTGTTTTTTTAAAAAAAAAACCCTGAAACAATTGATTTCATGCAAAAAAAGTGCTAAAAGAAAAATGCGTAATCTGTGTATGATAAAAACATTTTCTCGAGCTGTGCAAATGACCTTGTTGATTTTTATTTTATCTAAGAATGATTTTAATATGCAATAATACAACTTACAGCAACATATAACAATGCATTTAATAGTAATGCACAAAAGTAACAACGCAATGCAGATAAAAATGTTATACTGAACTCATCATTTGACATACTTCATGTATTAGAAAAATTTGCTGAATAATGTCAATTATCAAAACATGTAGCTGCTATGTAGTCCCTTAAAAACTGATATTTCCAGCATGTGTATAATACACATATAAGTATATTCGTGTTGAACATAGCTTTAATACATTTTATATTTTTTTAAAAAGAAATTGTATGCCTTTTGTTGAAAACCACTATAACTTACTTGACCTGTGTGTGATTTTTATTTTCCGTTAAAATATTTAATTTCCAATATAGTTTGGATGCAGGACAGTCTGCATTTTAGGAAGCAAAAAAATAAATTTTAGAAAGGTAAAATATCAAAGCCAGTTTTGTAGTAATAGTGATGTCTAAAAGTTGAAATAGTAGCTGTCATTAAATGAGCACCTACTATATTTCAGGCACTAAACTGGATTCTTATAGACTCTTTAATAATAATATCATACATTATAAATGTGAAGTTTTAGACTGCAAAGTACATAATTTGCTAAAAGTCACAGATGTAATAAACTGTCAATCCAGAATTTGAACTTAAATCTTTTGGCTGCAGAGAGGAAAACAAAAGAACGGTAGGTAAATAGCTAGATGAATCCGTTGACTAACAGTCGTATCAGCTTCCCTTTACTGAATGCTGATCTCATCACACCAGTATAACTTTGTAAAATGTGTTTATTATTTCCATGTTCAAAGTGAGTGACTTAAGGCTAAAAATGATAAGAAATGTGTCCTTGATGGCAGCTATCACTGGAAGATCCAGAATTTTAACCAATATTTCACTATCCAGTATTACTCATTTCAAAGCACTCAGCCTTTCTGCTATCACATACAATTTCCACTTCAAGTAACAAATTCAAATATAATCGGTACAAAGTTTATCCTACCCTGAAAATGAAATGTATAATATTCAAGAACAACTTGATGATTCACATCTGAGAAAACATAGTACTCTCAAAGTGACAAATACTGAATAAATAAATATTACCTCTGTATTGGATGTCTAAAAATGAGTAAGGACAAGATACTTCAAGCTGGAAAAATTAGAATGCAAACAAAAGACAACGGAGAAACCAAACATAGCTGGTCACATATGTATTTTTGTAACGATTTTTAAGTCTGGGAGTCTTGTTTCCTAAGCAAACATTTATTTTTTTGTTAGCCAGAAGTTTATATCTCCCTAGATTATGTAAAATACTGAAAAAAGAAATATGAAAACTTTATTTTTGGTTGTGTCATCAAACAGTGCCTTACATATTTGAATGACTACACTTTCAAAAGCTGCCAAACTTTAATTTCTTCTGTTAGTATCTATATCTACACATATTCAACATTCAAAGTAAGGAATCTTGTAGTGTGTGTTATATTGTTCAAGTATTGATGATTTTGTTGCAACTCTGGGAACACTTTTTAGCCCCTGAAGCCTGAATTAGGGGTATCTATATAGAGAGGAAATTATTGGCTTATCAAAAGTGTGCCTAGATTCTGTAGGTCAAGTCTATCCATCATAGACTTCCTAAAAGGTGGATTAGATTTGAAGCTCTCCCAATTTATTTTGTTATGGTTCATTGGCACATTCATTTTGCACAACTGTTTATACAAAATAAATGGCTGCTGATATCTTAAGCCCCTCCATTAGTGGAGTCCAATTCACCATCTAAGATAACAAAAACATAGGAATCTTCAGTTCCTACTGCTACCATTACAGAAGGCTCAAGCTGTAGAATATTTGATGCTTTCTGCTCTCAAAGTTCTGATCCAGTCCTTTCTCTTACATAACATCTGTCCATGTCCTTGCTCAGAGGGACCCAGTGCTCATTCAAAGATCCCTTTATTGTGGTGAATGTTTAATTTCTTACTAATATTCATTCAAATGCAATACATGTGTAGTTCCATTCAGTCTGTGTTGCTATAATGGAATATAAGAGACTGGGCAATTTGTAGAGATTCTTCATGGTTCTGGAAACTGGAAAATCCAAGACGCAAAGGCAAGGGTCTGGTGAGGACCTTCTTTCTGTGTCATCTCATGGTGGAAGGTGAGACAGCAAGAGATTGAACTCCCAGCCTTAAGTTATTTTAAATCAGCATGAATCTGTTCACAAGGCTTCTGCCTTCATGACCTAAACACCTCCCATTGGGCCCCACCTCCCAACAGTGGTTCATTGGATTATGTTCCAACACATGCCTTTTGGAGGGACACAGCCAAACGATAATGATATATAACAGCATTTTCTAAGTGTTCATTTTGATGATTTTTGACAAATGTTTACAGTAGTGTAACAACCACTTCAATGGAGACGTTTCATCCTAAAAATTCCCTTGTTCTATAGATTCAATTTTTATATTCTTCTGAAATTTTATGCTGAAATCTAATACCCAATATAATGGTATTGGGAGTTGGAGGCTTTGGAAGGTGATTAGATCATAAGAACAGAGACTTAATCAAAGGAGTTAGTGCTTTTTATAAGAGACCCTGGAGATATCCCGTCCTTCTACAATGTGAGGAGACAAAAGAATGACAGCCACCTCTGAATCAGGAAGTGAGTCATTACCAGGCACTGAGTCTGTCAGTAACGTGAATTTGAACTTCTGGTCACCAAAACTATGAAAAATAAATTTTGGTTGTTTATAAACTACCCAGTCTATGATATTCTGTTACAGCAACCTAAAGTACTATGTTACCTGGTGCCCCTTTGTAATCAGTCCTCGCCCCCAACCTGACACCTAGCCCCTGTCTACCCCACTCAGATTTGGGTGGCTACAGTTTTGGCTATTAAATAATGTCACAAAAATTGAATCTTATACTATGTAGCTTTGATTGTTTTTTATTGAGTTTACTTAATGCGTTGGAGATTTATTCATGCTGTTACATATGTCTATATTGTATTTTTTTATCGCAAACTAGTGTTCCATTTGATTATACCTTTACTAATACATGGGCCTCTGGATTATTTCTAGTTTAAGGCCATGCAAATAAAGTTGCTATAAACATTAACAAATGGGTCTCTGTATGAACATGCTTTTATTTCTCTTGGGTAAACATCCAGGAATTGATAGTTGAGTCATATGATAAATGTATATTTAAATTTAAAAGAAACTTCCCTATTGTTATCCAAAGCAACTATACCACTGATGTTTCTACATATCCTCATCAGTACTCCGTCTTCTGTGATTTGATTATAGCCGTCCTAGTAGCTGTATAGAGCATCTCATTGCAGTTTTAATTGCATTTTCCTAATGACTAGTGGCGTTAAGCAAATTTTCACTGCTTATTTGCCATTGGTATATACAGTGGTTCCACGTTCTCCGTGAGAGATTAGTTCTAGAACCCTGATGGATGCCAAAATCCAGAAATGCTAAAATTCCAGCATTGGTCCTGTATAACCTGGGAAAATTAAAACTGAGCCCTCTGCATCCTTGGGCTGCCCAATCTGGGAATACTATATTTTCTATCCATAGTTGGTTGAATCTGTGAATGTGGAGCTCGTACACGTGAAAGGCCAACTGTATTTTTTGAAAGTCCAGTTTTTAGTCTGTTTCTACCAGTTATAAAAATTTCCAGTTCGCCTATATAGAAACTGTTTTTATGTGGATGGCTGAGGATTCTTTTGGAAAAACATACTGTCAAGAAAAGAACATAGGGATTATAAGCCTGACTCTATAGCAAAATCTGGTTTTTTAAAAAGAAATTTTTATTAAAATGTCTAAAAATTACTCTGGCCCCGTTGACATCACTTGGATACCCGGCTGGTATAATCTATGACAGTATAAAGAGCCCGTCTATGTACTCTTGCATGGAATATGAGATGTTGAGGACTTTGGCATGTCGGTAGTTATGTCCACTGGTATTTATTTAGGCAGAGTATGGGAGGTTGCCAGGATTAAGAGAGGGCATAGGGTCAAGTGTGCATCCTGAGAAGCCATAAACAGAAAAGAAAGTGTAACCTAGTAAACCGTGCAGTTCCTGCAGGAATCTGGCAGGAATGGGACACAGTGGGCCCAGCATGGTCTACCAACCCCCTGCTGAATCCTTGAAATTCCTTCTGAAAACCTCCAGAAAGAAAGGACAGAGTACTGCATAGAGGGTTGAAGGTTCTGGTTTCTCCTGGCTCTTGTTTCTGTTTACGATTTGTATCTGTAGTAGTTTCCTGGGACTGCCCTAACAAAACAGCGCACAGTGGTTGGCTTAACCATAAGTGTACTGTCTCAGAGTTCTGGAACGCAGAAGTCTAAAATCATGGTGTTGAAAAGGTGGCTCCTTCTGAGAGCCACAAGGAAAAAGCTATTCCAGAGAAGTCTCTCTCCTTATGTCATGCAGCTTTGGGTGTTTCTTGGTGTTTTAGTCTGTTCTCCTGCTGCTCATGAAGACATACCAGAGACTGGATAATTTATACAGAAAAAGAGGTTTAATGAACTCACAGTTCCATGTGCTGGGAAGGCCTCATAGTCATGGCAGAAGACGAAAGGCTCATTTCACATGGCGGCAGGCAAGAGAGAATGAGAACCAAGCAAAGAGGAGACCCCTTATCAAACCAACAGATCTTGTGAGACTCATTCACCACCACAAGAACAGTATGGGGAAAACCACCCCGTGATTCAATGATCTCTCACCAGATCCCTCCCACAACACATGGGAGTTACGGAAACTACAACCATGATTCAGTTACCTCCCCCAAATCCCTCCCACAACACATGGGAGTTACAGGAGCTAAGACAGACCATATCGCTTGGCTTATCAATGGCATTCTTCCTGTGTCTTCACATCGCCTTCTCTGTATGCCTATCTTTCCCTGTGTCCACATTTCTCCTTTTTGTAACTACAGAGTCATATTGGATTGGGCCCATCCTAATGACTTCATCCTGACTTGGTCATCTGCAAAGGCTGTATTTCCATACAAGGTCACATTCACAGCTACTGGAATTACCGCCTCATTATTTGCTGAAGGTACACAATTCAACCCATAACACTGTCAGTATAGTAATTGTGCCCTTTTAGGTAATTTCTGTTTTCTACTCATAATTTAAAATGAAAGCATCTTGAAATTATAAAAGACAATAGTGCTAAGAGAAAATTTCCATCAACCTATGATTTTAAACTCTTCAAAGTGCTAAGAGAAAATATCCATCAATCTATTATTTTAAACCTTTCTAAATTATTAAGAGTAAGATATATAAAATAAGATAATTTTCAGGACAGCCATGGTTGTTCATGCGTGTAATCTCAGCACTTTGGGAGGCTCGGGAGAGCAGACTGCTTGAGCTCAAGAGTTCAAGACCAGCCTGGACAAGATGGTGAAACTTCATTTCTACTAAAAATACAAACAATTAGCCTGGTGTGGGCATGGTGGCAAATGCCTGTAGTCCCAGTTACCCAAGAGGCTGAGGTGGGAGACCAGCTTGAGCCCAGAAAGTCAAGGCTTCAGTGAACCATGATTGCACCACAGCACTGCAGCCTGGGTGACAGCCTGAGACCTGCCACAGACACACACACACACACACACACACACACACATTCAAATAAATGATTGAGTTTACATACCAAAGAGCACCAAAATATATGCTTCAATGAGAAGAAAAGAGTGAGATCTAAGTGGCACTGAGTTATACAGAAACTTGAAAACACGTTGGTGTATCTAAATAATCAATAACCAAAGTAACAGCAATAATAACATTAAGGATAATGACTATTTAGCTTGGAATTTAAAAAACAATACATAATTATATTTACAAATTGCAATAATATAAAAACTGGAAGAGATGATCATATCTAAAATTTTCTATAGCCCTTAAATTTTTCAGGTAGAAGGAGATGATTGATTCAAGTTGTACTTTGTTAATGCAACCTTGTGCTTCATTAGTGCTAATGCACTTTGTTCAACATTTAATAACTAAAGAGCAATGAAAAGCGACACAGATTAAATGGAAAAGGAAATATACAAACAACACACCCCCCAAAAATATGCAATCAAGTCAATGAAAAGCAGAAAACAAACGAAAAAAGTAAAGAAGTAAAAATACAGTGAAATTTTATTAAAGATGCAGAAACATATCCATATGTGTCAAAATCATATTTAGTATAAATACATTAAGTTCACTATTAAAAGACAGAGAGTACAAGCTATAATGACAAAGGATTTTTACACGCTGAGGGACATAAAATGATATGCCAAAATTTAGATTGTATAGTGACATTAATATCTCATTAAATATGCTAGAGCAAAATCTGAAATATATTCAAAAATTAACTTTGGGAGCCCGAGGTGGGTGGATCACGAGGTCAGCAGATCGAGACCATCCTGGCTAACATGGTGAAATATCGTCTCTACTAAAAATACAAAAAATTAGCCAGGCATGGTGGCAGGCGCCTGTAGTCCCAGCTACTAGGGAGGCTGAGGCAGGAGAACAGGGTGAACCCGGGAGGCGGAGCTTGCAGTGAGCCGAGATCGTGCCCCTGCACTCCAGCCTGGGCGACAGAGCCAGATTCCATCTCAAAAAAAAAAAAAAAAAAAAAAGCTTTCCAGTTGAAATATCTTTATAACGTAATATTGAATTCCCATGGCTAAGGAAAAATAATTTTATAATTAATCAGGTCTAAATAAAATAAATTAAATACTGAAAGGACAAAAAATTATCTTAAAGCTTTTACACTTCAATGCTCAGTTTTGCTGTGAACCTAAAACTGTTTTAAAATTAAATTATGTTAAATAGAAATAATTATTTGTGGGACATTTAATGTTTCTTGATTAACCCTTGGACTTGTAGAGATTTTAACTTAGAACAGTCATAAAAATTATAAAAATTGTTATTGTGAATAGAATAGAATATTGTTCTGAGAACAGTAAATATTTCTTGAGAATTTCGATGTGTCAGAGGCTGGAATATTTTCACATATTGTTTAACTCTTTTGTCTTATATACTATTTTGTCTTTAAAACAATCAGATGAGGAAAATGAGGCTCAGATAGCAACTAGCCTGACCCAAATCACACAGCTAGGAAACAGAGGATGCAGGATTTAAACCCAGAACCTGTTTGACTATTCACTACACTCTACCACCTCCAAGGAAAGTGGTGCGAATATGATACTTGAGGACATATCAACAGTCACGACTAAGGTTTAGTAAAACGGTGGAGAAATGAAGACAATGTTGAAAGAGAAAGAGTTCTAAGCCAACCACAATTAAAGTCTGAGTATGAAGAAGTCATGCAAAATATTTAACAATTTTACAAATGAAGAAGATGAGGCTAAGAGAGAATTCATTGCTTGCCTTATCGGACATCACAGTCCTCACTAATTATTTTAGTTTGTGTTTTCTTTCACATGTCTTGAAACTTGCATCATCCTATAATAGTCACTAGAATTTAGTACTTAATTTTTCTCTCGTTTCTGTGCATCTGTGCATGGAAAGGGATACGCATGCTGCATGCTGATAGAAACTGACATTGTTTGAAAACACCTACTTTCATTTCCTAAATATGTGACTTCAAATATAACATAATTAAATATATAAATACTTAGGATATTTTTCTCTCTCTTAAAATTTATCTTAGCTTTGCAGGCCATAAGCCCAGAAATATGTGTTCCTTGTAAAAGCCACCATCTTGACCTCTTATTCTCCAACCATTAGCACAGTAAGTGTGCATTTAAACAGTTAACTAGCTATGAAATTGTTGGTAGAGGAGTTCTACAAAAACTGCAATGTATTAAAATCCTGTTTGGTCACAACTTTCTGAGGGAGGGAAGAAAACTTCATATGAGTTATGGCGATGTAATTTATGTTGATTATAAGAAAAAATTGCTTTAGGCCAATAAAATTCAAATTAAAAAAACACATTCAGAAACGAGGTTTAAAACATAAATAGCATGAAATAGGGGAGATTAGAGCTAATATTTTCCAGGAGCTAAATAAACACACAAGCTCATATAACATTTATTGTAAAGGTTAGAAGAGAAATCTAATTCAATATATTTTATGTACATGTAGAATGATTAGAATCTGTCTGGTTCTTGATAAATATAATCTAAAGAATTAGTTTAGACATCTTTCTCCCATCTTCAGTCAGAGTTTTATAAATTAATGAAATTATCTATTATCATTTCATCTTAGATGTCATAAGACTTTGGAAACAGGGGGTATTAGGGACTAATTTACAACACATAAATAGCTTGAACAGGTGGTACTTAATACCATCACAGATACTGGTCACTGGGTAGAGTTCACAGTTATGGAAGTGAATGCCAATTAGAAAAATGTTCATATCCTCATCACTGAGTAAACTTAAACTAAGTGAAAAGATACCACTTGCCAGGTGCAGTGGCTCAGGCCTGTAATCCCAGCACTTTGGGAGGCCGAGGCAGGCAGATCACGAGGTCAGGAGATCGAGACCATCCTGGCTAACAGGGTGAAACCCCGTCTCTACTAAAAATGCAAAAAAAATTAGCCGGGCGTGGTTGCAGACACCTGTAGTCCCAGCTACTCGGGAGGCTGAGGCAGGAGAATGGTGTGAACCCGGGAGGCGGAGCTTGCAGTAAGCCGAGATCGCACCACTGCACTCCAGCCTGGGCGACAGAGCGAGACTCCGTCTCAGGAAAAAAAAAAAAAGAATGGACGAATACAAATGCCTTTAATTCCGTTCAGACTTAAGACTTCACAGTTCTCAGAGACACCAAAGAAATTCTTTCCAAAAGTTTTTTTTGCAGAGATATATTTAAAGGCATAATTATATTTTTAAGAGCTTCCCAGATTGTAACAAATATAAGTAACTTCAACTAGCAAATAAGAAATTCATAAATGTAGCTAGCTGCTCAGTATTGCTGATTTGATATCATTTGATATCTTCGAACTGTACCAACATTTAATGAGGATATAACTGAGTGAATCCTGCAACAGAAATATTAACATATGTGCTAAAATGAGCTATAATGGATATATATATTTCCAATGTCATTTAGAGCAAATACTTATATTAATCAGGCTGAATTATATGACTCCTACATTGAATCTTTGAACAATTGAGTTACAGTGGCAAATAATAGACAAATAAAGAAATGACATAATTAGATCATAAACTGATTTAGTACTCTTATATAATTTTTATGTAGAGCCTGAAGGAAGAGTGCTGATCATGAAATAGTATCCTAAAAGAATGCAGCTATTACTTAATAATACAAGGAAATCAGAAAATTTGTCAAGGATCATGCAGCATAGTGAGTAGTGATGATTTACATATATCTGAATAGATGATTTACATATATCAGAATAGATGATTTACATATATCAGAACTGATGATTTACATATATCAGAATAGATGATTTACATATATCAGAATTGATGACTTACATATATCAGAATATTCATCCCTTAACTTAACTACTCATAGATAACAACTTGAGCATTGTGAAATGTTGTTTTCTCTCTGAGGTATTCTTTCAGATCCTACATACCAGTGAAACTACTGACATCAGGTCCTCCGAAGGGCTCCAGGAGAAGCTGACTCACTAAAGGGCGAAGTTTCTACATCCTGGTGATTTAAGATTTAATCCCCCTAACCCAAACCAGTCAGTGACCCCATTTATCCAGCCCCTGGTCCTCTACAATCCCTTCACCCCAACCAAGTACTCTCTGGAAAGACAGATTTGAGGGTGCTCGCATCTCCTCACTCAGCTGTCCTGCAATCATTAAACTCCTTCTTTACTGCAAACTCTGTTTATCAATTTATCAGACTGTGACTGCACAGCAGTCAGAGAATACAAACACGTGAGTCCTGTATCATTTATAAATATTTAACTTTTATATATATTTAACTTCTATACACATAATTGACTATTTTGTATATTACTATTAGTAGGTAATAATAATATTTATATTTCCTCCATAGGTAGCTTCTGGGGCATTTCTGCCTGGTAAATTTTATTCTTTAATGACAAAGACTAAAGTAAGTAACTTTAAAATATTATTGAGAATTTTTTTTCTATTGACGGGACACTGAATTTGTAGGTAGAAATAAAAACATAGCTTTTAACTAAACTTAATTTTAAACACAATTCAAAATATAAACATAAAATTAAGAATTTCCAAAATTAAACTTAGTTTTAGAAACTCACATAAGCAAGTGTAATACTGAGGAGCAAAGAAACTGTGGTCTACAAAAAAAATTATAAGCAATTCATGAAATCTAAGGGCTAATTTGTGAAGTAAATTTGGAGGATATTTTATGCTGTAGCTCCATCCTAGAGACCGAGAGAATCGCTCTAGGAAAACCTGCTCAACTCTTTTTAACCAGAAATTCTTTCTTTCTCCAGAAATCCCTTTCAGGTAATGCCTAATAATATCTCACTGAACATGTATTAGAAATCGTAGTTTAATTTTTAATTAAATAATTCAGTGAAAATATATTAATTGTAAAGATAAATTTTAACACATATGGGAATACTAGACTTACGGTGGTCATCAACCCAAAATGCTACAAAATTACATGGAATGGTTCGTTTGGCAAAAATAAGTATCACCACTACCACCAAAAACCTAGGTTTCAAAAAGAAATACAAGAAGCATTCCAAAATGTTAAAAATTTTTCATTTGTCTACTTTCTAAATGCTCTTTAAAATACTTACGTCATCATAATTTTGAAGTTTAAAAGTAAAGAAATAGTTCTCCTAGTTAATATACTGCCTTAAAGTTACTCTGGCTCACAAACAGAACAAATCAAAGCATGACTTGACAGGCGTCAAATTACAGGAAATTGAAGCTAAATGAAATTGGACACCTCACCTCATCTAAACTCCTTACTTTATAAGAAGGAAAAGCCTCACAAAATGTTGAGGTCATTTAACTTCAAGTCATCAGGTGAGTTAGAGATAATCTGAGAACACCACTTTTTTTCTCTTTGTTACTATTCTCTCATGAAGTTTTGCCTGAAAACAGGTCTACTAAAGATAGAAGAATTTGTAATGAAGATGAATATATATCATTGCCTTTCTGCTTAGGGTTGTTCAATATTTTCCCATTGATAATATATAAAATCCTACCTACTTTGACCTCCTATCATTGCCTTTCTGCTTAGGGTTGTTCAATATTTTCCCATTGATAATATATAAAATCCTACCTACTTTGACCCCCTATCATTGCCTTTCTGCTTAGGGTTGTTCAATATTTTCCCATTGATAATATATAAAATCCTACCTACTTTGACCTCCTCTCCCACCATTTCCTTGCTATCTCCTAGAACTTCATTCTTGACTCCAAAGCTGCACCCTCCTGCATCAGTTTCTTTTGTTTGAAATCTTCAGCCCTTCATAAATTTCATCCACCAAACTCCTATTTATCCTTTAACTCCCTATTATTTTTTCTTACAGTGTCACATTTTCCTTCATTAGCACATATCCAATTTAAAGTTATATAGTTTGGGTTTTTGCTTGACTTTCTGTTTCTCCATTAAAGCATAAGCTCCACAAAAGCAAGTATCATGTCTGATTTAACAGGGTATATTCTATTCTTATAAGAGTGCTGCCACGTAAGTGTCAATGAATGTTTGTGAAATAAATGAAGGACTAAAGGAGTGACTGAACAAATAAAAATAAGTTCTCTGTGTGTATTGTATGTGTGAATAAGATTTTGAGTTTGGCCAAGGCAGTTAATCACATATTAACAACTCATTAAAGTTTATTGCTATGAGGTACACAATTGGTTCAACACCAAATTCTAAGATGAAACAAGGTTTGTGTTCAGAAATATAGTGTCACTTTTTCTAATATCAGTTGCCCTCCAACTATCAGCATGACACATGCAAACCATTGATACGTGTTTTTCTGTTTTTTTCTGTATTGAAGATACAACATGAAGGAAAATTATTATATTTCTAATAGGAAGTCCTGTTCTAAATGACAACAAATCTGAGCGTGAACACATTTGTTTAAAAGAGAGAGATTAAAAAGATGAGATTCTGTTTGTACAGTATATAACTGAAGAGAGTTGTATCTAGCAATTTGACAAGAAAGGTGAAACAGAACATTAACCTGAGCACACAAGTTCAGCTAATGATCTGGGATGGGGAGTTGTGGGTAGAGAGGAGGACAAAGACGAAAGACAACCGTTTACCCCAAGTTACTCTCCAAAGATGAGAAAAAGCCCTCTTAGTAATGTCTTTCAAAATCTAACTACTTTCAAGAACACATCGATAAGATACAGAGAGATAGCAATCAAGTTGGACAGTAACTTAAAATTCAGATGACTTTTTAAGCATAAGTAACTTAGAATTGTAAAGTAAAAAACACTAAATGTCATTGACTTTAAAGTGGATACTGAAGAAAAAGAAAACCCTTCTATTAAAAACTAGACTACATGCAGTAACTGATGTAGAAAACTTAGCATAAATATTTATACAAAATTGCCCTACCCTATTTTATTAAAGTATGACATTATAAATTAAGAGAAAATCATTTTAAAAATGAGTTATATTTTAGGCCTTTTTTCTCAAAATGAGTTTCATAAATTGATATGGTTATTAGCATAGGAATTTCAATAATAGGAACAAAGAAACCAAAAGAAAATGTGTGTGTGTGTGTGTATACAATTACCTGGCATTCCAACTTCAACATGTTTAAAAATATTTCAGTAAAAAATGTTAGATTTATTTTAAGGTAGTTTGTAAGATATTTATTAGGTTTATTTGTAGGCCTTGCACACTAAGTTAAGCAACACTATCATAAAATAAATTATTTAATAATGAAACAGAAACTCAAAGCTTCATATTATGATTAAATAAACTCTAAAGTATCTAGTAACTTCAACTGTATCCCTAAAATAACATCAGGTCTACAGTGTGTATCAACTTGCCCAGAGAAAACGCAACAATGAAAGAAAGAAAGAGATATCTATTTTTTCATAAAAGATCAACACACTTTGTCCAATTTTTTTGTCCAGCTGCTATCAAGTGGGCCAACGCTAATGGCAAATAAAAGAGCTGCCACTCAACATGCATTCTAGTAGTGAATATTAACTGACTACTATGTGAAAGCAGTGTTCGTTGAACAAATAAAAGAATCTTTGCCTGCGTGACGCTTATATTTTGGTCACTTTACATTTTACTGGAGGAAACGTGAAGAATAGAATACCAGCAATATTAACAACATTATCCCACTAGAAGGTCTCCAGTGACTGATACTTTCAGACTCATGTCAATGACCCTATATGATCTTTATATTCCAAGGAGCATGGCAATGGATTTTAACATTTCCAAATTAAAAGGTAATGGTAAAGTAATGATAACCAACATAAAAATGACTCCCTGGAAACGAAAGAAACTCATTTCAAATGGCTTTGGAATGCCATTAGGACAGTACCTTTTTCTTTGTAATGCAAAAGTCTCACAATCCAGAGAGCAGGTCTTGTGAATTTTGTGAATTTTGATGAGAGGTAAGGCATTACAGAAAGACCCAAAAGTCATGCTCCAGATTCCGGCAATATAGCTAGTAGGACAGACACAGAGTACATAGTTTTACTACTGATCACAGTGATTTAGAGATTGGAACCCATAGTTCTGTGAGATCAGGCATCACTTCAAGATAAATTTACATTTTTAATAAATGCAAACTTTGGCTCAGCTAAACAAGGTACCTTGGGCTGTATTAACTGTAGATAGATAAATTTGGCGTAATTAACCCTTGCACAGTCTAAACATACCATGTGCCAAAAATGATGTAAAGCACTGAATATGTGAGATAAAGTATGATGAATTCCATTGACAAATACAGGCAATAGCTTCCATTTAATTGAGAAGAAACCGTATACCTAGCACAAGTCTTTTTCTGTGCATTAACTTTTCATAATACAACTATATGAAGTATATAGTATAAAATAGTATATGAAACTAATTTATATATAAATAAAGGTGTTTCCAAAGGTTAAGAAAGGGCACGGTGAGAGTGAGAAGCACAGTCTGGATGGGCAGGACAATCTAGTTGTCTATCTGTGCTTTAAACTCCAATAAACATCATCTCCCACACCACGGCATCTAACTCAGAGTCACATTTCAATTGCCAGCAAATGGAAGCCTCATAAACCCAAAATGTGAACGGCAATAAAGTTCATAGAGCACGCTCTGAGTGCACAGAGTATCTTTGCAAACATTATCTTTTTTTATTACACTTTATGTTTTAGGGTACATGTGCACAACGTGGAGGTTTGTTACATATGTATACATGTGCCATGTAGGTGTGCTGCACCCATTAACTCATCATTTAACATTAGGTATATCTCCTATTGCTATCCCTTCCCGTCCCCCCAAACATTATCTTTTAAGACTTTCACAATCACGCCATGAGATTATTCCCATATCAAAAAGTAGGAAATGAAAGCCTGGAAAGAAGTTATATTGACATTAAACTGCTCTCAAACCCAAGTGTACAAATGATTCTTCTTGCAAAGAAATTCATATTCTACACAAAGTTCTATTTCAAAATGAATTCTGGAATTCAATTAAACACTCATCTGGAAAACGAGAGCTTAAGTGGAAATTCCTCACTGGTATTCAAGCAAATAAATTAAATAATGATATTAAACCTACATCTAATCTCTTATTATTACATATTCAAAGTTTGCTATACAGCTACCACTAAGTTATACATTTCCAGTGACACAAACCATAAAATGAATTTGTTTCTATTGGTACTAGCAAAAAGAAAAAAAACCTGCGTAGACAGCAAAAGGGTCAATCTACTAATTTATCTTCTAATAACTTTCCACCCAGGAACATTCGTCCCTCTCATTAGACAGTTGTTCTATGCTTCTTTTTTTCACATTCTAATTGCCTCACCTGAACCAAAAAAAGAATGTGGATCTAGGATCAATACCTTTTGAAAAGTCATTTATTTCATTATATTATTTTTTCATATATCTGCATTATTGCATAGAATACCTGATTGGTCTTATGCTAAGTTTTTCATGTAACATTACCTCTGCAAGATGTTAATAAGTATCCTTCCAAAAATGTTTGAAAAATCTTGGGTAAAACATATTAAGTAAGTTCCTGTTTTATAGTTTTCCAAGAGTTTTACTATCCTTGGCCAATGACAAAATTCAAAGCAGAGATACAGTACACAACTTTTGTAAAACTTACCTATTTTTCTTATAAGACTGTGGCTTTGTTTTGTTTTGTTTTGAACTTCTTTTCTGTGATGTGACATGAGACTGTGTGTTGAGTTAGGGGTGGGGACATACATTAACAGAGGTTTAGGAACTGCTTTGCTAAAGCAAGTTTGAGGAGAAAATGGGGAGACTAATACAAGATTTTCCTTTAAGCAGTGGGAGTTGAAGGGGTAGGTGGTTTTTGGAGAAAGAAGAGACCCATTCATGGCACAGGCTTCTTTAGGTTTCTGCTCTGTGTGATACATAATGAGGATACAGACATTCACTTCCTCTATTTCCCACCCCTGGCCGGGGGTAACCCAAAGGTACCTGATAAAGACACAGCCTTATAGCTGTATCAAGTATCCCTGAGTGTGTTAGGACTGGAGAGGCCTGAGGAATAAAAAACATACATGCATTAAATGGAACAAATACAGAGAAGAAGAAAACTCAGACATGGTACATTAATTGTGTACCTTTCCTTACAACCCAGCACATCACAGGGTACATGACCTGCTTCCTTTTGACCTGCTTCCTTTATGTTCACTGCATGAACAGGGAATGGGGTTGGGGTACACGTGGGAGATAATTGTGTTTATTATGTACCTGGTATTAATACATCTATAGAGACAATTGGAATGACTATACTGGAGAAACAGCAAGAGAAGAACTGAAAAGGCTAAAACAAATACTTGGTTCTCTAAAAAATACTACAAAAAGATTTCTCATGTCTGACAAATTACATTTTAGTCTAATAGTAATAAGTGACCAAAACTAAGGTGATTTGATAAATATCATAAGGTATTTTATTGTGAAATTGATATCTATACGTATTGCTTATAAAGCTCAGTAATCTGTTCTTGAATTGAGAAATTACTGAGACAACATCGAAAGCTGTCATTTTTGTTTCTATGTTGTCGTTGTTATTGTTTGTGAGGTCAGAGCTTCTAAACTTTATGACTGTTTGAAAGGGGCCTATATAGACCTTGCCTGAATATTAAGTCATGTGAAATGATAAAAAGCTTTCTGATTTATTGGGTTAGACAAAGAAAAAATTGAGAAATTGAGCATCATTAAAATTAAAGACTTTTGTTATTCAAACTGTGCTTAGAATGAAAACAAAAGCCACAGGTTGGGAGAAAATCTTTTCAAAACATATTCAAAACATTTTCAAAACATATCAGATAAATTACTGGTATTTAAAGTATACGGAGAACTCGAAAATAAGAAAGAAAGCAACTCATTTAAAAAACAGTCCAAAGGTCTAAATACAGCTGTCAAATGGGGATTTTGAAGTTACTAGTCATGTATCATTAGGGAACTGCAAGTCACAGCAACCGTGAGATATTATTACATGACTATTAAAATGACCAATATCCAAAAGTCTGATGATACCAAAAGCTGGCAAATGTGAGGAGAAACAGGAACTTTTATTCATTGCTGGTGAGAATGCAGAATAGTACAGCTACTTTGGCAGTCAGTTTGGCAGTTTCTTATAAAACTAAACATACTCCTACCACACAACCCAGCAATTACATTCCCTGGTATTTACTTAAAGGATTTGAAAACTTACATGCACACAAAAGCCTTCTTCCCATGAATGTTACAGGAGCCTTATTCATGATCACTAAAATCGAAATGTCCTTCAGGAAGTGAATGGAAAAATAAACTGTGGTATATCCAGGCAATGGAATAATATTCTGTCAAGCTACAGAAGACACACAGAAACCTTTAAATGCATATTGCCAAGTGAAAGAAGCCAGTCTGAAAAGTCTACATACCGTATGATTCAACTACATGACCTTCTGGAGAAAGCAAAACTATGGAGACAGTAAAGAGATCAGTGGCTATTAGGGATTTGGAGGAGATTTGTGCAGTCTAAACATGTCATGTGCCAACAATGACGTAAAGATATGTGAGATAAAGTATGACGAATTCTATTGACAAACACACGCAATGGCTTCCATTTAACTGAGACGAAACCATTTACCTAGCACAAGTCTTTTTCTGTGCATTAACTTTTTGTAATACAACTATATGAAGTTATAGCCAATTTTATATATGAATAAAAGCATTTCCAAAGGTTAAGAAAGGGCACAGTGAGAGTGAGAAGCACAGTCTGGGTAGGTAGGTCAATCTAGTTTTCTATCTGTGCTTTAAACTGCTATAACCATCAACTCAATCTACTAATTTATCTTCTACATAAATTAGTAGAGGAAACGATGAACGGATGGAGCAAGGAAGAATTTTAGGAGAGTGAATCCATTATTCTGTATGACAGTGTAATGAGGATTATTTGTCATTACACATTTGACAAAACCTATAGAATTCATAAGACAAGGAGTAAACTCTAATACAAACTACATATTTTAGTCAATAATAATGTACCAATATTGACTCATCAACTATAACAAATGTACCACACTATTGCAAGATGTTAAAAATCGGGGAAATTGGGGTAGAGGCTGAGGATGACGTGTGAATGCTTATTCACTTCTTTCTACAAACCTAAAATTGCTTTTAAAGAGTCAATAAAAATTAAAACAAGGCAGGGTTTTCATGCAATGGAAAAAAACACACAACTTTAGTAAGTGACTGATAATTATGCTTATGCCACTTTGCTAGATTACACTTCATTAATAAATATAGTTTCATTCTTTATGTTATAAAGCAGAATAAAGTCAGATATCTAGAGAAATTGATTTTAATGATTAGAGTAAAAGCATTTTCACCTCCAACGTCAGAATGAGTTCTTCAGAATCAGTCCATTTTATAGTTAAATCAATCATTGATTTTAAAAAAATATTGAGAAAAACTTTAACTTCACTTTTTCCATCAAACTCATGTCATGACAGCATTGTGAGTCATTTCAATCTAGGATTAAAACCTATTTCTGGACCCAGTGGACTTACTGTGATAGATTCTGAAAATGTAAGACGTTAAAGTCCAGTCTTTGATCTGCTGTCCTCTGCAGTTATCAAAAGGTCAGTTTATCCTGCTTCTTTTCTCTCTTTTTCATATATCTTGCACTTCACCTTAATATTAGTATTAAGCTAAATTTCTTATTTTATTTTGATTGATAAAGGAAAACAGATTGTTTCAATACAGTTACTGAGAATAAGAAGCAAAAGGTACTTATAAAGTACACAAGAGAGCTATCAGATAAAAATGTGTTCAAAAAAAGATTTGGAAATTTTTATTGCATGAATGTTCAAATGGAAAGGAAAACTTTCTGGATTCTTTTTCCACCACACATGAGTAGCAGCACTAAAGTAGTGAATAATGTCCATTCAATTGGTAGTTTTCATGTATTTCTGATATCAGAAATGGACTGTTAGTAACTAGTTTTAAAAGCAGAGCATTTTTGTGCATGGCATTCCCCTGAATTCCAAAGCCCAAACTTAACTTAGGCTAATTTCTCTCTGCTGGGAGCACCATTAATTTCTCAGAGATAACATTTCATATATATGCGGCATTCTGATGATGTAAAGGAATTCACACATTATGGGCCTACAAGCCAAATTTAATCAATGGCTTGCTTCATATGGCTGAGAGCTAAAAATTGTTTTGGCATTTTTGAAGTGTTTAAAGAAGGAGAAGGAAGGGGAGAAGAAGAATGAGTAGATGAAGGAGAGACAGAGACTACATATGGCCAGCAAAGCCTATAATATTTACTGTCTAGTTCTTTACACAAAGAACTTTTCCAATCTTGAACAAAACACACACATTTTCGTTATGCCAAAAAAGGACTACAATAAGTCTTCACTTAACATCATCGACAGGTGCTTGAAAACTGGTCATAGGTATATATATTTATGGTCACGTGATGTTTTGATACACGCATACGGAGGGATAAATTGGGGATTGTTAATTGGTACAAAAATACAGTAAGCGAAACCCATTTTACCATAGGTTGACATCAAAAGAGTTAAGCTTCTATGGCTTTTGGTAACTAAAACGTCAACAAACTTGTAAATAAATATCAAAACACTTCTAATATTAAATGCTGAAATAAATTTCAGCTATTCATACGTTTAAGACTAATAAAAGCTAGTAAAATCATTATTTACCTACTTATTTCAGTTTAGGGTTGCAGTTGACCGCAGCCTATCCTGTCAGCTCAGGACGCAATGTGGGAACCAGCCCTGGACAGGGCGCCGTCGCATTGCAGGTGCACTCACACATACCCACAGTTACTGAGACTGGGACCACATAGACACGTCAATCAACCTCACATGCACAGCCTTGGGAAGTGAGAGGAAACTGGAGCATCCAGAGAATATCAATGCAGACATGGGGAGAATACATAAGCTCTACACAGACAGTGAACCCCAATTGGAATCAATTTGTTTTTTCTCATCAACATTATAATGAAATGACATTGAATGAAACGTCGTTATTCAAAGACCTGTTGTACTCAGTTCTAAATATTTCAGAATTAAGAGATCTACACACATCCTCTTCTATATAATGGAGTGGGTCTCTTAAAATTTCCTGGCAACATACTCTTAGCCTGCCTAGGAAACACTTCAGAATAGAACTGCATTATAATAAATTTTCATATTCTATTTATATCTTCATATTTCTCCCTCTACTTATTAAGGTATAGTCTTGTATATGTAATCCTTCAGTTCCTGAACAAGGTGAACATATGATCTCATGATGTGTGTTTTAATTTCTTAACTTTGTTGAGATTTGGGAATGTGAGGATGATGGAAAGGAAATAAAGGAACTCAGCAGCTATAAAAGAAATCTGACCTTTAATTTTTTTATTGAATTTGTTTCTTGTTTTATTTTTCCTTCCTTTGCACAAATGAGAACTTCTAGTTTTACAAAGGATACCACCAATTTTAGGACAAAAATTTGTATTTGTGGGATAACACAAGTTGGAGACACAATGATTTAGAGATTGCATATCAATTTTATCAAATAAATGTGATAAAGTAGGTGATATGCACACACACACACATATGTAGTGACAAAACCATTGACACAGATACCCAGATGGCACTTAATGTACTTTCAGCCTTAAATTCTTTCTCAAGGACAAGCCATTTGTTTGCAAATGATTTAGCATTCAAAAATGATTAAACACGGGAAAAAATGCATTGCACATACAGTTCAGATTACAAGTGAATTAAAGTCACACTAATATAACTATAATTTATAATGAATTCAAATGGCTTTCAGAAGGGTCATCTGTGGAAGGTGAAGAGCAATCTGAATTTATTTTTCTGGTAACTGGTCACAGCAATGTTTTCTAGACTAGTGAGTGAGTGCTCATACAGCACCATGTGTGTTCAACAACACATAAATTTGGATGACAAAATCTACTTTAGTGAGAAGGTAGCTATTTCCAGGGGCACCAATAGTAATGTCAGTTATGAGTCTTGGGTTTGCTTTTGTTTGTTTACAAGGCGATGAAATGTTTAAGGAAAAAAAAAAATTCTACCAATCCATGTTGAGTGAACATTTCAATCCTTGTAAAGACCAAAGTCAGCTGCCACCATGCCATGCAAACCTTATAGTACATGACATGTTAAATCGGTAACCTCGAAAGGGACTTCTGAGAAGCTATGAGTAAAAGGCACACACAAAATGCCTCTGAGATGAATTCACAAATGAAATGGAAAAGGATATCTGTATACATCCAAGAAGAATAGTAATTAACAGAAAACAAGAACACTTCTAAATTGAAAGAATCCCTAAAGTAAAAGAAGACCAAAGAAAAAGAAATAAAGATGAGAAGTGAAATGAGGCGGAAATGGTGAGCTACAAGGAGACACACTGAGAAAAAAAGTAGCTAAAGTTAGTGTGTTATTATTTCAGCAAAATTAAGTATATCAATACTGAGAAATATGACTTGAAATAGATTCAGTACCTCAAGCAGAAACATAAACAAATAACATCTGGGTTTTTCTTTTGATAACCAGTATTTTAAATACAAAAATCTAAAAATTTTATCTTTGTGTAAGAGTTACACATTTGTCATACCAATCAATAACAAAAAGGCGCTATAAATACTGTATGGAAATAAATGTCCTAACAGATGTTAACCAGACATCAGTCTTCACCGGTAAGGATTAGATTTGAAGGTGTTTGCAGATAATTAAAACTTGTTTTTATAACATAACTTAGCAGCTAAGTAGTATAATGAAAATGGGATATTCAAATTATAAGATATAAAATATTAAAGATAGAAGAACATGTTTATTTTTTCAATATAAATATTGTTACAGCTCAGAGAAACAGTATGAAATCTCAGGGCTCATGAAAGGCCACATTCTAGAGATAGTGATTGACAGGTATGGTAATTCCCCTAGAGCGTGGTGCCTGTTGTCATGGAGTAGCATGTCTCCTACAGGGTACTACCAGCAGGTTCAAGTAGGAAGAGCCAATAGTCCATGTGAGAAACCCCGGAAGGCTAAAGATAGAAGGAAATATTTGTGCCACGTTGAAGAGCAAGTTCACCAGGTGAATTGGCATGTGGCTAGGGTACAACTTCCCATACATATATAAATAATGAAACACACAAAAAATTATCAGAAAAGTATTTTATTATTATTAGAGTCACGATTAGCACTCTCCTCATCAGGAGAGTTTTAGGTTTTTTTCTAGCCCTACTCTATACTTTTTAAACACAGTCTCCAAGTTTCAAAATAAAAGTTTCTTATTTTTAATTCAAATCTCAATTAAAATAAAACAAAAACCGAAAATGTAGAAGTTCCTTATTTTGACCATCTATATATCATACACAACAAAAGACTGATAAAATTCCACTAAACACAACAGCTAGATCCGTATTCCCGTTACTGCTTAAGCCCATTCCAATAAGGATTTTGTACCAAATCTGCCCTTGCCAAGGCTACCTGGGGCCTTCATTTTATTATTTGCAATGGACAATTTTAACTTCACATCCATGTTGGCTTCCTTACATCCTAGATGCACATACAGCCAGATTTTTTCCCATCAGATGTGATTTGATCCTCCAACTTCGGAATGCCTTGATGACCTCCTCTTTATCTAAAGATCACTTTAAAAAGCCTGAAGTATTTGGCTCTTCCCTAAATCTTTGGCCAGATGTAATGTCATCCTCCCATTGGCTTTCTTTGTCCAAACTACATTAGCCTTATCTCAGATCTTCAAACAAGTTATATTTCCTGCCTAAGATCTTTCTATGAGTGAGTGAAAGGTGTGACGAAGATAGTTCCTCTTTGCCCCCAAAGGTTTCATTGATCACGCTGATAATGAATTTACTGTTAATCTCTTACTGTTATACTCAGGCTTAAATTCTCTACCCTACACACTTCAGTTGACATAATTTTAATTTCCACTATGATGCTTCTCTCTCTTCTATCAACACTCTCTCCTCATAGGGTTTCATACAGATCAGGAGTAAGCAACATTTTTGACAAAGAGCCAGATAGTAAATATTGCAGGCTTTGTGTTGCCAAGAGGCAAATTTATGGAACATTCCCTGCTGAAAAATTTCCCTGTATTTTACATTTTAGACTTATAAATGCCACACGTACTTATAACTCATGAGCCATACAAAAATAGGTGGCAGACCAGATCTGGCTCATGGGCTATAATAGTTTTCCAACCCCTCACCTAGATTCATGACTTTAGGCATGCTCTATAGGCTACGATGATCTAACTCACGTCTCTAGCCAAGTCAACTTGTCAGTGCCTACTTGATGTCTCCACTTGGATTCTAACTAGCGTCTTAATTTAAGATTACGAAATGTAAAATCAATCACACATACGCACATACCCACACCTCTGTCACTTGCAAACTGCCTCATGTCATCAAGACTTTGCCATATCACTAAAAGTGACCATAATCCCCCATGTCCCTAAATCCAAATACCTTGATATAATTCTTGCTCAGTAAATTCAATCATCTTCAAATCAACTTCCAATCTCAACTGATTTTCTCCAACTTTATTGCTACACTCATAATCCCAACTACCATCATCCTTCAACTGGACAGGTGCAATAGTCAGCTAAATGAACCCCCTTCCTTCACTATTGTACCCTTCCACAATAGTACACCCTCCTAAGAGCTAACCTCATCGTATCACACATCCATCATACAATTCTCAATGTAGTTAATTTATATTCACACTTTGATATAAGATCTAGATTTGGTCCCTGAGAACACTCATGTAATCTCTCTCCATGCTCTTCCTTCATGGACATTCCAGCCAAACCGGCCTTCTTTTCTTTGTAAGAAACTATCAAGCTCTCTTTTTAAATTACAGAATCTTTATATCTGCCCTTCTTTCTGCTCAGAGCACCCCAGATCTTCAAAGTACCTTCCTCTTTGTCTTCACTCAACTCTCAAATGAAATATTACCTCCTCAGAGAGAAAAATGCTCTGAAATACCTACAGCCAGATCAGTGCCTTCCTCCTTGACAGTTTTACTCAGCCATGTTATCACATGTAATCTTCTTCGTAGTAGTGTACTTTATAGCCCTTCACACCATTGCTTTGTTTAGGTATTTGTATGTCTTCCTCCTCTTTCCCTCCTCACTACAGTATAGCCAATTGTGTCTTTGCCTTCTTCACTGCTATATCCCCTAGTGCCTGGTAGGCTTTCTATAAACAACCATTTATTGACTTATTGACTACATGTATATGCTAATCCTTTTTACTAATTGTTGTTACACTATAAATTTCTCTTCTCCCTCTCTTCGCTTCCCTCTTCTCATGTCCCTTGATGCTTCCTACTCAATATTAACATGGACATCATTTTGTGTCTTCAGCATTTCTCTTTTCATTATATTATGATAGGTTAATTTTCCTAAGAAAACACTATTTTGACAAAAGCAAAGCATTAAAGTAAAGCAGCATAGGATCAATTTTTTCCGATTGAAAAGGAAACACCATCTTTCCGAGAAGACAATTCCACCAGGAAACAAAACAAACACACACATTTCCGGTAAGTCCTAGTTCCCAAGACTTGAAGCCAGTATGTTTTTCCACTTTCAAGTATCCTTGACTGTAGAGATAAAAAGTATCCACTTAGAGATATTAGCTCATTACCACTGCCTAAATTTGGTTTCCAGAAACACAACTTAATATGACATCAATGGATGTGATAATCATTTGAAAGTAGCTTTATCAAAATCATCCAACAGAACAAGTTACTTTCCTAATTAGCATCCTCGGTTAAATACCTAAATCTGATGAATAATAAGTTATGCATTATGCTAAATTGCATTGGCTCACTATCTTAGAATGCTTTCAAACTAATTAAAAATGAGATATTCAGTGATGAGAAATATAAAAAGATAAAAACCTATTTCAATCAGTTAAATTAGAATTTAACATTTCTTCAATACGCTCTTTTGTAGTCAATTGCAAGAGTAATAAAGCAAAATTATTGAGTCTTTAATAGTGACCGTTCAAAATTCATAGTGAATTATTAAAAAGAAAACTAAGGTCCCTGCCAACTTTCCACCTCACTTCAAAGCATAGCGAAGGTCATTACAACAGCAAGTAAAAGACTCCACACAATTCCCACTTCTTCACCTCTATTCTGTTACTTCTGGAATCTTCTACTACTCCAAATTGTGTGTTTGCTCCAGACTCAGCAGTTCTCACCACCTTGTTCTTCCAATTGCCATCTTCTCTGTGCGGCCTTTCTTGACTACCCAGTTAAAAATTATCCTATCAAAATTATCTGATCCCCATCCAGGATTACTTTTCACCATCTAACTTACGATACTTTGCATATTTATGTGGCTCATTGTCTGTTATCTGTCTCCCTAAGTTAGAATGCGAGCCTCATGATGGCAGAGTTTTGGTCAATTTCCTTCACTCAATAATTCCTGACCCAAAGTAAACACTTCATAAGTATTTTTTGAATATACTAATATATAGTCTGAATTATCAAGGAACTTATAAATAAATAAAGACACAACCCAGCATATAGTGCAGCTTGAGAAATATTGATAGTGTGGTACAGGAGGAGGTATGTAAACTATGAGAAGCAACAGTTAAATAAGAAGCAATCCAGAAAGACACACAGTGTGGGTGACATCTGAGTTAAAGGACAGAAGGTAAGAAGATAACCAGATGGAGAAAAGAGAGGAAGATCTTACAAACAAGCATCAGAAGTTACCATAAGAAAAGCAAGTACAAAATCATCAGAAGAAAAACAATTGCATCCCAGTTATTACCACAAACATAATTAACTATGAAAACCCAGAACAGTTCATGCTTTGATAATGCTAAAGTTGATACGTAGATTAAGATGTGATATAACAATCTGCAAATCTTAGTTTTCAGAAAACCTTTTTAGGCAAGATATGATGATTTAAGGAAGAAAAGTTGCTGATGGATGAGGCATGTTGTCCCTTAAAGACAAACACTATGAAGACTGCGTACAGCCTTTATAATGGAAAGGTGCCACGTTTTATCTTTTTTAAGTCCTTGGAATCTCAGTTGGCAACTTTGAAATTCATGTGTAATTCATGAGTTTTTTAAAAGAAATGTAATAAATAACACAAGTGATTCTAGAGCTTGTCTTTAGGCTGAGGTAGATATTGGCATTATAAATTGAAGTGCTAGAAAGGAACAATAAGAATTAAGAATAAGCAGTAATTTCTGCCAAGATCTGTGGCACCCAGTCTCACACATAAGGCTTTTTGGAATCTCTTGGTTTCCAAGGTTCAGGCTCTCATACTTTAGTTTGTACATAAAGGACTTAAGTTATTCTTAAAGCACAGTTTTAGCACTTCACACCAGGAGATGGTTATGAGACTGATCACAGGATAAAGTGAAATAGGATGTGTGCCTACTTGTAGAAGGAACCTCGTTCCTTTTGCCATTCTATTCCTACTTTTCTGGCAGGAAAGTCCTAGAAAAAATTTCATATACAGATTAATTTTAAACAATTTACATTATATTTTACTATTATTAGCTTCTAGAATATCTTAGCTTAGGCTGGCCCTGGTGGCTCACACTTGAAATCCCAGCATTTTGGGAGGCTGAAGTGGGCGGATCAACTGAAGTCAGGAGTTTGAGAGTAGCCTAGCCAACATGGTCAAACCTAGTCTCTACTAAAAATCCAAAAATTAGCCGGGTGTGGTGATGCGTACCTGTAATCCCAGCTACGCAGGAGGCTGAGGCAGGAGAACCATTGAGCCTGGGAGGTGGAGGCCGCAGTGAGCCAAGATTGTGTCACTGCACTCCAGCCTGGGCAACAGAGCAAGACTCTGTCTCACAAAAACAAAAAACAAACAAACAAAAAAAGAGTATCTTAGCTTATATATTTCTCACATCTGATCCTACCACTTTACTTCTTTTTTCCTGTTTATACCAATTATTTCTATTCCTCTTTACATATAGGCAGAAAGATAAGACTAAAATATGTCATAGACAATGACATCTAGTAAATTGACATATTCTTCATGTTTAATTCCACAACAGATTTCAAATACAACCAAAATCTCCAAATAAAATCTTAATTCTAAATTGAGTGCTTGTACAGTCTTCAAATATGTTCAAATAGAACATCAAAGCTCAATAAAAATAGTTATATCACTTGGGATGGTGTTTAAAATATTTTTTCCTAAATAAATTCAGCTTCAGAGGATGAGAAAACCTTCGTTAGGAGATGTTTTAAAGAACAAATTAAGTTAAATGTGAAGGAAATCATACTTTATTTTGTTGAATAGTAAGATTTTTTTGTTGCTATTGTGAATTAATGCCATCCAAATATTGAGTGATGTAATTCAATTTAGTAAAAGAAAAAAGTCTAAATTATCAACTTCTTTCCTTATAAAAATGAAATATGCTATAACTTGCATTTTTTCCATGGCAATGACCCTGATGATCAGAGAGGTTAAAACCTAAAAACATTTAAAATCATCTAATCTAAATTATAAAAAAGAAATCCCTTTCTTCAGAAAAAATAATTTTTTAAGGAAGCACTCAAAAACCA
Organism: Symphalangus syndactylus; assembly: GCF_028878055.3. Classification (NCBI taxonomy): domain Eukaryota; kingdom Metazoa; phylum Chordata; class Mammalia; order Primates; family Hylobatidae; genus Symphalangus; species Symphalangus syndactylus. The sequence goes on from NC_072448.2 coordinate 6,646,849, forward strand.
ATCTCTACTAGTAGATATACAGCATACACATCTCTTACTATCTCCCATGCAGACTGCATAAAAAGGCGTGCTGGCTACTTTTAAGAAAACAACATTCAGATGTCTGGAAAGTATCTGAAATGCATGATTAATCTACACAGATAATTTTCTCAAGAAACCAAATTTTGAAGACAAGTAATTCAAAAGTCTATTGTCTATAAAGTAAATCCGCTGGTATACTTAAACTGCTGTAATCCTTTCTCTGTTTACCTTATACTGTGCACCTCTCAAGCTATGGGAATGCATGTCATCTCTAAGAAGAGCTGACTTCTTTTGTAGGAAAAAGCTGTTGGAAATGACTGTTAGGATTTCAAATGTTTGGGAGTGTGTATTCATGTGGGTTTTACGTGTTGAATATTTGCATTTATAATTTTAAGATGCTTAAATCAAAAACTAAAATGACCTATGCAACATAATTCTGCCATAGGATAAATTAAATTCAATTAAATGTTCCCATACAAATTATTATCTACCACAATGTAAAAATATTTATATATCACAAAGATGTAAGAAACACTGACTTCTATTATACAGCAGAGTTCAATTTCACTACTACTTAGCTTGATGATATTTTAAGGTCATGTCTCTTGGAATACACATTCAATATTCATTGCCAAATGTCTGAGCTCACCTCTCTTGAAGCAATATTCAATTATCAAATGAAAATAATTTACCAAGCAACCTCACAAAACACAAACTCTAGGTAGCATCAAGGTTTTTCAAAGTGATTATTCCTTACTGGTCGAGATCCTAAGATATTAAAACTCATAGATCACATTATCTGAGATTTTCTAATTGAAAAGCTGTAGCTGTAAACCTTTCATTCAAAGTCGGATACTACCTTCAGCTGTCAAAAGAATTATGCAATCACTTAAACTTCTGGAATGAAAGAGAAAATGAAGGGAAAATAAAAGTAACTGAAATGCACTGAGAAATGAACATAAGGAACCAAATGGAGGCAAAGACAGAGAGAGAGAGAGAGGGCTGTTTATCTAACCTTCCCTTCTTGAGTGGGTTTTCTCTGATATCTCTAGAGAACAATTGGATGTGTAACAATGAAATACAAAACACAAGATATTGTCTTCGTATAATTACTTGTAATGATTCCAAGATGGCATAATTTGAGAACCTGCTAAATAGGACAACAAGTGATCTGCTTTTCCAAAATTTTGCCCCTTACCTTCTATATTATTTCATGGTGAAGATCAATAAAACTGAAAATTGGAATTGCCAGATATTATCAGATTTTATTTTTTGAATGCTTAACAGCTGACTCAAAATCTGGTCATAAAAATGGAAGTTAAATTAAATTGTCCTCAAAATTTAAGTTTGCTACATTTGTAAGAACCACTTGCTTCTTCAAAATCTCAAACTTTCTCATATCGAGCAGCAAATTGAAATGAGGAATTTAAGCATGTAAATTCATCGTGGAAACCAAATTGATTAAAATTTTCTGTGTATTCATGATAATGTTTAAAATTTTTGCTACATTTAAACCCTAAGTTAGTTACAAAAACTCTAAAATTATGCTTGTTTAAAAACTTGGGCTAACTTGCTTTTGAAAACATACTGACATATTCGTTCCATTCTTCTTATAATTATTTTTTTGTCACTCCCAAACAGCACACCATTGTATATATCCCCAAAATAGCACTTCTTTGTTAAAGCCATTAAGACAGAAATATTTTTGAGCCAGGTGCAATGGCTCATGCCTGTAATCTCAGTACTTTGGGAGGCCTAGGTTAGAGGACTGCTTGAGGATAGGAGTTTGTGACCTGCCTGGGCAACATAGCAAGACCCAGTCTTTACAAATGAAATGAAAATAAAATATAAAATAAACTGGCTGGACAAAGTAGTGCACACCTGTGGTCATAGCTACCAGGAGGCTGAGATGAGAGGACCATATGAACCCAGGAGTTTGGGGCTGTGAATGAGCTATGACTGCACCACTGCACTTCAGCCAGAACTATGGGTTGGTGAGTCAGAAATAAGTTCTCAGTTCTGAATATAATAACTGCTCCTGGCACTCCCCAGAATGAGCTGGGTTTTCTTTTGCCTCTCTATAGTCCCTCTTCCTCAGGAAATACCCCCATGGTTCTGCCCGCTGTGCTATTAATTACACCAATGCTTATTATATGTCAGTTCAGTTTTATCTAGATTCTCCCAAAGTCAGTGCTGAACTTAGTTGTTTGAAAATGTATATATTGTAATAGTTACCAAAAAGACAAAATACAGCTAGATATTTATGCTATTTGTTTTATTACCATCGTAGGTATATTTCCTTTTAAAATTCATGAATATCTTTTTCTAAGGATTGTCTCCGTTTCCAGATGTTAAGCACTTTCTCATGCACACACCACCTAAGCAGCAAAGACACAGAGTCCACGTCAGGGAATGTCACATTCAGGATAAGCACCTATTATTCTGTAATTCAGAAGTAGGAAAATGGATGTCCTCAAGCAGATGCTTTTCTTGACAGATACAAAAAATTGACAAGGATCATTGACTTACTTCCAACTCACCATTCATCCCTTTTCTCTTATTTTGACCCTAAGGGTCCAAGACGGATAATGGCCCTACATTCTTATTTGGAATTCAGATTTCAGACTTCATTTCTTCTATCATTGTTTATAAGTAGTGGTTGCACACAGTTGCGATAATACTATGACATTAATCTACATTCCTCGTTAAATCGATTTTTGCCTTCCATTTTTTGAGCTTAGCTACAATTTCTCACATGGTTTCTCTAGGAAGATTCCCCAATGACTGAAACATTTAGAACATGGTCCATTCATAAATATGACATTGGGATTCCCCAACGACTGAAACATTTAGAACATGGTCCATTCATAAATATGACATTGGGATTCCCCAACGACTGAAACATTTAGAACATGGTCCATTCATAAATATGACATTGGGATTCCCCAACGACTGAAACATTTAGAACATGGTCCATTCATAAATATGACATTGGGATTCCCCAACGACTGAAACATTTAGAACATGGTCCATTCATAAATATGACATTGGGATTCCCCAACGACTGAAACATTTAGAACATGGTCCATTCATAAATAAGACATTGGGATTCCCCAAAGACTGAAACATTTAGAACATGGTCCATTCATAAATAAGACATTGGGATTCCCCAACGACTGAAACATTTAGAACATGGTCCATTCATAAATATGACATTGGGATTCCCCAATGACAGAAACTTTTAGAACATGGTCCATTCATAAATATGACATTGGGATTCCTCAATGACTAAAACATTTAGAACATGGTCCATTCATAAATATGACATTGGGATTCCCCAATGACTGAAATATTTAGAACATGGTCTATTCATAAATAGGAAGAGCTTGTGTAGAAACTATAATTTACTTATCCTATTATGCTTAAGAAATTATGTGAAATAATGTGAAAATAATCTTATAACATTTGCATGCATATTTGCTGCAAGAGTCATAATTCATTGATACTTAATCATAATCTTGGATATGGTGGGTCCCAATAACCAGTATTTCATGCAAGACTGTAAACTTAATAGAGAGAAAACCTTATTTATAAATTTTCATGTGTTCTTTTCTTGACAATAAGGAGCTGTGAGATTTGTATTTTAAAAGATACTTAGTAATAAAAACTTTAATTTTTAAAACTTTTAATTTTAAATTCTGCTTAATTGCATAAAAGTTAAAAGGTAATATTTAATATTTAATGAGGCTTATTGAGCTAAATGATGATATGCAGCTTGGGTTATACTTGCAATTATAAGATTTGCTCATTATACCTAAGCAATCTCCTTCACTCAATCTAGCTACCACAAAGGAAGCAAAATTCCCTGAATCATAATATCAAAGCATTCCATTATGTTTTCTATTAAGTTGTTTTGTTCTTTGAATCATTGTCTATTTTAATTTATCCTTTTAGAAAGAAAACAAATTACTTAATTTGCATTTCCCACTAGAAGCTTCACTACAGCTAGACTTGGAATTGATTTCAGGCCATTTTTTAATAAATGATTGTCCCTAGTGAAAGATAGAATACTTGAGCCATCAATATTGAGTAAATAAAAGGGTTTGGGCAAATAAGAGAGAAGATACCTATTTTTCTCAAATATTTTAAATATCTAATAACCTATTCCTCATCTAAAACAAGCCACAATTACTGGAAATGATGGTCAGAGGAAGGTTTTAGCAACCCTGTGTAATACTACATGTCATGTTGGATCGCTATTACAGAGAAACAGTTGTCATGCTGCATTTTAGTAATTCTACACATTACCAGAGAAATAGACAACTCTTATAGCCACAGAAATCCAACGTAGCTACTGTCTACATATTCTTGTTTCAGACCTTTGGTGAAAAAAACTACTATGTGTATTGAATATATTTTATATTAGTTTTATCACAAAAAAGAAAAATGAGAATTCTATTAGATGCAAATACAAATTCTGAATGACAGGAAAGAAAAATTAAAATCAAAGCTGATCTTAATTAACAAAATGTATTATCTGCTTACATGTATATACAACTGTTCATATAAAGGCACAGATGCATTTGTGGTTTTGAAAAATATCTATTTCATTTCAAAACTTCATTGAACAATATTACATATGGCAAGAAAACTGCTTTTTTTGAAGGATCTTTTAAAAAGTGTTAAACTTTATTAGATACTTCAAACTAGCAAAGCTCAACTTCATCACAATTATATAATAACACTGCACACTTTCAATTTTATCTGGAGAAATATACCTATCCCTTGAAATAACTCTGTAAACTTCCTGCTCACAGATTTCATTTCAAGCCTTGAAAATGCAGGAAATCAATGCCGAATATACTTGCCCCGAAAGGAAAAGAAAATTTCAGCGATGTCAGCATGTTTTATCACATAAAATACAGAATTGCAATTTGTATCTGAGCAGGCAACACACCTCCAAAAATAATACAATACTTATCACAAAATACATTCACAGATACTAGATTTGGCACAAACCACTCCATACAGCTATTGATGAAATCAGTATTGAAAGCCTTATTACAAAATCTATGGCCTTTTTCTACGCTCCAACAGACATTTCAGGATGCCACAACCTTGCAGCTCCACTCTCTCATTAATTTCCCCTAAATACACTTGGCAGAAGAATGAGAAACGTCACATTTTTCATTTAATTTCTAAAGAACATCGCATCCTTTAAGAATAGGTTCTTGAAATTTTAAAATGTAAAACATAAAAACCCTAAAGAGACAAACATCCAAAAACATAAAAACCCTAAACAGACAAACGTCCAAAAACTTTTCTTCAAAATCACGACAACTTTATATGCTACGTGTTCTTGTAAAATACCACACACACAAACTCACAGGCACACCCACCCACCCAAAACCCACACACACGCATATTTATGGCCTCGTAACACCTCACATATATATACATATCACCAACTACAACAGAGACACACGCATATATATGGCTTCATAAAACCTCACATATATATACATATCATCAATTACAACAGAGAAAAGCCAATTTCAGAAAGATGGCTTCAATTTTGATGCATTTACTCACACCTAATTCTATTTCAATTTAACTGGTGCAGAGATATTACAATGCCCTGTAACAAAAACCTGACGGAAGATTGTAACAAATTGCTTAAACATCAAACCAAAGACTCAACATAATTTCATCACAAAGTGAAATTCGCATCCAACTCGCAAATAATTAGAAAATCCTTGCACTTACCTTGGCCTTGTCCATTCCCCAGATGACCCCAAAAGACCACCGTCATCATCAACAGCCCCGGAGCCCACGTCCACATCCTTCTAGTGACACGCTCATGTCTTCTGGCCATTGCATCTTAAACTCTGCATATTCAGTGGGGTGGATGTGAAAGTACAATAAATTACATTCTTAGAGAAATACACTATGACTCAAATCCCATATCTAATATGCACTGTGCATTTCTGAATTATCCTGCCTACAAGGAGGTATATTTGAAAATCATGCTTCCCTTTAGGGTTGTCATATTGATGATTAATACGAAAGCTCATTCATTTTTAATCTTTAAGCATTCATCTGAATTACATTTTTAATATCATTTTCCAAAACAGGCCACTTAACCTATGAATGTTAAAAAGTACTCCGGATATACATATTGGAGTTCAGTCAAGCAAAAGCATGGTGTATGGACACTACTTAAGTATAACTTGATATTTAGGCAAATTGATGAATTTAACATACCATGTAATCTCTACATATATACAAAAGGACTTTTCAACACATTTATGTAAGTTTTGCATAAATACCCTTGAAAATATTCTCAAGTTTTAAGTGGTATTCTAATTATGTCAGTAATTTTAACTGAATAAAGAGATGCATCATGTGCAAAAACTAATCTTGTTTACTTAAAATTGAGAGTAAAATTAATTATAGAAGGTACAAAACACTTGTAATTTTGATTTCAGATATATGACCCACAGGAACCTTCATATATACAAATATTATACACATATATGCAATGTATATTTGAATGTTCATTTTGAAACTGTTTTTCATACTGATACATGAAAATACTTAAATGTCCACCAAAGCAAGGTTATTTATTCATACATTTGAATGATATACAGTAGCTCAAAAGAATAAACTTGAGTTGCATGTACTAATATGGATAAGTGTCCAAAATGAATAGTGAAGCAAAATTAGCAAATTTAATAATGATAAGTTCAAAACTACACCTTTCATATGTAAACATGTGCAATAGTTAAAACTATATATTTTATGTTGCATAAATATATAATACAGTATAATAACGCATAAGAATGATAAACACCTTCAAGACCAAAGTTAGGAAATTACAAGACTACAATTTAGATGGTTACTAGGTGGAATTTTAAATCAGAGGTTACTCCTAAATCCCAATTTTTCCACAGTTGACAAAATACGGAGTTAAGAAAAATAAACTTAATGATTTCCAGAATGAACGCTTTATTCAAAATGCTACGTAATTACAATTCTAATAAACTTGCAAGGGAATCCAGTCACCCAGAAATTTTTTATGCCTTTCTCCTACATCACGAAAGGGGAAGATTTAATTACCAACTTTGCATTACTTAACATCAGACACATAGTATCAGAGCTAAAGAGAAATTTAAGAAACACCTAACTCAACCTCTCTATTTTAAATGACCAAATGAGTTGAGAAGGTTACAATGGCATTTCTAAGTTCATATGTAAAAACAGAATTTTGATGACAATGGCAGTTTAAGTACTAATAAACACTCCTTGAAAAGTTACTGTAATCCAGGTTATTTGACTGTGCTAAATGCCTTACATTCTTTACCCAATTCAGTTTTCACAGAAATCCTATGAACAAAGCACTTCCAAAATTTACCACTTCACAGCTAAGAAAACAAGGCTTAGAGAAATGCTACACGATCCCCTAGTCATGAGGTTAGTAGGTACCACTGTGGAGACTGAGGCAAAACAGGACGATTTCAAAGCCTATGCTCTGAACAAGTAAACACTAAGCAGGAATTTAGTTCTAGATCTCCCAGTTGTAGTCCAATAATCAGCCAAAAAATGGTGCTGAGAAGAGGGGAAAGAAAGATGTCTTGTATGTGGAGCCTCATATATTTGATCCCAAATAAATCTTCAAATTGAAAATCATTAGAGCACAAGGCAATAGAATTATTAGTTTGTTTCTAAAATCATCAACCTTTCCCAAGTTGAACATACAAGTATATTTTATCATACATATACTATATGTGTGTATAACGTGTGTTTATCTAAGTATTCCTGTGGTTTATATATCTAGATTTGGAATTACAAGTGTTTTGTGGTTTATTATTTATTTATTATTATACTTTGAGTTTTGGGGTACATGTGCACAACGTGCAGGTTTCTTACATATGTATCCATGTGCCATGTTGGTGTGCTGCACCCATTAACTCGTCATTTAGCATTAGGTGTATCTCCTAATGCTGTCCCTGCCCCCTCCCCCCACCCCACAACAGTCCCCAGAGTGTGATGTTCCCCTTCCTGTGTCCACGTGTTCTCATTGTCTCCCTCTGTTGCTCTGGCTGGAGTCAGTGGTGTGATCATAGCTCACTGCAGACTCCAAGTCCTAGGCTCAAGCGATACTTTTGCCTCAGCCTCTCAAGTAGCTCGGACTACAGGCACGCACCACCATCCCCGGCTAATTGTTTTACAGAGATGGGGTCCCACCGTGTTGCTTGACTGGTCTCAGCCTCCTTAAGTCAAGGGATCCTCCCACCTAGACTTCCGAAAGCACTGAGATTACAGGTGTCAGCCACCTTGCGTTTTTTGATTTCTTCAATTAATTTTACTTATACACTTGATTACACAAGATTAATTTTGTGTACATAATGAATCTCTTTTGAGGTTTAAGTTACTGATTAATTAGAGTACCACTTAACAAGCGTGTCATCCCAGCACTTTGGGAGGCTGAGGTGGGCGGCTCACCTGAGGTCAGGCATGAGCCACCGTGCCCGGCTTACACACATTCTTTTCACTCCTGCTTTCAGATCTCTATTCCCTTCTAATTCCAGTGGAACCACTTTCACTTAGTATCAAAATATCCAGATCCACTCATCAAAGTGTAAATAATCCTTCAGCAAATTACCTTTGCAAATCTACTTTTATGTAATATTTCCTTAACTTCTTCTTACCTACATCCAGTAGTCATTTTACAAGGCAGAATATTTTCTATTTTATATAGAACTGAGGCAGTATTTGAAAAAAATCTCAAAACACTCTTCAGGAAGGACTGGCATCTAAAACACCAGTTCCAATATATATTTTAGTAACATTTTAAAGGACAGATGGTTTTCAAAATGTTATTATAATTTAAAAAAATGTAACCTTCCTCTCTGAGTTCATGTTTATGGAAAACTAATATTTCATAAATGCCAAGTTACTATGATGTATTGTCTAAATGCTGCCCCTGACATTCTATAAATGTAAAAATCATAACCTTCTAACTAACTTTGGTATTAGTCAACAACTGTGCTGATGAAAAGTAAAATCAATTCATTTAAAAAAAATTTTCCATGAAAAAATAAACAAGTAACTTGTAAGTAGTAGCGTAGATGAACCAAAAAATAAAGTAACATTAACCAGAAAGACATGCCATGGATTTCTCTAATCTTTTTTTGGAACACACTTTTCATGCATATGAAAATAAAAATTAAATATAAAATGCCTACTTTATGTATGTACATTTACTTGTGTCTATTGTTCTTTAAAGGTTAAAATAACTCCTAAAGCCTGCATAGCTGAGCCCATTGTGCTCTTCTGCCCATAAAATAGATTGGATGTGCAGTGAAAGAGGTATAACTTAGGCTTTCAGATTAGTTATGACGATGGAAACACAATTCTATTCAATAGTGTTCATGTTGGTCTTTGAAATGTTTAAGGTCACAAGGCAAAAGAGAACAGACTTTAAGAATGTTCGTGTATTACTTCTCGTCTTACCCAATAGCTAGATTAGTTCAATAAGGCCAGTGTTTTGGAGTAAACAGCATTGTGAAATGTGTCGCGGAGTCCGGAGGCTCCACCACCTACCTCCAGGTAGTTGTTCTGTCCGGTGGAGCCTAGACTAATACCTTAGGAGATGCATTACATCTACAGGTACCAACTAGGAAGGGTAGTCTTGAATTAAATGGCTTTAGACACGTTATAAGAGCAAATCGAAGCTTCCAGGTATTAGAACTACTTCAATCACAGAGCGTCTCTGGGTTCTATCTGTGGCCAGCATCATGTCTCTGTCTGCCCTCCCCGAATGCTTTCTCTCATCATGTGGATCTTCTAGATGGTTTTATTCTTCCCCAGCCAGCCAACTTGATCAACAAGCCTAGGTATATTAGGTATGTATAAAGTTGGTTCTTAAATAAAGTCCATTTCTGTATCTAGGTAAGTAATGTCTTCAGACTTACAATTTCATTGATATCTATAAAGAGTGACTCTAGTTAGCTTCTAGTGTCAGTTTTCCTAGCAGCTTCTTTAAAAAAAAAAATCCTCTCTGTAACAAAGCTTCCTTGCAAGTATTGCTGTTGGCAATAGTCCTGTTTACTAAAATGCTTATCCGGTGAAACTTGCGCTGTGCCAGTGAGCCTGCAGGTTGATGGTCCTTTTGTTCAACTTCTCCATTATAAAGCAACCTCTCTGATCACCCTTTTAAAACTAAAGACCAAAGAGTCAAATGAGATCAGGAAGTGACCAGAGCTCACAGGTCATCAACTCCTCTTCTTAGCATATTATAGCACACAGTCTAAGCCCGAAAAACACAGCAGAACCCATTACAGCTCTCGAGTTCCAGTTATTAACATTGATTTTTTTCAATGGAAAATTTTCATTAGAAGCTATCACAGGACTCACATTCAGTAATAACTTAGATTAGGATACATACTGGAGCCTTTGTCCTTAGAGTAGGTGCCACTGAGTCACTATTAAAAGGAGTCTTTTTGACCTTAGTAAATTCTCACAGGGCTTATCTCAGTCTAAACTGTAACTGGCCTTTACTAGTGATGTCATGTGTAATTCAAATTAATATTGTAATGTATATAAATTGTATATATAGGTATAATACATGCATGTATTTACAATTATTTATTTTATTTTATTTTTTAATAAGATGAAACTTAGAGGTTAAAATATGACTCTAGGCCATTGTGCTTTAGAATGAAGAGCACAGACATGGGTTGGAAATGTAAATTTTGGCCCAATTTAATTTCTGTGACAAATTCATTAATGTCTTCAAGGTTCAGGCTGTATGTGTGAGACAAATGAAAACAGCTCTAAGATTCCTGAAAACCCTAAAGTATTAAAATTCCACTCTGCCATTAGTTCAGATAAATCATTTGCCAATTTGCCCCACAAGAACCAGGCATCTTTAAATGGTAACATAACATGCACTTCTCTCTCCCAAAGTGTAGTGCATAAACGTTCTGCTTCTGAATAACACAGGATGCCTGCTAAAATGTGCTGTCAGGGGTATTAGTAAGGAAATGTTGTATCAAAACTTCTGCAGATGTGGCCCTGAAATACACATTGTAATAAATCCTCCAGGCCTCTCAAGTTAGGAATAACTGGTTTATAAAATTGTACTTACTTAAAAATTATAGATAAACAGATTTTACCAAAACCCAGTTTTTCTGATCTGAATGAAATAAGGCTCTATATTCAGACTGACTTTTCAGTGAAAAACAACTTAAAATAGTGACAAATCATGTATAAGTTTAAATGAATATAACTAGGAGACCTGAAAACTCAGGTTTAGCAATCATCTTCCAACAGTTTGAGAGCCCACAGGAGCCACAGAGCCCTCATGTCTCCCCAGAGAAGCGGCGTGATTCTTCCCCCTAAACACCATGCAATTCTTCTTCTTTTTTTTTTTTTTGAGACGGAGTCTCGCTCTGTCACCCAGGCTGGAGTGCAGTGGTGCAATCTCGGCTCACTGCAAGCTCCGCCTCCTGTGTTCACGCCGTTCTCCTGCCTCAGCCTCTCGAAGTAGCTGGGACTACAGGCGCCCGACACCACGACTGGCTAATTTTTTTTGTATTTTTAGTGGAGACGGGGTTTCACCGTGGTCTCGATCTTCTGCCCTCGTGATCCGCCCGCCTCGGCCTCCCAAAGTGCTGGGATTACAAGCGAGAGCCACCGCGCCTGGCCAACACCATGCAATTCTTGAAGTGAGTGAAAGCATTCCTGCTCACATTGATACCCTCTCAAGTGAACTCAAAGTTAAGCCATCTCCAGCCAGACCAGATACCCTGGCCCATATCTCATTCATTAATATATGTTGAGAAGCATTTGTTTCTTGGAAACTACATGAAGTGAATAGTGGACTCCACTGGACGTAGTGGTCTATATTTAACCAATTCCCTTCACACATATGTATCAGATGCTCTCTTAGTTACAGAGCTGCAGTGGTGAATAAGAAAGCCACAGTCCTGTACTCCTAGGGTTTCAATTCTGAAGACGAAGACAGGCACAGAAATCCAACTGAGCAAAGAGAAGAGATTATTACAAAATGTGTTCACATGCAAAGTGAAGCAAGGGACTGAATATACAACAAGGGTGTTGGGGCGAACATTAGATATAATCTTAATTCAGATTATATAAGATTCATACATATAATTTTTATATATAGATATATTAATTTGGGCCGGGCGTGGTGGCTTATGCCTGTAATGCCAGCATTTTGGGAGGCCAAGGCGGATGGATCACTTGAGTCCAGGAGTTTGAGACCAGTCTGATCAACATGGCAAAACCCCATCTCTACTAAAAATAAAAAAGTTAGCCGGGTGTAGTGGTGTGCGCTTGTAGTCCCAGCTACTCAGGATGCTGAGAAAGGAAAACTGCTTGAACCCAGGAGGCAGAGGTTTCAGTGAGCCAAGATTGTGCCACTGCACTGCAGCCTCGGTGACACAGCAAGACCCTGTCTCAAAAGAAAAAGAAAAAAAGAAATATTAATTTGGATTATACAGATTCTAACCACTTCTTTCAAGTGAGAATATTTAAGCTAAGACCCGAGAATAAAAAGAGTTAGCTTTTCATACAATACAGAAAGATTCGTCTTTTAGGAAAAACCCCCAGTGTTCAAGGACCCTAATATATGAGCAAGATCTTGGCATGTAGAAGAAACCTGTGAATTGGATGAAATGAAAAACTGAAAAGTAGGAATCTGGATGAAGTACAGAAGGGAGAAAGACTAATGTGAGACGTGGCTGAAAGAGAAGGATATGTGAAACAGTACAGGTCTTCATTAGTAATGATGAGGAACATAAATCTTAGTCCAAGTACACCAGAAAAGTGGGAGAGTTGGAAACTGAAAGACATGTTAAGAGATCACTTTGGTTTCTCTGTAGCTAACAGGGTGTCGGAGATAAGAATTAAACTAGGTTGACTAAGGATGACCTAAGAAAATAAGCGTAGGTAAGAAAATATGTGGCTCTGGCTAGGCTGGAAATCCAAATAGGTGGAGGAAATTACAGATGTATTTGGAACCAAAATATTTTTTAAATGAATGTTGAATTGGATATTGTCAGAATATTGAGGAAGGGCCAAAAATGACTTATAAGCGTCTAGCATGGCTGGCAGTGCCACTTACTGACATGTGGGAAACCAGGACATGTTACCTCTGAATTATTCGAGTGCTATTGTCACGTAAATCATCAACTCCCAGAATAAAGGTCTGGGCCAAACTCTAAGACTGGAAATTATGAGCTGTTTAGTAGTGTTTAGAGCTTAGAGAGAGTATGTGTGTGGAGAGAAAAGAAGAGCAATTAGGACAGAACCCTTAGAAACATCAATATTTAAAATTTGGGAAGAGAAACAGAAACAAATAAATTGTGGGAAAATGAAGCTCAGGGTAGTTGTAAGGGAATGCTAAAAATGAACTATGGCATTTGAGGAGGAAAACGTGGAAACTGAAAGCAAGAGAGTACGGATGGATCGTGAGGGAGCAGCAGCAGCTGTGTCCTAAGGAGAGTCTCAGTGAAAATGAAGGGTTGTAGGAATGAGGACATCTGGGCCAACGAGCTGGCAAGGAGTGATGTCCAGGAGGCAGAATATTTGCATCTAGATCCTGGTGGTATATACCCTTATAGAAAATGTTTCAGATTTGATGACAATAAAGTGGAGGAAAGAAAAAAAGTAATGGAAATAAAGATGTCAAAAAACGGGGAACCGAGGTTTGTACTGGTCCTTTCACGTGAAAGCTGAGCCACTAAAATGATGGCTGAACTTGCCTGAAGATGATATTGAGCAAAAGATCTAAAGCCTTAAATAAATGGCAAGAGGCCAGGTGCAGTGGATCATGCCTGTAATCCCAGCACTTTGGGGGGCTGAGGCAGGCAGATCACCTGAGGTCAGGAGTTCGAGACCAGCCTGGCCAACATGGCGAAACCCCGTCTCTACCAAAAATACAAAAATTAGCTGGGTGTGGTGGTATGCACCTGTAATCCCAGTTACTCAGGAACCTGAGGCAGGAGAATCACTTGAAACCGGGAGGAGGAGGTTGCAGTGAGCCGAGATCACACCATTACACTCCAGCATGGGTGACAGAGCAAGACTCCATCTCAAAAATAAACAAAAAATAAGACCAGAGTGCCCAGGAGGGAGGTCTGTTGATGATGGTAATACCAAAGGGGCATGGCTGATATTTCCAAGGGGTTTGAGTTTCAAAGGAACAGTCTAATTTGCAAGGAGCGGAGAAATTAACAGTCTAGAAGTTGTAACGGGAACCAAGAACAACCACCTCGGCTTCCAGCCATAGGTATGTGGAGGGTGAGAAAAAGACCTGTCTCAATTTATGAAAGCTAGAGGAACAATTGCACTTTGGTATCAACCAACTTTTGTTTTAAGATAATTACGAAGCAATATGGAACTTAGCAACAGTCAATTTTGACAGTTTCCTGCAGCTTAGTAAATTCTGCACAAAATTAAGATTTAACACAAAAGTATAGAAAAATTTTAATGGCATAGCACCTTTCTTCACAATTCCTTAAACCAAATAATTCCCTGTTCTTCTAACTCTCTCCTTACAGTATCAACTAGGCTTCTTATTCAATGAACGGTTTAAGTCTACTAAGACACACACACACACACACACACACACAGGTGGTATCCAGCTGCAGATCTCATTTTTGAAGGTACATTGAAAGTACATAGATCATTCTATAATCATCAACTATGAAGATTGTGAGCAACTGGAACAAGTATTCTTGGAAAAGAAGTTTCCTGTGTATAAGAAAAAAAAGAGTCCAACTCTGGGAACTGACTTGGCTGAGTCATCATTATATGCCACTAGCAAGAAATCAAGAAGTAACCCAGGACTGATAAACTTTGTGAAAGGAAATGGAAACAGCCTATCTGTGAGGCTTAATTCTTGATAATCTGGCCAAGATATAGCATCTGCACAAGCGTTCACTTACTCAACTAAATTTTGTGAAGGTGAAGTACTTGTTAAAATGAAAGATCTATTGAGAGAGAAATAAGTAGACATAATGTCTGCACTATGGATAGGTGTATACCTGCTTTTTGCAAAAACAGTTTGTATCTTTGAAATGCTGGTTTGCCCTGGACAGAGCTAACTTAAATAGAGACCAGGCGCGGTGGCTCATGCCTGCAGTCCCAGCACTTTGGGAGGTCGAGGAGGGTGGATCATGAGGTCAGGAGATCGAGACCATCCTGGCTAACACGGTGAAATCCCGTCTGTACTAAAAATGCAAAAAATTAGCCGGGCATGGTGGCGGGCACCTGTAGTCCCAGCTACTCTGGAGGCTGAGGCAGGAGAATGGTGTGAACCCGGGAGGCGGAGCTTGCAGTGAGCCGAGATCGCGCCACTGCACTCCAGCTGGGTGACAGAGAGAAACTCCGTCCCAAAAAAATATATATATAGTTTATATATATATATATATATATATATATATATATATATATATATATATGTATATATACCCAAAGGATTATAAATCATGCTGCTATAAAGACACATGCACACGTATGTTTATTGCGGCACTATTCACAATAGCAAAGACTTGGAACCAACCCAAACGTCCAACGATGATAGACTGGATTAAGAAAATGTGGCACATATACACCATGGAATACTATGCAGCCATAAAAAAGGATGAGTTCATGTCCTTTGTAGACACATGGATGAAGCTGGAAACCATAATTCTCAGCAAACTATCAAAAGGACAAAAAAAAACCAAACACTGCATGTTCTCACTCATAGGTGGGAATTGAACAGTGAGAACACATGGACCCAGGAAGGGGAACATCACACTCCGGGGCCTGTCATGGGGTGGGGTGAGGGGGAGGGACAGCATTTGGAGATATACCTAATGTAAATGATGAGTTACTGGGTGCAGCACAGCAACATGGCACATGTATACATATGTAACAAACCTGCACGTTGTGCACATGTGTCCTAGAACTTAAAGTATATATATATAAAAAAAGAGAAAACCATTAAAGAAAGGCTATAACACACAGGAACACACAGACACACATACACCTGTGTGTGTATATCTTCAGTTATCACACTTTTTCTATACAGACTCCACACGAGACAAACATGTTACATTTTATGAGAAACTATAAGTGGAAAGAGGAGAATTTGTTAAATCAATATAGAATGTTCCTTGTTTAGCATAATTCTAACTGTTTCTCATTGGAGGTCTGAGTATCAATCTGTATTACATGTGGCCATGCTGGCATTTGGGAAATTCCACAAGAAACTTTTCAAATATGAATTTGGAAAAGGGAAAAGGATTTTTAAAGTGTCTATTTTTGTTCTGCATTCTGTATGGAACATATATTTTGTGCTAACTGCTCGTGTTACCTTGTGATTGCCTGTGACTATGTGGAAGATATACTTTACGTGACTATGTGAGCAGTAGTCTTCAAGTAAAGAAATCTAAAAATTGGTTGGTTTAGTTGCTAATTAGGTAAATTACCTTGTAATGGTTACTTAACCTCTCAAAGATTAATTATCTTCAGTGGTACATTGAAGGTTCCATTCATATTGATTTTAGTAGACTTATCTTGCTAAAAAGTAAATTTAACAGAAATTATTCTAGACCTCATTATTTCAGGAGACCCCACCCCAGCTTTTATTCCTAACTTCAAGAAATGCAGTGAAATTTAAAAATTAGATGTTCTCCAATTCAACAGAATATAACTGAACTAAATCGATTTATGTATAATTCATTATTTCAACCTTTAACGCTATATCCAAGCGGTTTGTTTTCACCATAAAGTTATAGCTGTTTAGGCCAATAATTAAAGAGGACCTTGATAGAGAATGACAGGAGAGGATGATCGCCCTATTGTCTATCTTCCAGCTGCTTTCAATGCCCTGAAGTTTTATTCACACCCAAATATTAGAATCTTATCTGAGAGAGCGTACTCAAATGATGAATCATGCTAATTTCTCAAGAAAAGTGTTACAGAATAATAAATGCCTTTCTGGTCAAAGCACTGATGCTCTGGAAATAATCTTTTTCCAAATGAGGTACAGGAATTGTTAGGACTATTAAAAGTTTGTATATGATATCTGCCAGGTTCGACTGAGCTTCACTTAAAATCTACTATATTAGGGCCAAGTGTAATGACTCAAATTAGTGAACTTAGAAATTGTTTTAAAATGTTTCATGGAGACATTTCAAATATTGCTCTCTGATTTATCACTGTTACTTTTGCTGAATTCAATTTGATGCCAAGATTTATTCAGATTAATCAAATGCCATAAACTCTGATACCTAATGTTCCTTAACACCTTAAGAACTTTTAAACAGGTCAAATGTTGAAGATATGCTTTTAGTGAAACTGTACCTAAGCACATGAATTCTATTGAATATAGCTTTTTAGAAGACTAACAAAGAAAGAAGACTTAGGAAATTCGGAAACATTTTTTAAACCTTCTAGAGGGAATTAAACTACCGAAAAATAATTCCAATTTGTGAATATAATGGCATTAATCAGAAGATAAGAAAAAAGTAACCATAAAACTTTATGGGGGTAATATTTGCTATGAGGATCAGGAAAAACAACTAATGGATATTAGGCTTAATACCTGGGTGATGAAATAAACTGTACAACCAACCCCATGGCACAAGCTTACCTCTGTAACAAACCTACACTTGTACCCCTGAACTTAAAAGTTAAAATTTAAATAAAGAACGTTGTGCTATTAATTTCAACCAGAGCCTTTCCAAGGTGCAGGGAACTTTTGAGAATTTTATTTCTTGCAAAAGGAAATTTGATTCCTTTCTTAGGGCCTTCCTAGCAAAACCTCTATTCTTTGGAGAAGCATCATACTCCTACAAGATTTAAGGACCATCATATTTGTCAGACTTTTTTTCTGTTTTACTGTGAGCAGTTTACAGAGTATCAAGAAAAATCAAATCCGAAGGTGCACTACACGTGTTTTATCAAAAGGAACATTTTTGTTTACTTTTAAGAAAATATGACAAATTTAGTTTTCTGACCTATTACCAAGTTAGACATCTTGAGTGAATTGAATCTGTTGTAATCCTGTTTGGTTTTCATCCCATGGCTCTGGAAAACTGACATTTATCTCCAATTTTTCAACTCTGCTTCTTTCCAGTACCTCATCTATACGACTATTGTAGTACTTTTCATCTGCTTCTACCACTACACTATGGCTGCATTACTTATAACATAGTGTCCCACATGTTACCCATTTCTACCTAATATAAAGAGTAGAAATTGAATTATAATTGAGTAACCAGTTGCCTCATATTCTGGTCTTCAACTAAAATAACTCCAGCTATCTCAAAACTTCAACCCTCCCTGGAAGTATTGGACCAAATTATCCCAGATTATAGCACTCTGAGGCTAAAATTACTAATGCTTCTATAGTTTCAGAGACAGTATCAGGTTATTCAACACAACCTTCCATGCACCATCCCAGCCTCATATAATCAGAGGACACTTAGACGACTTTAATAGCCTTCAAAAGACACCCTCCTCTTTTACTTATATATATATTTATTTATCTATTTATTTAATGGAGACAGGATCTCACTCTGTCACCCAGACTGGAGCGCAGTGGCATAATCACGGTCCACCGCAGCCTGCACCTGCCGGGCTCCGATCCTTCCACCGCAGCCTCCTGAGTTGCTGGGACCACAGGCGCCGCCACCACGTCTGCCTGGTTTTTGTATTTCTGCGGAGATGGGGTTTCACATGTTGCCTAGGCTGATCTGAGACTCCTGGGCTCAAGCGATCCACCTGCCCCGGCCTCCCAAAGTGCTGGGATTACATGAACGAGCCATTGTGCCCGGCCGGCCCCGCCCGGTTTTTAACCTTCGTACTGTTTATATAATCATCCTTCACAAAATAGAACACTTCATTACTCGATGGTTCTCATTATTCTAATATGAAGAACTATATTAAGAAAATAAATTCCCGGCCGTTCACGGTGGCTCACGCTTGTAATCCCAGCACTTTGGGAGGCCGAGGCGGGCGGATCACGAGGTCAGGAGGTCGAGACCACGGTGAAACCCCGTCTCTACTAAAAATACAGAAAATTAGCCGGCGTGGTGGCGGCGCCTGTAGTCCCAGCTACTCGGGAGGCTGAGGCAGGAGAATGGCGGGAACCCGGGAGGCGGAGCTTGCAGTGAGCCGAGATTGCGCCCCTGCACTCCAGCCTGGGGGACAGAGCCAGACTCCAGCTCAGACAAAAAAAATAAATCAATAAATTTCCAATATTTCCAAGAATATCCAATTTAATTCTATACATCACATAAAAATAAAAGCCGTCTTACTGTGTTAGTTTCTTACTGCTGTTACAGTAAATTAACATAAACTCAGAGGCTTAAAACAACACATTTTTTTCTTTTTACTTCTGGAGGTCAGAAGTCCAAAATGGGTCTTAGTGTGCTAAAATCAAGTTATCATCAAGTCTATATTTTGTCTGGAGATTCCAGGAGAGAATTCACCAGGTTTGAGGGGTCACATGTATCCCTGAACTCTTGGTCTCTGCACATCTTGGACACATCACATCACTTCAGCCTCGGCTCCAGTTTCCCCAAGCTCTTCTGCTCACTCTGGTCTCTCCGCCTTCCTGTCTGAAGGTTCTTTGTGACTACAGTGGGCCCACCTAGATAATTCAGGATAATCGCTCCATTTTAAGGTCAGATGATTAGCAATCTTAATTCCACCTCTAACCATAATGCTCCCATGCTGCCTAACAACACATTCAAAAGGTCATCCTGCTAAGGGTCATTATTCTACCTACACACTAAGTGACTGAGAAAAAGTAAAGTTATCTATCATGCCTTACCTATGGCGAGGAAATAATAACTTATAATGATTTATCTAAAAAAACCTGCTTTTAAAAGCTTTGGTCCTAGTCTATTGATTAAAGTTTTGGTATATTCCAGATAAATTTCATGTCCTTGATGCTAACACATTGTGCACAGTAGATGGCCTTTTTAAAATAGTACTGCATAAAGGAATATTTAAGGTTGTCTGGACAATAGAAAAGGAACTTTAGTTGCTATGCCACAAAAGGCCGGATTTCTGCACATTACACCGCCTACCACTGCACACAGGTGCCAAACTCCTTCCTGAAAGCCTGGTTTATGTTTCCTATGTGCTTAGCAATAGTTTTACTCTCACGACTCTTTATATTAAGTCCTATTTTTTAAAGCATATCCTCATTTGTTTGTTTTCCTGAGCCTCTGAACTGGATTTCATCTGATATGTATTGCACAGGTTTGCACACTTGATTGTACGCTACCTTAAAGCATCCTCTTGTGTTCTGGACACGGTTATTTTTGTCCATAGTAAGGTGATAAGTGACTTCTCTGAGGACTTGCCACCTTAGAATGCAGTGGTGACATCACCTGCTCAGGCTCTGTCTGCAATGTGGAATTTAGTATTTTCCAACTTCTGGTCTAACTTGAACTTCATAATTAAGCAGGGCCGCCTTTTGAGGGAACAGTAGGGTGTCTGCCCCTAAACGTCTGTGTAAATGCAGAGACACATTTGGGAACATAACTGACTTTTATGTACAGAAGCCAGATGCATTTCATGCCCATGCATGCTTAGGGAAGCAAGTTCATCTCATCTATCACAATAAGCATCTGTGCCACTAAATTCCACTGCAGGATACTTTTCACACTTAGACAACAAAACATTTAAGGAAATAAAAGCTCTTTCCAATAAAAATGTGCATCAAAAACTGTGTGTATGTTTAAAATAAAAAACCTTCCTCTATAAGATAAGGCCACAGGAACTACTAAAAAATCATTCTTGAAATATATTTTCTGATAGGCATCTAGGCCCTTGCCTTATATAAGATTTAAGGAAAGTGATGTGTGTGCCTTTATACTTGAAAGGCTGCTTTCAACAGCAAAGGGTATGCTTTGAGGTATCAATATAGTTTTGAGAATGCAAAAGTTTAAAAGAACTAATGGAATGCGTATTCTCCAGGTATGAACATGCAATTGTCATTATTTTCCTACCATCTACTAGATCAGAAACAGAAGAAAAATTATGGAAATGTCTGTTTTCCCTCAATAGGAGTACCTATTTATTAAAGTTAATTAATTACTATTCTTTAAACATTTTCAAAGTAGACTCATAAGTGACAACTTTCAGAGAAAACAAGGGTTTTTGGATGTATATATTTACTTATAACATGGATAAAATAATTTTGTTAAATATTAATTCCATATTAATAATGTTCTCTATTGTTTTTGCATTTTGTTTAACAATAGAGAATCTAATACATTTAGTGCTCATGAGTTTCATACAGTCTCCTGTCAATGTACTTTGTCTCTTTTTATTGGACTACTAATCATTTATTTATGATTTGGAACTACTCGTATTTTAAATATGTCAAGTGAATTGCAAACACTTGTTGCTGATTTGATATTTGCTTTTTATACATATTCATGGTATCCTCTGAAAAAGAAAAGTTTTCTATTTTAACAAATTCCAATCCATAAATATTTTTTAAAAAATTTTCTGTTATTTGTTAGGGCTACGTTTAGATATTTAATTTTAACTGTAATGTTGCAGGTGATATTTGTCTATGGGATTTTTTCTTTATATTTTGAAAAAGCGTATTTGACATCCACTGTGGAATTAGTATTTATGAATGACATATTATACCTTTGTGCAACTATAAAATACATATAGCCAATTATCTGAACACCATTTTATGAACTGTTTATCACTTATCTACTGATTTGAAACACTATCTTTATCATATATTGGATTTTAGGTTTATAGAGATTATCTAACATGAAATTATTTAATTATGAAATTATGTGAATTCAAGCATGACAGTCAGCTCTTCTTCCCCACAACTACCCTGTAAAAGGATGGATGGAATAATTGCTTCCCTATGGCTTAAGTGTATGAGAGGTATATAACATGGTCTTGATGAAGTGGGAACAACACAGAAACTGTTTTTGGTCCTGAAATGTACTCCAGCTTTACCAATTTGTTCTACACTATAGCATTGAGGGTAGAAGCTGAATTGTGCTAATGATTATATTTACACTACTTAACATGTGCCAGATACTGAGTAGATGCTTAGAAACATGTTTAATCATTTGTTTTATTGCTAGAGACCTGATTATCTGCTGTAGTGGTGCTATCTCATTCAGAATCATTTTGACCAGCCTTTCTCCATCATGAATAAAACACTTATTTACACACTTGTGTACATGCACACGTGCATAGAAACACACACACCCTTTGCAGAGACAAACTGCATTGAAAGCATGTACAAACATTACAGTATATTTGTTGATTCTGACCTGATTCTCATTCTATTGTATACTTTTTCATTCTGATCACAATAACAATAAAAATAGAAAACTATAAGTTGTGAAGCTGGAAGATGTAGAACCTGAAAGATCAAATTACCAATTTTTTTTCTATTTTCTTTCGTTGGCTGCTGATGAAATCAGAAAAGTAATGGACATAAAAATGAAAGTATGCAATGTGTGTGCGTGTGTGTGTGTGTGTATCACATGCACTCGTTTCCATGATGTACAAATGGAATTTCATAACCAGCCAAACTAAGCTTCATAAGTGAATGAGAAATAAAATCCTTTACAGACAAGCAGATGCTGAGAGATTTAGTCACCATCAGACCTGCCTTCCAAGAGCTCCTAAAGGAAGCACTAAATATGGAAAGGAAAAACCAGTACCAGCCACTGCAAAAACACACCAAAATATAAAAACCAATGAAACTAGAAGAAACTGCTTCAACTAATGTGCAAAATAACCAGCTAACATCATGATGACAGGACCAAATTCACAAATAACAATATTAACTGTAAATATAAATGGGCTAAATGCCCCAATTAAAAGACATACACTGGCAAATTGGATAAAGAGTCAACACCCACAGGTGTGCTGTATTCAGGAAACCCATCTCACTTGCAAGGACACACACAGGCTCAAAATAAAGGGATGGAGGAATATTTACCAAGCAAATGGAAAGAAAGAAAAAAAAAAAGCAGGGGTTGCAATCCTAGTCTCTAATAAAACAGACTTTCAACCAACAAAGATAAAAAAGGACAGAGAAGGGCATTACATATTAGTAAAGTGATCAATGCAACAAGAAGAGCTAACTATCCTAAATATATATATATATGCCAAATACAGGAGCACCAGCATTCATAAAACAAGTTCCTAGAGACCTACAAGGAGACTTAGACTCCCACACAATAATAGTGGGAAACTTTAACAACCCACTATCAATATTAGACAGATCCACAAGACAGGAAATTAACAAGGATATTCAGACTTGAACTCAGCTCTGGTCCAAGTGGACCTAATAGATACCTACAGAACTCTCCACCCCAAATCAACAGATTATACATTCTTCTCATTACCACATAGCACTTATTCTAAAATCAACCACATAATTGGAAGTAAAACACTCCTCAGCAAATGTAAAAGAATGAAAATCATAACAAACAATCTCTCAAACCACAGTGTAATCAAATTAGAACTAAGAATTAAGAAACTCACTCAAAACTGCACAACTACATGGAAACTGAACAACCTGCTTCTGAATGACTACTGGGTAAATAGCAAAATTAAGGCAGAAATAAGTTCTTTGAAACCAATGAGAACAAAGACACAACATACTAGAATCTCTGGGGTACAGGTAAAACAGTGTTTAGAGGGAAATTTATAGCATTAAATGCCCACATCAGGAAGTGGGAAAGATCTAAAACAGACACCCTAACATCACAATCAAAAGAAGCAATGGAAAACACCTTAAAAACCTAGTATAAGACAAGAAATAACTAAGATCACAGCAGAATTGAATGGGAGAGAAACACAAAAAAATCTTCAAATCAATGAATCTAGGAGTGGGTTTTTTGAAAAGATTAACAAAATAGATAGACCAGTAGCCAGACTAACAAGGAAGAAAAGAGAGAAAGATCAAATAGACACATTAAAAAACGATAAAGGGGATATCACCACTGATCCCACAGAAATACAAACTATTATCAGAGAATACTGTAAACACCTCTACACAAATAAACTAGAAAATCTAGAAAAAATGGATAAATTCCTGGACACATACACCCTCCCAAGACTAAAGCAGGAAGAAGTCAAATCCCTGAATAGACCAATAACAACTTCTGAAATTGAGTCAGTAATTACTAGCCTACCAACCAAAAAAAGCCCAAGACCAGATGTATTCACAGCCGAGTTCTACCAGAGGTACAAAGAGGAGCTGGTACCATTCCTTCTGAAACTGTTCTGAACAATAGAAAAAGAGACTCCCCCCTAAGTCATTTTATGAGGCCAGCATCATTCTGATTGCAAAACCTGGCAGAGACCCAATAGAAAAAGAAAATTTCAGGCCAATATCACTGATGAACATCGATGCGAAAATCCTGAATAAAATACTGGCAAGAGAATCCAGCAGCACATCAAAAAGCTTATCCACCACGATCAAGTTGGCTTCATGCCTGGCATGCAAGGCTGGTTCAACATATGCAAATCAATAAATACAATCCATCACATAAACAGAACCAATGACAAAAACCACATGATTATCTCAATAGATGCAGAAAAGGCCTTCAATAAAATTTAATACCCCTCATACTAAAAACTGTCAATAAACTAGGTATTGATGGAACATATCTCACAATAAGAGCTATTTATGACAAATGCATAGCTAATATCATGCTAGATGGCCAAAAGCTGGAAGCATTCCCTTTGAAAACTGGCCCAAGAGAAGGATGCCCTCTCTCCCCACTCTTATCAACATAGTATTGGAAGTTCTGGCCAGGGCAATCGAGTAAGAGAAAGAAATAAAAGCATGCAAATAGGAAGAGAGGAAATCAAATTGTCTCTGTTTGAAGATGACATGATTGTATATTTACAAAACGCCACCAACTCAGCCCAAAAATTCCTTAAACTGATAAGCAACTTTGGCAAAGTCTCAGGATATAAAATTAATGTGCAAAAATCACAATCATTCTTATATACCAATAACAGACAAGCAGAGAGCCAAATCATTAGTAAACTCCCATTCACAATTGCTATAAAGAAAACAAAATACCTAGGAATACAACCTACAAGGGATGTGAAGGACCTCTTCAAGGAGAACTACAAACCAGAGCTCAAGGAAATGACAGGACACAAACATATAGAGAAACACTCCATCCTCATGGATAGGAAGACTCAATATCATGAAAATGGCCATATTGCCCAAAGTAATTTATAGATTCAATGCTGTTCCCATCAAGCTACCATTGACTTTCTTCACAGAACTAGAAGAAAACTATGTTAAATTTCATATGGAAGCAAAAAAGATCCTGTGGAGCCAAGGCTAACCTAAACAAAAAGAACAAAGCTGGAGGCATGACGCTGCCTGACTTCAAACTATATTACAAAGCTAAAGTAACCAAAACAGCATGGTGCTAATACCAAAACAGATATATAGACCAATGAAACAGAATAGAGGCCTCAGAAATAACACCACACATCTACAACAATCTGATCTTCAACAAACCTGACAAAAGCAAGCAATGGGGAAAGGATTCCCTATGTAATAAATGGTGCTGGGAAAACTGGCTAGCCATATGCAGAAAAGAGAAACTGGACCCCGTCATTATACCTTATAAAATAATTAACTCAAGGTAGATTAAAAACATAAATGTAAAACCTAAAACTATAAAATCCCTAGAAGAAAACCTAGGCAATATGATTCAGGACATAGGTGTGGGCAAAGACTTCATGACTAAAACACCAACAGCACTTGAAACAACAGCCAAAATTGACAGACGGAATCTAATCAACTAAACAGCTTCTGCTCAGTAAAATAAACTATCACCAGAGTTAACAGGCAACCTACAAAATATGAGAAAATTTTTGCAATCTATCCATCTGACAAAGGTCTAATATCCAGAATCTAGAAGGAACTTAAACAAATTTACAAGAAAAAAACAAACAACCCCATCAAAAAGTGGGCAAAGGATATGAACAGACACTTCTCAAAAGAAGACATGTATGTGGCCAATAAACATGAAAAATGCTCATCATCACTGGCCATCAGAGAAATGCAAATCAAAACCACAATGACATACCATCTGACACCAGTTAGAATGGTGATCATTAAAAATTCTGGAAACAGCAGATGCTGGAGAAGATGCAGAGAAATAGGAACACTTTTACACTGTTGGTGGGCTTGTAAAATAGTTCAACCATTGTGGAATACAATGTGGTGATTCCTCAAGGATATAAAACCAGAAATACCATTTGACCAAGCAATCCCATTACTGGGTATATACCCAAAGGATTATAAATCATTCTACTCTAAAGACACATGTACACATATGTTTATCGTG
Source organism: Symphalangus syndactylus (assembly GCF_028878055.3). NCBI lineage: Eukaryota > Metazoa > Chordata > Mammalia > Primates > Hylobatidae > Symphalangus > Symphalangus syndactylus. The sequence goes on from NC_072448.2 coordinate 6,673,287, forward strand.
GCACTATTTACAATAGCAAAGACTTGGAACCAACGTAATGCCCATCAATGATAGACTGGATGAAGAAAATGTGGCACATATTCACCATGGAATACTACACAGCCATAAAAAAGGATGAGTTCATGTCCTTTGCAGGCATATGGATGAAGCTAGAAAACATCATCCTCAGCAAACTAACACAGGAACAGAAAACCAAACACTGCATGTTCTCACTCATAAGTGGGAGCTGAACAATGAGAACATGTTGACACAGGGAGGGGAACATCACACACTGGGGTCTGTAGATGGGTGGGGGGAAAGGGGAGGGAGAGCATTAGGACAAACAGCTAATGCATGTGGAGCTTAAAACCTAGATGACGGGTTGATGGGTGCAGCAAATTACCATGGCACAAGTATACCTATGTAACAAACCTGCATGTTCAGCACATGTATCCCAGAATTTAAAGTAAAATTTTAAAAAATGAAAGTATGCAATATGTGTATGTGTGTGTATACATACATATAAAACACTCATTTTCATTATGTACATATATGCACATTATGAGTGTGAATATATGTTAAATAATATCCTATCAGTTTTGTATTTGTAACACATATATGTACATGCATATACAACAAATAGAGGTGTTTTGCATAATAATTTCATTTATATTCATTTCATCAGCTAAGAACTAAAGAGAATTTAAATCAAAATCAATTATTCACTTACAGGTGTTTTTAGCCATCATCTCCCCATTTATCTTCAATTTTATGCCTCCTTGTATTGCCATTTGGTGACTTTTTTGCCATAAATTATACATATTTGGAACAGTCACTTTAAGAAATTCAATCTTTGGGTAAGATCTCTAAGATTGATTTAATATGAGTACGTGTGTGGGCACACACTTGACAAAGAAAGGTCAGTTACAAATATATGTGTACACTTATCAAAATAATTCACATAAAATCTCTGAATAAAATTATCTGTATGCTTTTCTGTCAATAAAAGCAATATAGTATAATTCTTGGTAGTAAACTTGTTTGTTTTCATTCTGTTGCCTACCATGTGAGCTGCCATGTTGGCATAAAACATCGATCATTTGATATTTTACTACAGCAAATAATAGTGATCCACTCGAAATAATAAATAAATCAGTGAGTTTCAAGGAAATAAGTTTTTGGATGGATCAGATAATTTGAAGTGGTTAGTTTATTCTCCAGCAAGGTGAAAGAAAAAGCTGTTAGTTTGTTCTCTATCAGGTGAACGAAGATGAAAACTAAAGTTCTTAAGGCCAGTGCATAATAATGGTGCTGTATTCTGTGCATCAATCACCATTACCAAATATCTTGATACCTATATTGCCAAATATTTCATGTACCGCTTTAGTGGTGATTAATCAATGTGCCATGGCACTGAAACTGAAACGAGACTTTGTAGTACAAGTGATATTCAAAGGGTTTTGAAAATTTGTCAGCTCTATAGATGAAAATTTACCATCATCTATCTAGTAATCCTGTTTTTATAAATGTTACCTAGCCAAATATTGGTTTTATTTACTTAATATTTAGAAAACATGAGTTTAGTAAAAATTGTTCAGATTTTCTTAATGTAGTGTGTGAAATTACTATGTAATTATACAAGAAATATGCTACACAGCTGAATACACAAAGAGGTCAGCAGAGGGAGCAAAAGGTGCCTTTCAGTTTTATGATCTCCCCTATAATCCTCAGCAACATCACCCGCTCTTCTCTCTACATCATCGATGTATGTTATCTAAAGTCCTCTGCAAATGCCACCTCAACACGAGTCCTCCAGCCTTGCCTTCTTATCAGAAGCAGCTCGAAAGCCCATATTCTAGAACCACTGAAAAATACACACTTGTTGCAAGGATTGAAAAGCCTCATATTGCAAATTCAGAATTCACAGTATTGAAAAAATTCATAATTTTTTTAAAGTTACAATAATGTGAACTATATAAAATGAATAATGCTGGGATCAGATGACTCTCTTCATTCCAGCCTATCTTATATTTTCTCATAAATTTCTCCATATAGTAACAACAACAGACTCACTATTACATTTCATTAATGGCTATTTTATAATAAATGATCTCAATAGCATTTCTGAACCCTCTGCTCTTCTGGTTTTACATAACTCTTGAATTTTTGAATGAGTTAGTTTTTGATTGAAAAAGACCTGACTCTTATGCTTAGAAAAGCCATCATTTCTTTCTGTAAGCTATCCATCTTCTATAAGCTTTACATGTTCCATAAGCAAACATTCACTGGTTTTGTGATCAAACTAGAGAGGCAAATTCAGTTAATAATAACAACGTCATTTATCATCCTCAAGTCTAGTGTTATGGATAATATGATCTCCACAAGGAGACGGTTGCACGAGCGACAAGAGAAAGACAATCAACAGTCTTTTACTCATACCAAGATATGTCCACACACAAATTTCCACAGTCAAAGTAATGCCATATGTCCCCAGTGATGTGGGTGGGCAAAAGGAACAGTTGTCCTGCTAACGAGGGCCATATGTACACGCAGCCTATTGTACCATCCTTCTTACTTATGGTTGCTGAAAACTCAGTGGAAGAGCTTGCTCTGAGGAATAGCATGGCTGGAGGAGGAGAGCCTTCCTTAATAGCAAGAAAGGACCAGTTGTACAACTACTGTATCTCTGAAACTGGGAGCTAAAGATATACATGTACGTTACTCATTCTCATTAAGAGTTAGTTACGCATCCGTAGAGTCCTTTACTCCAGTTTCACCTTCTTTCACTAAATTCTTTTGCATTTATGTGCAAAGGGATTTTGGGCCCTTTTCAAAAATTACTTTTCCTAATCAATCTTGTTAATTTGATGTTCATTTACATCGGCTTCTCTTTATTTTTAGCTTGATTTCCAGAAAAATTATACTTTCTTTGACATTGTTAAATGTTACAATATTAAAAGAAATGAAAAAGACTTAAAAATTTAGAATATTTGAATGAGGGTTTCTGGAAGGCAGAGAGAACAATAAGGCAAAAGTACTTACTGCACTACTGTTCCAAAGTAAAAGAAAAACAAAGATTTTAAAAATGATTATAGCAGCTTTGTATCTCAACCAGGGTTTCCTTTGAAATTTCTACAACTGCAAACACTATTCAGCAATTTGCACTGATTATAAAATTTATTGTTTTAAGGTCAATTGTGATACTATGATCAGATAATATAATTTACTTTGCTCTTAATGGCTTCATTTTGACAACTGAGGGAGCTTTCAGGAAGGACAATGCTTCCTGCACAACAACCAGTAAAGCAGGTCACATCCATTTTCAATATAATTTTAAGAAAAATGATGGACAAACTACTTGTGGGGCAGCAAGAATTCATTTGCATTAAATTAATTTCAACAGAGCATTTCAAGTTCTCTCTGGCAACAATGGAATAAAGGGGAAAATGAATCTATCTTATGCAATGATCCTCTTCTAGGTTACAGAAAGATTTGAAAGGCTGACATGACAATTGCTAAATTTCTTCTAGAAGTCTATGATTAGTGTCATAGATATAACTCATGAGATAAAATATTCACAATGAATGTTTGTGAACTGCATCAATTATGATGGAACTACTGTCTAACATCCCTTTGAAAACTTATATTCTGCAAAGGTTAAAAAAACACCAACCTTTCGATGCTTTCTTATATGGATGAGCTTTTGTCAACAAGAACTAAGCTTCACAATTAAGCACTATGGAAGATAATGTTCTATGTTAATTTAAACCTAACTAATCCAGGACTTGGCCTTGATAAATAATAGGTTTAATTAATATTTTTGACCCCAGCAGTGCAAATACTTTTACTTATATTTTACTAAAGCTAGTTTTGACAAATCTAAGGGTATTTAATTTATCAGTATCTGTTGTCAGATGAAAACTTCCCCATCAATACTTTCTAACGGTTCAAAAATAAACTGTTACCCCCACAGATACATTGTTTTTCCATGCGTAAGCAAGTACATTAATTTCAGGGTCTCAAGGCATAAAAGTGTTATTACCACTTGTGATAGGCTGCATAATAGTCCCAAAAGATGTTCTCAACCTAATCTCCAGGCCCTGGGAATGTGCTGCCTTACACAGCCAAAGGACTTGTAGATATGATTCATTTAAGGATCTGGAGATAATGTGATTATCCCAGATCATCCATGTGAGTCCAAAGTAATCACAAGAGTCCTTAGATGAAGTGGAGAGAAGGACTCAAAGTTAAAGGAGGAGACAACGCGGAGACAGAAACAGAAATAAAAGCAACGCACCTTGAAAATGGAGGAATGGGGAAAAGACAATAAAGACAGGTGCCACCAGAAGCAGAAAATGCAAGAGAATGGATTCTCCCCTCAGCACCTCGAGAAGGAACCCACACTGCAGACACATTGACTTAGCCTAATTAAAGTGATTTTGGACTTCTAACCTTTGAAACTGCAAGACAATAAATATGTGTTAAGTTATGTAAATGTGTGGTAATTTGTTATAGCGGCAGTAATACAACTAACACACCACTACAATAAGCAAAGAAAATAAAGTGCAATAGTGACAAACTTAAGGGATTCCAGAAAAGAGAAACGAAGTGGTAAACTCAATCACAGGATTATATTAGTAACTGTAGTATATGTTACTTGCTTACCCTTTCAATCACATTATTGCTGTAATTATCATTATCATCCAATCAATATGATTACACCAGTATGTATAACTTAGATATGAAAAATTTTTTCTATTTCACCCTTCCCATAATTCCATGCAGCTACTCCTAAGCAACTGTGTATCTGATGAAGCTAATATTTTCAGGGAAAAATCTTCCATGTTAAGCAGAAAATTTACATCTAAAATTAAATTCTTTTAAGCCAGTCTGGGGACAATACCTAGAAAATTCAAACATTACTTCTCAAGAATACCACTAGCAGTGAGTTTGTGACGCTATCTTCCACCAACTGATTCAAAATTAATTTTAAATATTTTCAAAGCAATATTTTTAAAAATCGTGTACAAATTTTTTCCTCTTGGCAAAAATAAACCACTTCTCAACCATCCATTATATTTATGTTAATTACATGAAGTCCATACATGAATTATCATACCACAAATAGAAAACTATTAAAGAGAAAAATCTCACTTGGTGCTGACAGAATGACAGCATAAAACTGTTAAGCATGAGGAGAAAGTTGTTTGTGGTGTAAATATTTCCTTTTTCCTATCAAAGTGTGTCTTGTGATCTAGCGCTCTTCTCTCCACATGCTTAAGTACAGCAAAAGTTATAAAAACACTCATTCTAGTTTTCTATACTTTAATGGTTGTAGAACATCAGAAGAGAATTGGGAGATGGGAATGTTTTGTGCTTGACATTGCATTTGAGGGGAAAATAAAAACTTGGACATAATATGTGGGATGTCCCCACAGTAATACATGGGAGGGCAAGAAAAAAATGTTATCAAATTTCTACCATAGGCTGAGCCACTTATATAAACAAATATCCAGGCTTTCTAATGTACTAACAACCACACTTCATAGCAGGTATTCTATTCCCAGCTTGTAGGTAAGAAACAAAGCTTCAGAAATGGATCTTCACCAATTTCACACAGTCAATAAAAGGCAGAACTAGGGCAAATATCAATAATAAAAATAGCAATCTAATCCTAATTGGACCTGGCACTGTTCTAAGAAGAAAATCATTAACAAAGGATTTTGAGTTACCACACTCTTAGTCTCCCCGTTTTACAAAAGAAGCAACTGAGGTAAAGTGAAGCTATGCCGTTTCTTTTCAAGCTCATATACCTAACAAGATACCACTTTAATCATGGGTCTGTGATAGATCGTGTACCTCATTTCTAGCGTTTGCTGAGATTTTTCTTATTAACCCTAAGCAAGTATTTGATCCCTGGTAAGTATGCTGTAATTTTTTCACCGCTCATTCTTATCACGGTTCTTCAAGAAAAGTACAGTTCAACACATTTGTCCTATTTGGTTACAAATTTTGAAATTCAAAATACGTATCACACTAAGCTGTTAGCTCCATTTGGAATTTTAAAAACTAAATTTTTCACTCAGTAAAAAAAAATTGCATTGTTTACTCCCATATCTGCTATATAGCTTATAAGTGTATATTTGTATTGAAAACATAATTTTCTATAACTTTTATGGTATTTAAATATTATTTAAGGTTTTAATATTTAAATATTTAAATAATACATTTAAAAACATAGTTCAACATGTCCGAATAATCCATCACTTACTTATGACAGAATATTTGTTCCGTATCTTCTGTTTGTTCACTCTTGTGTAATATATCCCATTTTAAGAATCAAAAACTTCTCTTAATGTCAACACTACAGCCTCTTCACAATTCCTACTTATTCCTAATTACCATTCAGGAGCAAATAAAATGAATTTATCCCAAATTTCTTTGCTTTGAAACAACTTCAGTGAAAATGGTGGTTGTCAACCATATCTACCATTCATATATCCCATTGTTTTCTGCATTAAATTTCATCTAATACACCCTTATGCCATCAGTGTCACTACAAAGGGGACAGGGGATGAATCTCATCATGAACAAAGGTATATACACTAGATCTTAGGACGTTCAATCATTTCCTTACTGTATTATGTCCCATCTGAACTACTCATATTAAAATGAGCAACTATATGAACATGGTACTTTTAAGAAGGGATGTTCAAAAATTTATTCATATCTTGTACAAATTTGTATCCAAGAAAGCATGACCTAGTAGGCATCACATATGTGAATGAAAAAATTCACTTTCAGCAATGAATGTTGATGACACTCCTTTAGCAAGAGTTGTACCGAGCTACCCACAACTCCTCAGCACTCACTATTCTCATACATGCAGTCGGACAATGTCCAAGGGTGCAGTGATTCTGTCCAGAGGCTTTTCTGGGCCGTTAGAGCTGTCTCAGCCTGTGTACAGGGTTATACAGACACTCTAGGGCATTCATGACTCTGATCACTGGAGCAGCCCTGTACTAACTGCAAATTTATGGAGGAAACTTTCAAGTCCTCTTGCCCCCCAGTTGGGGTAACTCTGTTACCTATTTCATGTGGTCTCAGTTATCCAACAAAAATGATCTCGGCTTGCTCATCTTACTTTCATCTCACCACATGGCACAACTAGAACTTGACTAGGTATTCTGCTTTAATGTATATGCAAAGCCCTCTTGTTCAGGAATGTTTGTAGAATAACATTTCTAAATTAGGAATACAATTGGTCTTGTTCTTTCCTGAGGGATAAAATGTCATCTCTCTTCTTCTCTCCCTCTCTCCTTTCTTCCTAACTCAGCTAACCCTCTATCTGAAAGAATTACAAAGGAAGAAATATAGGGCATTGTTTAGCATTCTCAGGAGGATTGGAAATGTTGGAATGACAGCGAGTATCACACATACACTGCTTGAAGTATTTTGTAGGATCCGAGGGAAGAGAAAATTTTGACATTCCAGAAAATTTAAGTCATCCTTTTAATATCAGGACCAGAAAGGAACAGGTCACACGGGCAAGAGCCATAAAACTAATTATCTTGACTCTTTCCAGAATACCTGAGCTATAAATGTACAGGGAATCCTGTAATCAGATGCAAAGTTGTGTATAATATACTTAGTTCCCAAATGTAACTAGGAATTTTATGTATATAATGTGAAAAATCGTTCCAAAGTATTTGAGACTCCAAAAAGTTTCCTAGCTAGTATTCAATATTCTTGCTTAACTTCTCCTTATACCCCTAACTGTATTGAGCATGCATAGACACACAAAAGCTAGGATCAACTATTACCGCTTAAGAAAGAAAAGGAGGAAAAAGGCTGTATTATAGGGATTTTGTTTTCTTCCTCAACTCTTGAAGAAGCCTATTTGTATCAGCCCGTGTCAGACAACAAAGTACTTATCAATAAAGTTTTATGAATGTGGTCACATATGAAATATAAGAGCATTCAGTTTCTACCTCTCCTTTTCTCATAAATCCTACATCAGATAGACATTAGCTATATCTGCCAATGTTTCCACGGAATCTTAAAGACTATTCACTGCAAAGCTGGCAGTGTAGCCTGAAAGCAAGTTATGTCTGCGTTGCAAGTTCACACTAAGTGGTTTAAAAATACAACTAAATGTGGCCTGTCTTTATCTTGATAAGACATAAATTATCCCAAGAATATTCTTAGTAAAAATTGAGTCTCCCTGTCAAGCCACTTCTATTAAGAAGGACACAGGTCAGTTTTTAGGAGTTTAGGTGTTATTTGGAAGTTAGGAGCATCTAAATATGGAATATAACTCCATAAAATTATAGTATATTTTATATCAAAGAGAAACGAGAAAAATAAGAAATGTTTTAACTATTTTTTCATATAGCATGTTCATATATAATTACTTCAGTAGTCTCTATGTAGTCATGCAATTGTTTGGGTAAAGAACTAAACTTGAAGTTAAATAGCATAGGTCTGAATTCTTATGGTTTATAACATTCATATATTTTATATGTTCCAGAATAATATGTAATTTCTAAGTTTATAACATAATAATTATAGAAATCTAGGTAAAGTAATACTTCTGTGACACAGTCTCTTCATCTACAAAATGGAATTAATATTGCTTTTCTCCTTAAATTTATATTAAAAATTGGAGAAGTAATATATGTGAAAGAACCTTACATTAAATATGCAAGTTTTATTTGTTGAATTCAAACAGTCATTAAAGAACAAAATAAAACATTACATTTGGATTAACAAAGTAGATACATATATCTCAATCTGAGAAACCTTTAAGCTCTCTTGACCATAAAATGACATTGGATCCTAAAAGAGAATTTGGTAAATATTTGAAAGATATTTCAATTTCACACCTAAATGTTGATTCTGACATTTATTTCCTAAACTTATCATTTGTATACTTACCTGCTATTAAATCCACAGGGGTCATGTGACTAACTGTATGCCCACCGATTTTATTGACAGGTATTCAGCAAGGCCCACAAAGTAAGTATTGAATTTTTTAAAAAAACAGACCCAAAACACCTAAAAGCAAAACACTTAGTAAATTCTTACAATTATGATGATCACAAATTAGTGCTATTAGTAAGAAAGAAACTTCTAAACCAAATAAAGTCCTAATACCTCCAAGGAATTTTGTCTCTCTGATACACACACACACACACACGATTAAAAAAATGAAGGAAATGTAAAAAAAATAAATAAATGAAGGAAGTTCTGTGGGAAATGTCCATAATTTCATGCCCAGAATTTCTCTATCAATCTCTTTCCCCATAGTTCTTCCAAGAAAATAAAGTTGCCATTTTCTCAACGTTAACTCATCCCTTTTCTCATAGCATTTTCAAAAGAAATATTTCCTGTCAGCCGGCCACTTAAACTTTATGCTGTTAAAGAAATCCAAAAAGGTATCGATTTTGCAACAAAGGATAAAGAGGAGACGAAGTGAACCAACAAGGCTTTTAAGCTCAATTGCCGTCACCTGTCACAGGCTGTCTAGCGAGCCTCAAGTTCCCTCTAATAAGCTTATGGAGGGTGCGGAGCAAAGGCACCTCAAGTTGCGCTGCGGGTTTTCCCCTGGTAAATTAGGCTGAAAGGAAAAGAGTCCCGCCCCCCACCCCCAAACTTGGAGACCAGGGCTGCCCTGCCGAATGCTGTGCCCAGACCTCCTACTTCCACGCCCTTCCAGTCCTTTCCTCGGCTTGGAAAATTGGGCATGAGGCAAGCAAAAGGAAGGACAGAAGGCCAAAACGGGCATCCGGGAAGCCAAATTTCTGTCTCAAAAGCTCGTCTAGAAACGCATACATAGCGCGTGCCTTGGGGACATCTCCTAAAACCCCGTTCACTGAAGCTAATTCCTCCCGAACGCCCCCACACCGGCTGAGGATCGCAACCGCCCATCCGCCCCTCCAGCCTGTGCAGCCGCCCCCAAAACCTCCCGTGAATCGGGAAATGTCAAGGCAGCAGCGCTTGGGGAGCCGAGCAGCCTCGCCAGTTCCACGTCTCTGGTTCGAGACCCCTCGGTTCACCTCTTTGGGGACCTCACCTGGAGTCAGGTTTAGACGGCAGCCTCCACCCAGGGGACCGGGAAGCGGCCCCGGGAAGCGCTGCCGCGTCCTGTGAATAACAAGCGCAGCGCAGCGGAGCAGCTCCCCCCGGACCGGCCGCTCCCCGATTCCTCCCGCTCTGTCCGGGAACCGTCCCTCCGTTCTTTCCTCTCCCTCCCCTGCCTGCAGCCGCCGCGCTCCCTCCTCCTGCTGGCGGCGCAGGGCTGTGCTTCCGCCTCCCTCCTGCGGGCGCACGAGCTGCCAGCGATGCTAATGAGCAGGCTCCTGGCTCCGCCCGTCCAGGGGTGCGCACACGCCCCACGCCGGAGAGGAGCTCCCGGGAGCGGAGCTATGGACACGCCTGGTGCGGCCGCTGGAGAAATGAACTGGAGGAGGCATCCAGCATCTCACACTCTCTGGCCACTCAGCTTAACTAAGCCATAACCCCAGACTTCTTCCTAAATCTCCAGTAATTTACAGGTGCTGAAAAGTCAATGAGGGGTTTGAGCACAGTCTGTGTTAACAGTATTGTCAGTATAGAGATGCTAATCTGGCTAGATTCTAGGGATGAAATGTTCAAGGGACGGTATATGATTCTTTCTGCTTGTTATTTTGACATATTTTGGCTATACTTACAGATCTGTAAAATAAACCAGCAATCTTCTAATCATGACAACACAGATTCCTAATTGAAGGCAGCTGATACTTATTAAATACCAGGATCTGTTTAATAGGCTCTTTTTTCCCAGCTGATCTTTACTACAATTCTGTGAGCACTACTAGCACCCCTATTCTGTATTTTAAGAATTTGGGACTAACTTTTAAACAAGACGGCCTTAAAACAAGACTAAGGAACATGTCCAACCTTGCAGAGATTCTAAGTTTCTGAGCCTAAATAATAACTGAAATCTGTAGCTCCCACAACACATACCCTGTGTATAATGTGTTGCAGTATCTTGGATGGTACTGTGTAACTGAACCAACAAAGATAATAGGACCATCAGCAAATACACACCACGAGACTAATGAATACCTAGAATCCTAGTGAGACTTGTAAATAGTCAAGCACCCTAAGTAACAATAGTTCAAGTGCATGCTAAACATGGTGATTACTTATAAAAGAACAGCAACCAGTATGAGTGAAGACAGGCAAATAATGTTCAAAATGTTCAGAATCAATGTCCAGCCACTTATGAGTTGAATTCCCCACTCTAAAAAAGAGGCCAGATGTGATGTATTCTAAGAAGTCTACAATGGGCGTGGTCTTCTTGCAACCAAAAAGGGCTTTTTAAACACTTATTTCCCATTAAGAATATGCAATAGCTAATTAATATTAAATCTGAAAATCAATGATAACTTATTTCAACTAACCTTACATGAAAAAATCGTTACTCATTCAAGCTTTTAGAATTAGATTAAATAGCATTGAGTATCAAATTTACTTCAACCCATAGAAATAATAGACAGTTAATTAATAAAGTAAGTAATTTAACTTTACTTTTGTGTCATGATGTATTTTTCCTTAGGAAAAGGCTAAGACATTTATTCCATGGTATAAAATACTAGAATATGACTTTTATATTTTTCTTCATGAAGATTAAAGAATTAATAAAATAAGTACAGACATATTGATTGTCAACACATCTACCCAGATCATTCATTCTGCACTCAAGAAATTATTCTAGGCAAGCTTTATTTCTCCATATGTACAAGGCAATTCAGAGGTCAAAAATTTTAAAACACTTCAATGAACATCAACCATTAATTAACTAAGAGTAGATTTTATTTATAAACAACTTTAAAAGACTATAAACAAGGTATAACAAACTTCTACTTTATCAATACTGCTACTCCTGTTGAACACAAAGATATATAATTATAGTTTTCTCCCTATTTAAAATATTTATTGATTCTGGCATAATAATGTCATACTCATCCCTCAATAACAGTGTACATGGAACCAGAAATCTTTTCTTTCACCTAGTCAATGTATTTCTGTGTTTTGCATGTTAACACTCTATTTATTCTGTGTTTCTAGTGCTTATCCTCAAAATTTTTATAGTTCCGTTCACATATGAATTCTACCAATCATCACTATATATAAATAATGAAACGTATAAAATGTGTTAAATGAATGGATGTAAGGTTTATGCTAAATTTTTCACATAGTAAGTACTTCAAAACCCTTATTATTTTTCCTTAAGCTTTTATGTGCATATATTTTATCTCTCCAACTAAAGAATAAAATTCTAAATAAGAATAGTTTTGTCTATAAATTTTACGCATTTTAATACATTATTAATCTAAAACCTTGGACTAGAGTTTGGAATTCTTTTATGTATTCATTTATTGGTTCAAAAAATAGGTATCCATGCCATTTTTTCTAAACCTTGTGCAAGATGTAGGGTATCCAATGATGTCCAGACTTTAGAGTCCTTGACCTCATGGAGTTTAAAGTGCAGTAATGTACAGTAATTTTAAAATCTATTTATTATTATTTAAAACAATCAATGAATACATTCTTGTCGAAAATAAATGAAAAGTCTGTCTGAATTCCCTGGCCAAGGCCAAAACATGAAAGCAAAAGAGCTGCCTGAAAACAGTGCAAGCCACTCTCCAGAGGGTTTCTCTGTTGAAACAGCACATCTCATTATGGAAATAATGAGAAAAATTAGTAACTGTGCAAACGACAGCACATATGCATCTTTGTGGTTTCTGATCTTTTAGCATCGTCGAAGCAAGACCACAAACCTTTCAACACCATGAGTGGTATTAATCTTGCACAGAATATAATGTTTTCACATATTTTATTCTTATTTCCTACAAAGTAATTTGAATTTCTAGCTAAAGCTAATGGAATTTTCTAGTGAAAACATTGTGTACCGAATAACTTTCCAGTGAGATCCGCGTACCATGCGCCATTTTCATGTTCGTGCTCATTTCTCTGAAGTCTGTTTGCCTTTAATTCACCATAATAAAATTCGTTGTGTACTTTTATTGGCAACCATCGCATAGTGACACTTGCATCCAAATGTAATTCCATTTGAGCTTGGCAGTGTTTGCTTTTTTGTCAGAAGAGTAAAGTTAGAGGGAACAAGGGGCAAAGATGTGTGTAAGAATATCTGAGGGGCCATCACAGCATCATCACAAATTCAAGATTTTTTTGAAACATTAGACAAGGGACTCACAGCCATGCCCTGGGATGGCTGAAACACTTCACAACCTGCTCATGTTTATGACCAAAATCATCACCTAAAATGAATTCAATGTGTAAATATCATAATATTGTTTGTGTATAAGTAATCAGGAAGCCGTTAGGGAAGGGAGTATAATCTAGTAAGAAATTGGAACAAAAAATATTAGAAAAAATTCAAGAAGATTTAAAAGAAGAAAATTAACCTGTCTGATCTGAACAGAATTGGAAAAGCACATCAATCATAGCTCTATACATTGACCATAGACTTAAAGCATAACATAAAAATAAAGAAGGCAGATAACTCAGGAAAACATTTCTATTAAATCTACTCCGTAAAGTTTTCCCATACTTTTATTTTACTAACAGGAGCATACATTTAAATCTCACAAAATCATATATATTTTGTTGATTCAATTTGTAGCAGATAGAGGAGCATGTCCCAGTGCTATGACAGTGAGTTGTCACTATAACATACCACTGCTTTACATCTTACCCACAGGCTAAAATGTTTACCCCTAGAGTCGTGACTTTGTATATGGCAGGAGATTGCTACTAAAAGTAAATATATTTGGCTGAAGGGTAGATACATCTTTAGGCCATTATATCATTCACTAAAATTTAGCAGGCATTTACATATTTACCTACTTAGTTCATATGACAAATATGTTTGAGAGACTGCCATATACAAAAAAAAAAAAGATGGAACCATCTTACAAATTTAGAGATTACTTAAAGAAATGGAACTGAAGGGTTAACTGTGATGGCAAGAATGAAGAGAGCAAAACCAGAGGGTACTTCAAGGAGAACAGGCATGAGAGAGGCATTATAATTTGGAGGGTGCTATGATTTGAACCTATGTGCCCATCCAAAGTTTGTATGTTGAAACTAAAATCCCAGGACAATGACATCAAGAGATGGGGCTTTTGGTTAATTGATTAAGTGAAGAAGGATCCACCCTCATGAATGAGATAAATGTCCTCATAAACGATGCTTTAGAGGAATGCCGGGCTCCTCAGTCTCTTCTGCCATGTCCTTACATTGTCCGTTTTTGCCCACTTTTGTCACGTGAAGACGAAGCAAGAAGGTGCCACCTCGGGACCAACTGCCAAATCTCCGCTGCCTTGATTTCGGACTTCTCAGCCCCAGAACTGTGAGAAATACATTTCTGTTTTTTATGAATTACTCAATCTGTGGCATTTTGTTATAGCAGCTTACAGACAAAAACAGGGTAAACAGCCTGGTGAGAGTGGATATTTTAGAAACTTGAGATGATTCAATGTCGCTGATTCTCCATTTTCTCATATGTAAAATGAAGGAAGTATTGCTGATTACTTCATAGTTCATTGGGCAAATTAAATTAACTATGTAAATAAAGCAAGCAATATAGTTCCTTTTATCTAGGATACATTGTTTAAGTGTTGTTGTCATTACATGAGGAAAACAAGAACTTCCCCAAACAGAAGGATGTGGGAACCAAAACTAAGATATAAGAAAGGACCAAAGTTCACTGTGACAATCTGGTCAAGCGCTGGTTAGGGAAGATAGCATAATGTTACGCATAGATATTATTTGAGGATAATTTTCCTCCACCCCGAACTCCTCTGGCACTTTCCCTACGTCTTTCATTGCACTTCTTCATTTATCTCTTTAATTACGGTTATTTATATAAATCTTTTAGCTTCCTACAAAAATAAGCTTGTAGTGGGACAGATTCCTGAGGATCTATGTCAAAGCAATTTTTCTATTTCCTACAGCAAGTAACCCAGTAGTAATCACCCAGAATTTGTTAAAAGAATAAACATAGGAAGATTAATTTCCATTTTTTTCTTTGCCAATTTTTAATCAGAATTATACCATTGTTAGGGAGGGAGAAATTATAAATTGAGGACATGAGTATTAACATTTAAATCTGTTATTCTGCTTTATTTTAGAGCTTGCCATGTTTTGTGATTAAAAAAAGAAACAGGACATTCTATATAGCTGTTGCAAAACGTGTGGTCTGTTGGTGAACTAGCAGCACCAGCATTACCAAGTGTTCCTTAGTTTGCAGGACTACTGAGTCAGAATTCGCATTTTGACAAAACTCCAGGTGATTCATGCTCTGCATTTAAGTTGGAGAAGCACTGTTCTATAGTTCTGCTTATGTCCTAAATGCATTGTCAGTGAAAGAAAATACTATACGTATGATAATAATAACGGTAATATTAACAAAAATGTAACTATTAGTAATTGTCTATGCTCTCCCAGATACTAAGTCCTTTATTTAATACTTGTGATAATTCTGCGAAGTTGCAATTGATATCACCTACTAAACTGATACTCAGAAATCTGAAGTAATTCTCCAAGGTCACAAAGCTAGTGAATCACAAACAAGATTTTTAAACTCTTGCTGCTTCATTCCAAAGACTAAACCGTTTCTAACTCACGGTTAATACATTTGCTTCTGCCTTCCATTTCCTAAATGTGGTTTCCTTTCTATTTCATTAACTTTACTTATACATGACTGATTTTTAACCCTCTCTAATATTTGCAGAATATGGTGTACTATGGTTAATAAGGACAATAGCAAGTAATATCATGTTGAGAAAGCGTGCAGAAGTAGCATCAAAAAACAGACTTTTTCCAAAATGTTTACTAAAAACGTTCAATAAAAACAAGATTTTCTACTTAGAATTTCTACCTTGCATAACTCAAATGGAGCATGATTATTAAAATGACAAAAAAGATTCCGTAATTGCCTAAGAGCTAAGAATAAGAATTGCTATATAAAAAAGCATAAATATGCCATATGAATGACATCTCTAAGAATCATGGGAGTGCTATTTGGTATTTAGCATTTAGTTCCATTCTGCAGCATGATCAAAAAGAAGCATCTGTATAGTTCACTGTGCATTATAGCACAATAAATCACCTCATTAGGCTCAGATATATGTAAAGATTTACAGTCTGGGAAAGTCCACTAGATATTCTTAATCACTTCTTAGACTGTACTGTCCCCCATATTTCTCTTTTTCTATAGAAAGGTTGCACATGGAAAGGCTTTATTTGAAATCCAGTAATGAATGGAATGTCTGTGAAGCAATAAATAGATGGAAATTGACATTTTAAAAGAAAGTTTGGCTTCTGAAGAGATATAGATGTGACCTTGGTCTTTTTGTTGGAGAGAAGTATTCCCTAGCCTTACTGTACTATTTTTCCCTCTCTATTGTTCTCCCTTCATCTCTGGCTCCTATCATATGGCCCCTCCCTCATTCTATCTGGTGAGTTCTGAGAAAAATGCTTAAATTCTGCAGAGAAGATTGAGAACAATGCTTAATATTCCTCAGAGAAGCAAAATATTATGTTAACAGTTTATATTTTCACATGAAATTGTCTATCTCTTCTCTCTGTCTCATGTGTGTATGTGTGTATGTGTATATATATATATACAGTATAATATACAGTAGATATGTATATATAGTATAATATTCAGTATATATGTATATATAGTATAATACCGTATATATGTATATATATACAGTGTGTGTGTGTGTGTGTGTGTGTGTATATATATACATATATATATATACTACCATTTACCTCCCAGTCTATACATCCTGAAATCTTAAAAGTAGAAAGCCCTCATAGGCCGCAGTTGCTCATGCCTGTAATCCCAGCACTTTGGGAGGCCGAGGCGTGCAGATCACCTGAGGTCAGGAGTTCAAGAAGAGCCTGACCAACATGGTGAAACCCCAACTCTACTAAAAATACAAAAAATTAGCTGGGCGTTGTGTTGCGCGCCTGTAATCCCAGCTACTCAGGAGGTGGAGGCAGGAGAATCACAAGAACCCGGGAGTCGGAGGTTGTGTGAGCCGAGACCATGACATTGCACTGCAGCCTGGGCAATGAGAGCAAAACTCCATCTCAAAAAAAAAAGGTGGAAAGGCCTTAAAAGACTTTTGAAAATGAGATTTGTCAAATATTTATTAGACATGAAGAAAATAAGTGCGGACCCACACGTAACTTGTCTGAGGTCACAGAAGTAGGGACACACATGTAACTTGTCTGAGGTCATAGAGGTAGTCATGCTGCAGCAGACTTATTGGTTTTCCTCTATGACATGCATAATTATTGTTTTTGATCATTTCAGGAGGTTTCTAGTCGATAGTGGGACAAAATTTCTAATTTGGGAACCTAATTTTCTCTGCAAATCTTCTTTACATCTCTAGCTTATTAATACACCTCAGAAGTGTTACAGGAATTAAATCGCAGGATTTTGAAGAATATTTTGAGGTATGCTGGGAAAAATCATGTCAAGTATCAATGATTAGAAACTCAACAATCAATATTAGATATTGTAAAATTATATTTAAACTTCCATATGGCATAAATAAGTTATTTTAATGTACAGTCGTTGTACTTTGTAAACTTGCATATAAAATATTTGAAAAAATAACTTTCAATATGTAAAATGTAAATATACAAAGGAAAGGATCGGAAAAAATAGGTAAAAATAATCAGGCTAAGAAAACACTACAGTGTCACCCTCAGAAGACTATAGAAGGATTCTCACCCTCGAGAAACAGAGGAACTTGAACATGGAAATGACCCTCTGCTGGCCATACTGATTATGGTACATAATTTTAAAAGGCTTTTGGAGAGAAGGGAAATGTTTTATTATGCATTCAGCACAGTGTTATGGTGATGTTTCTTAACTATCAGCTATTTTTAAAATTCCCATAATCTTTCTATAGATGACAAAGTTACATAAATATGAAGGATAAGAAGGGCCCCTGCAAACCTGATAATACAATTCTCTTTTCAATGATAACGTATTTCTAAGCGCGCATCTCCTAATCATATTGATGTGCATTTAGTGTTCTTTTACCTACACCGGTCAAAGTGGCTAAAGTAATCCTTCATGGGGAGATAATTTTTTCCTTTAGGTGATTTTTTCCACATAATGCTCTAACATTTCCAATTCCATTTTTCTCGAAAAAGTTTACATGATATACATATACAATTACTAAAACTTTGGCTGCATAAATAATTTAAATGGACTTTACTTCAAAGATAATATTTACTTTTAAAGTTGTAAACCTTTGAATCATCAATTAATTAGAATTATCTTTTTCCTTATAAATAAAGGTTTTTGTCCCTACATATTTATGATTTGGAAATTTTCACCTGGAAAATTTCATTTTCATTTGGATGCCTTGTCTTTACTATCAAATTCAGTATTTCAATTTCAATATAATTTTTTGATTGATTTTTACCTGAAATTATGATAAAATAAGAAAAGTGAAAAATAGAGATAAACTTTAAGTACAATGTTATTTGTGCTTAATAATAAAACCAAGAAAGTAAAATATCTAAAATAATTATAACTATTTAAATAAACAAAGTATCATGTAATGGGCGAAATATTCTTCTGGCTCGTTTTTGATTCTGACAGGTTGTTTACAGGTTCTGAAGTTCAGTTTGCTCATCTCTAACATGAGGTTGAACTAGGTATGGCTTGTTTGGCTGAACTCTGTAAAGCTGGTCAAAAAAGTTGCATTTGCATTCTTCTTCCTGTTACTGTATACAATAGAATCCTTCCTGTTTCTACCATGAGATTCAGAACACAGTCTCTGACCTTTCTGAATAGTTTCCAAGTCTCCTTTTTCTCCTGAAGCCTTCTCATAAACGGCTCTACCATGCACCCTTCTTGTCAACACCAAACTCGAAGTATACATGATGTCATCCCTTCCTTTACCATCTTCCTACCTGTTTCCAATCTTTAGCTCAACCATATCAAACTTGAGAAATCTCTCTAATGCATCCATTCTGCTCATTCTCTATAATAACCACTCTAGGTCAAACCATGGCCAAACCCGTCAGTTCAGTTCAATATTTTGATGGATCCCTAATGTGTCTGCATATTTCCACTTCCCCCTTCTACCATCTGTACCCTAGAAAGCAAAGAGAGTAATCACCAAAAAAAGAAAAAGAAAACAGGAAAGGAATAACATCAGGTCATTGCCCTAGAAAAATCTTGCAGAAGCTTCCCAATACTTGTGCAAGAAAGCTCACACCCCATATTCGGACCCCCTAACTCTAAATGGGTGTATAACCTCACGTCATGCATCACTCACTTACTATGCTCCGGCCACCATGGACTTCTATTACTCCTACACGCAGAACATTCTCTTGTTAGAAGGCCTTGTCATGTGTTCTTCTGGTTGCCAGGAAATCTCTTGTCATTTTCTCCTCTTTCAGGCCTGAGATTAATTTCCTCAAACAGGCCTTTCTTGATCCCACCTTATCTCACTTCACCTTCAACCTCTTTTAAAAATCCTCAATCTGATTTTTCTTCATAGCATATATTATAATATGTCAATATCTCGTCTATTTATGTGATTACTAACTTATACTGAGGAGAGCCTTTTGAATAGAATCTCAATAGGCCGAGTTACTACAACTTTGTCCTCATACCTCAATTCCCAGCACTTGGCACAGGATCGAGTACAGCAAACACTTACTGACTGGATAACGAACTACATGTAAGATAAAATCAAACCTTGCGGAATTGCAGGCATGTTCCCTTACTCTTATACACCTATGCTTAAAGTGAAAATATATTCATGTTATATTGACCCGAATGTCCACTTCCAGTTTCTACAGAAAGAGCGTTTCACAACTCCTCAATCAAAAGTAAGGTTCAACTCTGTTAGTTCAATGCACAGAACAGAAAGAAGTTTCACAGAATGATTCTGTGTAGTGTTTATATGAAGATATTCCTTTTTCCACTATAGGCCTCTAAGCGCTAAGAATGTTCACTTCCAGTTTCTACAAAAAGAGTGTTTCAGAACTGCACAATCAAAAGTAAGGATCAAATCTCTAAGTTGAATGCACATATCAGGAAGAAGTTTCACAGAATGCTTCTGTGTAGTTTTTATTTGAAGATATTCCTTTTTCCGCTATAGGCGTCTTAGCGCTCCGAATGTCCACTTGCAGTTTCTACAGAAAGAGTGTTTCTGAACTGCTCAATCAAAAGTAAGGTTCAACTCTGTTAGTTGAATGCACAGAACAGAATGAAATTTCACAGAATGCTTCTGTGTAGTTTTTATTTGAATATATTCCTTTTTCCAATATAGGCCCCTTAGCGCCCCGAATGTCCACTTGCAGTTTCTACAGAAAGAGCGTTTCTGAACTGCTCAATCAAAAGTAAGGTTCAAATCTGTTAGTTGAATGCACAGAACAGAATGAAGTCTCAGAGAATGCTTCTCTGTAGTTTTTATTTGAAGATATTCCTTTTTGCAATATAGGCCTCTTAGCTCTCCGAATGTCCAACTGCAGTTTCTACAGAAAGAGTGTTTCAGAACGACTCAATCAAAAGTAAGGTTCAAGTCTGTTACTTGAATGCACAGAACAGAAAGAAGTTTCACAGAATTCTTCTGCGTAATTTTATTTGAAGATATTCTTTTTTCCATTATTACCCTCTTAACGCTCTGAATGTCCATTGCTGTTTCTACAGAAAGAGTGTTTCAGAAATGCTCAATCAAAAGCAAGGTTCAACTCTGTTAGTTGAATGAACAGAACAGAAAAAAATTTCACAGAATGCTTCTGCGTAATTTTATTTGAAGATATTCTTTTTTCCATTATTACCCTCTTAACGCTCTGAATGTCCACTTGCAGTTTCTACAAAAAGAGTGTTTCAAAACTGCTCTAGCAAAAGTCTGGTTTAACTCTGTTAGTTGAATGCACAGATCAGAAAGAAGTTTCACAGAATGCTTCTGCGTAGTTTTTATATGAAGATATATCTTTTTCCACTATTACCCTCTTAGCGCTCCGAATGTCCACTGCAGTTTCTACAGAAACAGTGTTTCAGAAATGCTCAATCAAAAGTAAGGTTCAAATCTGTTAGTTGAATGCACAGAACAGAAAGAAGTTTCACAGAATGCTTCTGTGTAGTTTTATTTAAACATATCCGTTTTTCCACAATACGCCTGTTAGCGCTCCGAATGTCCATTTGCAGTTACTACAGAAAGAGTGTTTCCGAACTGCTAAACCAAAAGTAAGGCTCAACTCTGTTAATTGAATGAAGAGAACAGAAAGAAGTTTCAGAGAATGCTTCTGTGTAGTTTTTAATTGGAGATATTCCTTTTTTCACTATATGCCTCTTAGCGCTCCAAATGTCCACTTGCAGATTCTACAGAAAGAGTGTTTCAGAACTGCTCTATCAAAGGTAAGGTTCAACTCTGTTAGTTGAATGCACACAACAAAAAGAAGTTTCACAGAATCCTTCTGTGTAGATTTTATTTGAAGATATTCCCTTTTCCAATATAGGCGTCTTAGCGTGCCGAATGTCCACGTGCAGTTTCTACAGAAAGAGTGTTTCAGAACTGCTCAATCAAAAGTAAGGTTCAAATCTGTTATTTGAAGGCACAGAACAGAAAGAAGTTTCACAGAAGACTTCTTTGTAGTTTATATTTGAAGATATTCCTTTTTCCGCTACTACCCTCTAAGCGCTCCGAACGTTCACTTGCATTTTCTACAGAAAGAGTGTTTCAGAACTGCTCAAACAAAAGTATGGTTTAACTCTCTTAGTTGAATGCACAGAACAGAAAGAAGTTTCACAGAATGCTTCTGTGTAGTCTATATTTGAAGATATTCCTTTTTCCAATATAGGACTTTTAGCGTTCCGAATATCCAATTGCAGTTTCTGCAGAAAGAGTGTTTCAGAACGGCTCAATCAAAAGTAAGCTTCAACTCTGTTAGTTGAATGCACAGAACAAAATGAAGTTTCACAGAATGCTTCTGTGTAGTTTTTATTTGAAGATATTCCTTTTTCCAATATAGGCCTCTTAGGCCTCGGAGTGTCCACTTGTAGTTTCTACAGAAAGAGTGTTTCAGAATTGGTCAATCAAAATATGGTTTAATTCTGTTAGTTGAAAGCACAGATCAGAAAAAAGTTTCACAGAATGCTTCCGTGTAGTTTTTATTTGAAGATATTCCTTTTTCCAATATATTCCTCTTAGCGCTCCGAATGTCCAATTGCAGTTTCTACAGAAAGAGTGTTTCAGAACGGCTCAATCAAAAGTAAGGTTCCACACTGTTAGTTGAATGCACAGAACAGAAAGAAGTTTCACAGAATGCTTCTGTGCAGTATTTATTTGAAGATATTCGTTTTTCCACTATAGGCCTCTTAGCGCTCCGAATGTCCACTGCAGTTTCTACAGAAAGAGTCTTTCAGAAATGCTCAATCAAAAGTAAGGTTCAACTCTATTAGTTGAAAGCACATAACAGAAAGAAGTTTCACAGAATGCTTCTGTGTAGTATTTATTTGAAGATATTCGATTTTCCACGATTACCATCTTAGCGCTCCGAATGTCCATATGCATTTTCTACAGAAAGAGTGTTTCAGAACTGCTCAAACGAAAGTATGGATAAACTCTGTTAGATGAATGCGAAGATCAGAAAGAAGTTTCACAGAATGCTTCTGTGTAGTTTTTATATGAAGATATTCCTTTTTCCAATATAGGACTCTTAGTGCTCAGAATGTCCAATTGCAGTATCTAGAGAAAGAATGTTTCAGAACTGCTCAATCAAAAGTAAGGCTCAACTCTGTTAGTTGAAAGCAGAGAACAGAAAGAAGTTTCAGAGAATGCTTCTGTGTAGATTTTACTTGGAGATATTCCTTTTTCCACTATTACCATCTTAGCGCTCCGTATGTCCACTTGCATTTTCTACAGAAACAGTGTTTCAGAACGGCTCAATCAAAAGTAAGGTTCAACTCTGTTAGTTGAGTTCACAGAACAGAAAGACGTTTCACAGAATGCTTCTGTGTAGTTTATATTTTAATATATACCTTTTTCCACTATTACCCACTTAGCGCTCCGAATGTCCACTTGCATTTTTTACAGAACGAGTGTTCAGAACTGCTGAATCAAAAGTATTGTTTAACTCTGTTAGTTGAATGCACAGATCAGAAAGAAGTTTCACAGAATGCTTCTGTGTAGTATTTAGTTGAAGATATTCCTTTTTGCACTATTACCCTCTTAGCGCTCTGAATGTCCTCTTGCAGTGACTACAGAAAGAGTGTTTCAGAACTGCTCCTTGAAAAGTAAGGCTCAACTCCGTTAGTTGAATGCAGAGAACAGAAAGAAGTTTCAGAGAATGATTCTGTTTAGTTTTTATTTGGAGATATTCCTTTTTCCACTATTACCATCTTAGCGCTCAGAATGTCCACTTGCATTTTCTACAGAAAGAGTGTCTCAGAACTGCTGAATCAAAAGTATGGTTTAACTCAGTTAGCTGAATGCACAGATCAGAAAGAAGTTTCACAGAATGCTTCTGCGTAGTTTTTATTTGAAGATATTCTTTTTCCCAATATAGGCCTCTTAGCGCTAAGAATGACAATTGCAGTTTTAACAGAAAGAGTGCTTCAGAACGGCTCAAACAAAAGTAAGTTTCAACACTGTTAGTTGAATTCACAGAACTGAAAGAAATTTCACAGAATACTTCTGTGTAGTTTATATTAGAATATATTCCTTTTTCCACTATTACCCTCTTAGCGCTCCGAATGTCCACTTGCATTCTCTACAGAAAGAGTGTTCAGAACTGCTGAATCAAAAGTGTTGTTTAACTCTGTTAGTTGAGTGCACAGATCAGAAACAAGTTTCACAGAATGCTTCTGTGTAGTTTTTATTTGAAGATATTCCTTTTTCCAATATAGGACTCCTAGTGCTCAGAATGTCCAATTGCAGTTTCTAGAGAAAGAGTGTTTCAGAACTGCTCAATCAAAAGCAAGGTTCAACTCTTTTAGTTGAATGCACGGAACAGAAAGAAGTTTCAGAGAATGCTTCTGTGTAGTTTATATTTGAATATATTACTTTTTCCACTGTTACCCTCTTAGCATTCCGAATGTCCACTTGCATTTTCTACAGAAGCAGTGTTCAGAACTGCTCAATCAAAGATATGATCTAACTCTGTTAGTTGAATGCACATATCAGAAAGAAGTTGCACAGAATGCTTCTGTGTAGTTTTTATTTGTAGATACTCCTTTTTCAAATATAGGACTTTTAGCGCTCACAATGTCCAATTGCAGTATCTACAGAAAGAGTGTTTCAGAATTGCTCAATAAAAAGTAAGGTTCAACTCTGTTAGTTGAATGCACGGAACAGAAAGAAGTTTCAGAGAACGCTTCTGTGTAGTTTATATTTGAATATATTTCTTTTTCCACTATTACCCTCTTAGCGCTCCGAATGTCCACTTGCATTTTCTACAGAAGCAGTGTTCAGAACTGCTCAATCAAAAGTATGGATTAACTCTGTTAGTTGAATGCACAGATAAGAAAGAAGTTTCACAGAATTCTTTTGTGTGGTTTTTATTTGAAGATATTACTTTTTCCTATATAGGACTCTTAGCGTTCAGAATGTACAATTGCAGTATCTACAGAAAGAGTGTTTCAGAACTGCTCCATCAAAGGTAAGGTTCAACACTATTAGTTGAATGCACCGAACAGAAAGAAGTTTCAGAGAATGCTTCTGTGTAGTTTATATTTGAAGATATTCCTTTTTCCACTATTACTCTCTTAGCACTCCTAATGTCCACTTGCATTTTTCACAAAATGAGTGTTTCAGAACTGCTCAATCAAAAGTATGGTTTAACTCTATTAGCTGAATGCACAGATCAGAAAGAAGTTTCACAGAATGCGTCTGTGTGGTTTTTATTTGAAGATAGTCCTTTTTCCAATAGAGACCAATTAGCGCTCCTAATATCCAATTGCAGTTTCTACAGAAGGAGTGTTTCAGAACGGCTCAATCAAAAGTAAGGTTCAACTCTTTTAGTTGAATGCACAGAACAGAAAGAAGTTTCACAGAATGCTTCCGTGTAGTATTTAGTTGAAGATATTTCTTTTTGCACTATTACCCTCTTAGCGCTCCGAATGTCCTCTTGCAGTTACTACAGAAAGAGTGTTTCAGAACTGCTCCTTGAAAAGTAAGGCTCAACTCCGTTAGTTGAATGCAGAGAACAGAAAGAAGTTTAAGAGAATGCTTCTGTGTAGTTTTTATTTGGAGATATTCCTTTTTCCACTATTACCATCTTAGCGCTCAGAACGTCCACTTGCATATACTACAGAAAGAGTGTTTCAGAACTGCTCAATCAAAAGTATGGTTTAACTCAGTTAGCTGAATGCACAGATCAGAAAGAAGTTTCACAGAATGCTTCTGCGTAGTTTTTATTTGAAGATATTCTTTTTCCCAATATAGGCCTCTTAGCGCTAAGAATGATCAATTGCAGTTTTAACAGAAAGAGTGTTTGAGAATGGCTCAAACAAGTAAGTTTCAGCACCGTTAGTTGAATGCACAGAACAGAAAGAAGTTTCACAGAATACTTCTGTGTAGTTTATATTTGAATATATTCCTTTTTCCACTATTACCCTCTTAGCGCTCCGAATGTCCACTTGCATTTTCTACAGAAAGAGTGTTCAGAAATGCTCAATCAAAAGTGTGGTTTAACACTGTTAGTTGAATGCACAGACGAGAAAGAAGTTTCACAGAATGCTTCTCTTTAGTTTTTATTTGAAGATATTCCTTTTTCCAATATAGGACTCTCAGCGTGCAGAATGTCCAATTGCAGTATCTACAAAAAGAGTGTTTCAGAACTGCTCCTTCAAAAGTAAGGCTCAACTCTGTTAGCTGAAAGCAGAGAACAGAAAGAAGTTGCAGAGAATGCTTCTGCGTAGTTTTTATTTGGAGATATTCCTTTATCCACTATTACCATCTTAGCGCTCCGTATGTCCACTTGCATTTTCTACAGAAAGAGTATTTCAGAACTGCTCAATCAAAGGTATGGTTTAAATCTGTTAGCTGAATGCACAGATCAGAAAGAAGTTTCACAGAATGCTTCTGTGTAGTTTTTATTTGAAGATATTCTTTTTCCCAATATATGCCTCTTAGCACTCAGAATGTCCAATTGCAGTTTCTACAGAAAGAGGGTTTCAGAAAGGCTCAATCAAAAGTAAGGTTCAACTCTGTTAGTTGAGTGCACAGAACAGAAAGCAGTTTTACAGAATGCTTCTGTGTAGTTTATATTTGAATATATTACTTTTTCCACTATTACCATCTTAGCGCTCCAAATGTCCACTTGCATTTTCTACAGAAGCAGTGTTCAGAACTGCTCAGTCAAAAGTATGGTTTAACTCTGTTAGTTGAATGCACAGATCAGAAAGAAGTTTCACAGAATTCTTTTGTGTGGTTTTTATTTGAAAATATTCCTTTTTCCAATATAGGACTCTTAGCGTTCAGAATGTCCAATTGCAGTATCTACAGAAAGAGTGTTTCAGAACTGCTCCATCAAAACTAAGGTTCAACACTGTTAGCTGAATGCACCGAACAGAAAGTAGTTTCAGATAATGCTTCTGTGTAGTTTATATTTGAAGATATTCCTTTTTCCACTGTTACCCTCTTTGGACTCCGAATGTCCACTTGCATTTTCTACTGAAAGTGTGTTTCAGAGCTGCTCAATGAAAAGTATGGTTTAACTCTGTTAGCTGAATGCACAGATCAGAAAGATGTTTCACAGAATACTTCTGTGTGGTTTTTATGTGAAGATAGTCCTTTTTCCAAAAGAGGCCGCTTAGCGCTCCTAATATCCAATTGCAGTTGCTACAGAAAGAATGTTTCAGAACGGCTCAATCAAAAGTAAGGTTCACCTCTTTTAGTTGAATGCACAGAACAGAAAGAAGTTTCACAGAATGCATGTGTGTAGATTATATTTGAAGATATTACTTTTTCCACTATTAGCCTCTTAGCGCTCCGAATGTCCACTTACATTTTCCACAGAAAGAGTGTTCAGAACTGCTCAATCAAAAGTATGGTTAACTCTGTTAGCTGAATGCACAGATCAGAAAGAAATTTCACAGAATGCTTCTGTGTGGTTTTTATTTGAAGATAGTCCTTTTTCCAATATAGGCCGCTTAGCGCTCCTAATATCCAATTGTAGTTTCTACAGAAGGAGTGTTTCAGAACGGCTCAATCAAAAGTAAGTTTCAACTCTTTTAGTTGAATGCACAGAACAGAAAGAATTTTCACAGAATGCTTCTGTGTAGTATTTAGTTGAAGATATTCCTTTTTGCACTATTACCCTCTTAGCACTCCGAATCTCCTCCTTCAGTTACTACAGAAAGAGGGTTTCAGAACTGCTCCTTGAAAAGTAAGGCTCAATTCCGTTAGTTGAATGCAGAGAACAGAAAGAAGTTTCAGAGAATGCTTCTGTGTAGTTTTTATTTGGAGATATTCCTTTTTCCATTATTACCATCTTAGCGCTCAGAATGTCCACTTGCATTTTCTACAGAAAGAGTGTTTCCGAACTGCTCAATCAAAAGTATGGTTTAACTCAGTTAGCTGAATGCACAGATCAGAAAGACGTTTCACAGAATGCTTCTGCGTAGTTTTTATTTGAAGATATTCTTTTTCCCAATATAGGCCTCTTAGCGCTAAGAATGACAATTGCAGTTTTAACAGAAAGAGTGCTTCAGAACGGCTCAAACAAAAGTAAGTTTCAACACTGTTAGTTGAATTCACAGAACTGAAAGAAGTTTCACAGAATACTTCTGTGTAGTTTATATTAGAATATATTCCTTTTTCCACTATTACCCTCTTAGCGCTCCTAATGTCCACTTGCATTTTCTACAGAAAGAGTGTTCAGAAATGCTCAATCAAAAGTATGGTTTAACTCTGTTAGTTGAATGCACAGATGAGAAAGAAGTTTCACAGAATGCTTCTGTGTAGTTTTTATTTGAAGATATTCCTTTTTCCAATATAGGACTCTCAGCGCACAGAATGTACAATTGCAGTATCTACAGAAAGAGTGTTTCAGAACTGCTCCTTCAAAAGTAAGGCTCAACTCTGTTAGTTGAAAGCAGAAAACAGAAAGAAGTATCAGAGAATGCTTCTGCATACTTTTTATTTGGCGATATTCTTTTTCCACTATTACCATCTTAGCGCTCTGTATGTCCACTTGCATTTTCTACAGAAAGAGTGTTTCAGAACTGCTCAATCAAAGGTATGGTTTAAATCTGTTAGCTGAATGCACAAATCAGAAAGAAGTTTCACAGAATGCTTCTGTGTATTTTTTATTTGAAGATATTTTTTTTCCCAATATAGGCCTCTTAGCACTCAGAATGTCCAATTGCAGTTTGTACAGAAAGAGGGTTTCAGAACGGCTCAATCAAAAGTAAGGTTCAACTCTGTTAGTTAACTGCACAGAACAGAAAGCAGTTTCACAGAATGCTTCTCTGTAGTTTATATTTGAATATATTCCTTTTTCCACTATTATCCTCTTAGCGCTACGAATCTCCACTTGCATTTTCTACAGAAAAAGTGTTTCAGAACGGCTCAATCAAAAGTAAGGTTCAACTCTTTTAGTTGAATGCAAAGAACAGAAAGAAGTTTCACAGAATGCTTCTGTGTAGTATTTAGTTGAAGATATTCCTTTTTCCACTATTACCCTATTAGCGCTCCGAATGTCCACTTGCAGTTTCTACGGAAAGTGTTTCATAACTGCTCCTTCAAAAGTAAGGCTCAAATCTGTTAGTTGAATGCAGAAAACAGAAAGAAGTTTCATAGAATTCTTCTGTATAGTTTTTATTTGGAGATATTCCTTTTTCCACTATTACAATCTTAGCGCTCCGAATGTCCACTTGCATTTTCTACAGAAACAGTGTTTCATAATTGCTCAATCAAAAGTATGGTTTAACTCTGTTAGTTGAATGCACAGATCAGAAAGAAGTTTCACAGAATGCTTCTGTGTAGTTTTTATTTGAAGATATTCTTTTTCCCAATATAGGCCACTTAGCGCTGAGAATGTCCACTTGCAGTTTCTGTAGAAAGAGTGTTTCAGAACTGCTCTTTCAAAAGTAAGGCTCAACTCTGTTAGTTGAATGCAGAGAACAAAAAGAAGTTTCAGAGAATGCTTCTGTATAGTTTTTATTTGGAGATATTCCTTTTTCCACTATTACCATCTTAGCGCTCCGAATGTCCACGTGCATTTTCTAGAGAAAGAGTGTTTCAGAACTGCTCAATCAAAAGTACGGTTTAA
This sequence comes from Symphalangus syndactylus, assembly GCF_028878055.3. Taxonomy (NCBI): domain Eukaryota; kingdom Metazoa; phylum Chordata; class Mammalia; order Primates; family Hylobatidae; genus Symphalangus; species Symphalangus syndactylus. Next base: position 6,702,606 of record NC_072448.2, read on the forward strand.
CTCTGTTAGCGGAATGCACAGATCAAGAAGAAGTTTCACAGAATGCTTCTGTGTAGTTTTTATTTTAATATATTCTTTTTCCCAATATAGGCCTCCTAGCGCTCAGAATTTCCAATTGCAATTTCTACAAAAAGAGTGTTTCAGAACGACTCAATAAAAAGTAAGGTTCAACACTGTTAGTTGAATGCACAGAACAGAAAGTAGTTTCACAGAATGATTCTGAGTAGTTTATATTTGAAGATATTCATTTTTCCACTATTACCCCCTTAGTGCTCCGAATGTCCACTTGCATTTTCTACAGAAGTAGTGTTCAGAACTACTCAATCAAATTATGATTTAAATATGTTAGTTGAATGCACAGATCAGAAAAAAGTTTCACAGAATGCTTCTGTGTAGTTTTTATTTGCAGATACTACTTTTTCAAATATAGGACACTTAGCGCGCAGAATGTCCAATTGCAGTATCTACAGAAAGAGTGTTTCAATATTGCTCAATCAAAAGTAAGGTTCAACTCTGTTAGTTGAATGCACGGAACAGAAAGAAGTTTCAGAGAACGCTTCTGTGTAGTTTATACTTGAATATACTAGTTTTTCCACTATTACCATCTTAGCGCTCCGAATGTCCACTTGCATTTTCTACAGAAGCAGTGTTAAGAACTGCTCTATCAAAAGTATGGTTTAACTCTGTTAGTTGAATGCACAGATCAGAAAGAAGTTTCACAGAATCCTTTTGTGTGGTTTTTATTTGAAGATATTCCTTTCTCCAATATAGGACTCTTAGCGTTCAGAATGTCCAATTGCAGTATCTACAGAAAGAGTGTTTCAGAACTGCTCCATCAAAACTAAGGTTCAACACTGTTAGCTGAATGCACTGAACAGAAAGTAGTTTCAGATAATGCTTCTGTGTAGTTTATATTTGAAGATATTCCTTTTTCCACTATTACCCTCTTTGGACTGCGAATGTCCACTTGCATTTTCTACAGAAAGAGTGTTTCAGAGCTGCTCAATCAAAAGTATGGTTTAACTCTGTTAGCTGAATGCACAGATCAGAAAGATGTTTCACAGAATACTTCTGTGTGGTTTTTATTTGAAGTTAGTCCTTTTTCCAATAGAGGCCGCTTAGCGCTCCTAATATCCAATTGCAGTTTCTACAGAAAGAGTGTTTCAGAACGGCTCAATCAAAAGTAAGGTTCAACTCTTTTAGTTGAATGCATAGAACAGAAAGAAGTTTCACAGAATGCTTCTGTGTAGTATTTAGTTGAAGATATTCATTTTTCCACTATTACCCTCTTAGCGCTCCGAATGTCCAATTGCAGTATCTACAGAAATACTGTTTCAGAACTGCTCAATCAAAAGTAAGTTTCAACACTGTTAGTCGAATGCACGGAACAGAAAGAAGTTTCATAGAATGCTTCTGTGTAGTTTATATTTGAACATATTCCTTTTTCCACTATTACCCTCTTAGCGCTCCGAATGTCCACTTGCATTTTATACAGAAAGAGTGTTTCAGAACTGCTCAATCAAAAGTATGGTTTAACTCTGTTAGCTGAATGCACAGATCAGAAAAAAGTTTCACAGAATGCTTCTGTGTAGTTTTTATTTGAAGATATTCTTTTTCCCAATATAGGCCTCTTAGCGCTCAGAATGTCCAATTGCAGTTTCTACAGAAAGAGTGTTTCAGAACGGCTCAATAAAAAGTAAGGTTCAACTCTGTTAGTTGAATGCACAGAACAGAAAGAAGTTTCACAGAATGCATCTGTGTAGTTTATATTTGAAGATATTACTTTTTCCACTATTAGCCTCTTAGCACTCCGAATGTCCACTTACATTTTCCACAGAAAGAGTGTTCAGAACTGCTCAATCAAAAGTATGGTGAACTCTGTTAGCTGAATGCACAGATCAGAAAGAAGTTTCACAGAATGCTTCTGTGTGGTTTTTATTTGAAGATATTCTTTTTCCCAATATAGGCCCCTTAGCGCTCAGAATTACCAATTGCAGTTTCTACAGAAACAGTGTTTCAGAACGGCTCAATCAAAAGTAAGGTTCAACCCTGTTAGTTGAATGCACGGAACAGAAAGTTGTTTCACAGAATGCTTCTGTGTAGTTTATATTTGAATACATTCCTTTTTCCAGTATTACCCTCTTAGCCCTCCGAATGTCCACCTGAATTTTCTACAGAAAGAGTGTTAAAAACTGCTCAATCAATAGTATGGTTTAACTCTGTTAGTTGAATGCACAGATCAGAAAGAAGTTTCACAGAATGCTTCTGTGTGGTTTTTATTTGAAGATATTCCTTTTTCCAATATAGGCCTCTTAGCGCTCAGAATGTCCAATTGCAGTTTCTACAGAAAGAGTGTTTCAGAACGGCTCAATCAAAAGTAAGGTTCAACTCTTTTAGTTGAATGCACAGAACAGAAAGTATTTTCACAGAATGCTGCTGTGTAGTATTTAGTTGAAGATATTCCTTTTTCCACTATTACCCTATTAGCGCTCCGAATGTCCACTTGCAGTTTCTACGGAAAGTGTTTCATAACTGCTCCTTCAAAAGTAAGGCTCAACCCTGTTAGTTGAATGCAGAGAACAGAAAGAAATTTCATAGAATGCTTCTGTGTAGTTTTTATTTGGAGATATTCCTTTTTCCACTATTATAATCTTAGCGCTCCGAATGTCCACTTGCATTTTCTACAGAAACAGTGTTTCATAACTGCTCAATCAAAAGTATGGTTTAACTCTGTTAGTTGAATGCACAGATCAGAAAGAAGTTTCACAGAATGCTTCTGTGTAGTTTTTATTTGAAGATATTATTTTTCCCAACATAGGCCACTTAGCGCTGAGAATGTCCACTTGCAGTTTCTGTAGAAAGAGTGTTTCAGAACTGCTCTTTCAAAAGTAAGGCTCAACTCTGTTAGTTGAATGCAGAGAACAAAAAGAAGTTTCAGAGAATGCTTCTGTATAGTTTTAATTTGGAGATATTCCTTTTTCCACTATTACAATCTTAGCGCTCCGAATGTCCACGTGCATTTTCTAGAGAAAGAGTGTTTCAGAACTGCTCAATCCAAAGTACGGTTTAACTCTGTTAGCGGAATGCACAGATCAAGAAGAAGTTTCACAGAATGCTTCTGTGTAGTTTTTATTTTAATATATTCTTTTTCCCAATATAGGCCTCCTAGCGCTCAGAATTTCCAATTGCAATTTCTACAGAAAGAGTGTTTCAGAACGACTCAATAAAAAGTAAGGTTCAACACTGTTAGTTGAATGCACAGAACAGAAAGTAGTTTCACAGAATGATTCTGAGTAGTTTATATTTGAAGATATTCATTTTTCCACTATTACCCCCTTAGCGCTCCGAATGTCCACTTGCATTTTCTACAGAAGTAGTGTTCAGAACTACTCAATCAAATTATGATTTAAATATGTTAGTTGAATGCACAGATCAGAAAAAAGTTTCACAGAATGCTTCTGTGTAGTTTTTATTTGCAGATACTACTTTTTCAAATATAGGACACTTAGCGCGCAGAATGTCCAATTGCAGTATCTACAGAAAGAGTGTTTCAATATTGCTCAATCAAAAGTAAGGTTCAACTCTGTTAGTTGAATGCACGGAACAGAAAGAAGTTTCAGAGAACGCTTCTGTGTAGTTTATACTTGAATATACTAGTTTTTCCACTATTACCATCTTAGCGCTCCGAATGTCCACTTGCATTTTCTACAGAAGCAGTGTTAAGAACTGCTCTATCAAAAGTATGGTTTAACTCTGTTAGTTGAATGCACAGATCAGAAAGAAGTTTCACAGAATTCTTTTGTGTGGTTTTTATTTGAAGATATTCCTTTCTCCAATATAGGACTCTTAGCGTTCAGAATGTCCAATTGCAGTATCTACAGAAAGAGTGTTTCAGAACTGCTCCATCAAAACTAAGGTTCAACACTGTTAGCTGAATGCACCGAACAGAAAGTAGTTTCAGATAATGCTTCTGTGTAGTTTATATTTGAAGATATTCCTTTTTCCACTATTACCCTCTTTGGACTGCGAATGTCCACTTGCATTTTCTACAGAAAGAGTGTTTCAGAGCTGCTCAATCAAAAGTATGGTTTAACTCTGTTAGCTGAATGCACAGATCAGAAAGATGTTTCACAGAATACTTCTGTGTGGTTTTTATTTGAAGTTAGTCCTTTTTCCAATAGAGGCCGCTTAGCGCTCCTAATATCCAATTGCAGTTTCTACAGAAAGAGTGTTTCAGAACGGCTCAATCAAAAGTAAGGTTCAACTCTTTTAGTTGAATGCATAGAACAGAAAGAAGTTTCACAGAATGCTTCTGTGTAGTATTTAGTTGAAGATATTCATTTTTCCACTATTACCCTCTTAGCGCTCCGAATGTCCAATTGCAGTATCTACAGAAATACTGTTTCAGAACTGCTCAATCAAAAGTAAGTTTCAACACTGTTAGTCGAATGCACGGAACAGAAAGAAGTTTCATAGAATGCTTCTGTGTAGTTTATATTTGAACATATTCCTTTTTCCACTATTACTCTCTTAGCGCTCCGAATGTCCACTTGCATTTTATACAGAAAGAGTGTTTCAGAACTGCTCAATCAAAAGTATGGTTTAACTCTGTTAGCTGAATGCACAGATCAGAAAAAAGTTTCACAGAATGCTTCTGTGTAGTTTTTATTTGAAGATATTCTTTTTCCCAATATAGGCCTCTTAGCGCTCAGAATGTCCAATTGCAGTTTCTACAGAAAGAGTGTTTCAGAACGGCTCAATAAAAAGTAAGGTTCAACTCTGTTAGTTGAATGCACAGAACAGAAAGAAGTTTCACAGAATGCATCTGTGTAGTTTATATTTGAAGATATTACTTTTTCCACTATTAGCCTCTTAGCACTCCGAATGTCCACTTACATTTTCCACAGAAAGAGTGTTCAGAACTGCTCAATCAAAAGTATGGTGAACTCTGTTAGCTGAATGCACAGATCAGAAAGAAGTTTCACAGAATGCTTCTGTGTAGTTTTTGTTTGAAGATATTCTTTTTCCCAATATAGGCCCCTTAGCGCTCAGAATTACCAATTGCAGTTTCTACAGAAACAGTGTTTCAGAACGGCTCAATCAAAAGTAAGGTTCAACCCTGTTAGTTGAATGCACGGAACAGAAAGTTGTTTCACAGAATGCTTCTGTGTAGTTTATATTTGAATACATTCCTTTTTCCAGTATTACCCTCTTAGCCCTCCGAATGTCCACCTGAATTTTCTACAGAAAGAGTGTTAAAAACTGCTCAATCAATAGTATGGTTTAACTCTGTTAGTTGAATGCACAGATCAGAAAGAAGTTTCACAGAATGCTTCTGTGTGGTTTTTATTTGAAGATATTCCTTTTTCCAATATAGGCCTCTTAGCGCTCAGAATGTCCAATTGCAGTTTCTACAGAAAGAGTGTTTCAGAACGGCTCAATCAAAAGTAAGGTTCAACTCTTTTAGTTGAATGCACAGAACAGAAAGTATTTTCACAGAATGCTGCTGTGTAGTATTTAGTTGAAGATATTCCTTTTTCCACTATTACCCTATTAGCGCTCCGAATGTCCACTTGCAGTTTCTACGGAAAGTGTTTCATAACTGCTCCTTCAAAAGTAAGGCTCAACCCTGTTAGTTGAATGCAGAGAACAGAAAGAAATTTCATAGAATGCTTCTGTGTAGTTTTTATTTGGAGATATTCCTTTTTCCACTATTATAATCTTAGCGCTCCGAATGTCCACTTGCATTTTCTACAGAAACAGTGTTTCATAACTGCTCAATCAAAAGTATGGTTTAACTCTGTTAGTTGAATGCACAGATCAGAAAGAAGTTTCACAGAATGCTTCTGTGTAGTTTTTATTTGAAGATATTATTTTTCCCAATATAGGCCACTTAGCGCTGAGAATGTCCACTTGCAGTTTCTGCAGAAAGAGTGTTTCAGAACTGCTCTTTCAAAAGTAAGGCTCAACTCTGTTAGTTGAATGCAGAGAACAAAAAGAAGTTTCAGAGAATGCTTCTGTATAGTTTTTATTTGGAGATATTCCTTTTTCCACTATTACAATCTTAGCGCTCCGAATGTCCACGTGCATTTTCTAGAGAAAGAGTGTTTCAGAACTGCTCAATCAAAAGTACGGTTTAACTCTGTTAGCGGAATGCACAGATCAAGAAGAAGTTTCACAGAATGCTTCTGTGTAGTTTTTATTATAATATATTCTTTTTCCCAATATAGGCCTCCTAGCACTCAGAATGTCCAATTGCAATTTCTACAAAAAGAGTGTTTCCGAACGACTCAATAAAAAGTAAGGTTCAACACTGTTAGTTGAATGCACAGAACAGAAAGTAGTTTCACAGAATGATTCTGTGTAGTTTATATTTGAAGATATTCACTTTTCCACTATTACCCCCTTGGCGCTCCGAATGTCAAGTTGCATTTTCTACAGAAAGAGTGTTTCAGAATTGCTCAATCAAAAGTATGGATTAACTCTGTTACTTGAATGCACAGATCAGAAAGAAGTTTTACAGAATGCTTCTGTGTAGTTTTTGTTTGAAGATAGACCTTTTTCGAATATAGGCCTATTAGCGCTCCTAATATCCAACTGCAGTTTCTACAGAAAGAGTGTTTCAGAACGGCTCAATCAAAAGTAAAGTTCAACTCTGTTAGTTGAATGCACAGAACAGAAAGAAGTTTCAGAGAATGCTTCTGTGTAGTATTTATTTGAATATATTCCTTTTTCCACTATTACCCTCTTAGCGCTCCGAATGTCCACTTGCATTTTCTGCGGAAAGAGTGTTCAGAACTGCTCAGTAAAAAGCATGGTTTAACTCTGTTAGTTGAATGCACAGATCAGAAAGAAGTTTCACAGAATGCTTCTGTGTAGTTTTTATTTGAAGATATTCCTTTTTCCAATATAGGACTCTTAGCGCTCAGAGTGTCCAATTGCCGTATCTACAGAAAGAGTGTTTCAGAACAGCTCAATCAAAAGTAAGGTTCAACTCTGTTAGTTGAATGCAAGGAACTGAAAGAACTTTCACAGAATGCTTCTGGTACTTTATATATGAAGATTTTCCTTTTTCCACTATTACCCACTTAGCGCTCCGAATGTCCACTTGCATTTTCTACAGAAAGAGTGTTTCAGAAATGCTCAATCAAAAGTATGGTCTAACTCTGTTAGCTGAATGCACAGATCAGAAAGAAGTTTCACAGAATGCTTCTGTGTAGTTTTTATTTGAAGATATTCTTTTCCCAATATAGGCCTCTTAGCGCTCAGAATGTCCAATTGCAGTTTCTACAGAAAGAGTGTTTCAGAACGGCTGAATCAAAAGTAAGGTTCAACTCTTTTAGTTGAATGCACAGAACAGAAAGAAGTTTCACAGAATGCTTCTGTGTAGTATTTAGTTGAAAATATTCCTTTTTCTACTATTACCCTCTTAGCGCTCCGAATATCCACTTGCAGTTTCTACAGAAAGAGTGTTTCAGCCTTCCTTCCTTCCTTCCTTCCTTCCTTCCTTCCTTCCTTCCTTCCTTCCTTTCTTTCTTTCTTTCTTTCTTTCCCTCTCTGGCCCAGGCTACAACCTACTCTGCTGCCCGCGCCGCAAACTGCCTGGGACTGCCGGCGCGCGCCACCACTGCCTGCCTTTTCTCCTTTGGATGCAGGCACGCGTTCGCCATCTTGGACACGCTGGTCACCAGCTCCTGACGCCGAGTGCTCTGCCCGCCTCAGCCTCCCGAGGTACTGCGACTACAGACGGAGTCTCGCCCACCCAGTGCTCGGTGTTGCCCGGGCTGGAGTGCAGTGGCGTGGTCTGGCCTCGCGGCAGCCTCTACCACCCGGCCGCCTGCCTTGGCCTGCCAGGGTGCTGGGATTGCAGCCCCTGCCCTGCCGCCGCCCCATCTGGAAGGTGGGGAGCGCCTCTGCCCGGCCGCCCCGTCTGGGAGGTGAGGAGCACCTCTGCCCGGCCGCCCCGTCTGGGAAGTGAGGAGCGCCTCTGCCCGGCCACCCACCGTCTGGGAAGTGAGGAGCGCCTCTGCCCGGCCACCCACCGTCTGGGAAGTGAGGAGCGCCTCTGCCCGGCCACCCCGTCTGGGAAGTGAGGAGCGCCTCTGCCCGGCCACCCCGTCTGGGAAGTGAGGAGCGCCTCTGCCCGGCCGCCCCGTCTGGGAAGTGAGGAGCGCCTCTGCCCGGCCACCCATCGTCTGGGAAGTGAGGAGCGCCTCTGCCCGGCCTCCCATCGTCTGGGAGGTGAGGAGCGCCTCTACCCGGCCGCCCCGTCCGGGAGGAAGTGAGAAGCACCTCTGCCCGGCCGCCCCGTCCAGGAAGAGGTGAGGAGCGCCTCTACCCGGCCACCCCGTCTGGGAAGTGAGGAGCGCCTCATCCGGACGGGGCGGCCGGGCAGAGGCGCTCCTCATTTCTTCCCGGACGGGGCGGCCGGGCATAGGCGCTCCTCACTTCTTCCCGGACGGGGCGCCTGGGCAGAGGCGCTCCTCATTTCTTCCCGGATGGGGCGGCCGGGCAGAGGCGCTCCTCACTTCCCAGACGATGGGTGGCTGGGCAGAGGCGCTCCTCACTTCTTCCCGGACGGGGCGGCCGGGCAGAGGCGCTCCTCACTTCTTCCCGGACGGGGCGGCCGGGCAGAGGCGCTCCTCACTTCTTCCCGGACGGGGTGGCCGGGCAGAGGCGCTCCTCACTTCTTCCCGGACGGGGCGGCCGGGCAGAGGCGCTGCTCACTTCCCAGATGGGGCGGCCGGGCAGAGGCGCTCCTCACCTCCCAGACAGGGCGGCCGGGCAGAGGCGCTCCTCACTTCCCAGACGGGGCGGCCGGGCAGAGGGGCTCCTCACTTCCCAGACGGTGGGTGGCCGGGCAGAGGCGCTCCTCACTTCCCAGACGGGGCGGCCGGGCAGAGGCGCTCCTCACTTCCCAGACGGTGGGTGGCCGGGCAGAGGTGCTCCTCACTTCCCGGACGGTGGGTTGCCGGGCAGAGGCGCTCCTCACTTCCCGGATGGTGGGTGGCCGGGCAGAGGCGCTCCTCACTTCCCAGACAATGGGTGGCCGGGCAGAGGCGCTCCTCACTTCTTCCCGGATGGGGCGGCCGGGCAGAGGCACTCCTCACTTCTTCCCGGACGGGGCGGCCGGGCAGAGGCGCTCCTCATTTCTTCCCGGACGGGGCGGCCGGGCAGAGGCGCTCCTCACTTCTTCCCGGACGGGGCGCCTGGGCAGAGGCGCTCCTCATTTCTTCCCGGATGGGGCGGCCGGGCAGAGGCGCTCCTCACTTCTTCCCGGACGGGGTGGCCGGGCAGAGGCGCTCCTCACTTCTTCCCGGACGGGGCGGCCGGGCAGAGGCGCTGCTCACTTCCCAGATGGGGCGGCCTCCCATCGTCTGGGAAGTGAGGAGTGCCTCTGCCCGGCCGCCCCGTCTGGGAGGTGAGGAGCACCTCTGCCCGGCCACCCATCGTCTGGGAGGTGAGGAGCGCCTCTGCCCGGCCACCCATCGTCTGGGAGGTGAGGAGCGCCTCTGCCCGGCCACCCATCGTCTGGAAAGTGAGGAGCGCCTCTGCCCGGCCACGCCCCATCTGGGAAGTGAGGAGCGCCTCTGCCCGGCCACCCATCGTCTGGGAGGTGAGGAGCGCCTCTGGCGGCCACCCACCATCTGGGAGGTGAGGAGCGCCTCTGCCCGGCCGCCCCCGTCCGGGAAGAAGTGAGGAGCGCCTCTACCCGGCCACCCCGTCTGGGAAGTGAGGAGCGCCTCTGCCCGGCCGCCCCGTCCGGGAAGAAATGAGGAGTGCCTCTGCCCGGGCGCCCCATCCGGGAAGAAGTGAGGAGCGCCTCTGCCCGGCCGCCCCATCCGGGAAGAAGTGAGGAGCGCCTCTGCCCGGCCACCCACCGTCTGGGAAGTGAGGAGCCCCTCTGCCCGGCCGCCCCGTCTGGGAAGTGAGGAGCGCCTCTGCCCGGCCGCCCCGTCTGGGAGGTGAGGAGCGCCTCTGCCCGGCCGCCCCATCTGGGAAGAAGTGAGGAGCCCCTCTGCCCGGCCGCCCCGTCTGGGAAGTGAGGAGCGCCTCTGCCCGGCCGCCCCGTCTGGGAGGTGAGGAGCGCCTCTGCCCGGCCGCCCCCGTCCGGGAAGAAGTGAGGAGCGCCTCTACCCGGCCACCCCGTCTGGGAAGTGAGGAGCGCCTCTGCCCGGCCGCCCCGTCCGGGAAGAAATGAGGAGTGCCTCTGCCCGGGCGCCCCATCCGGGAAGAAGTGAGGAGCGCCTCTGCCCGGCCGCCCCATCCGGGAAGAAGTGAGGAGCGCCTCTGCCCGGCCGCCCCGTCTGGGAGGTGAGGAGCACCTCTGCCCGGCCACCCATCGTCTGGGAGGTGAGGAGCGCCTCTGCCCGGCCACCCATCGTCTGGGAGGTGAGGAGCGCCTCTGCCCGGCCACCCATCGTCTGGAAAGTGAGGAGCGCCTCTGCCCGGCCACGCCCCATCTGGGAAGTGAGGAGCGCCTCTGCCCGGCCACCCATCGTCTGGGAGGTGAGGAGCGCCTCTGCCCGGCCACCCACCATCTGGGAGGTGAGGAGCGCCTCTGCCCGGCCACCCACCGTCTGGGAAGTGAGGAGCGCCTCTGCCCGGCCACCCACCGTCTGGGAAGTGAGGAGCGCCTCTGCCCGGCCACCCATCGTCTGGGAAGTGGGGAGCACCTCTGCCCGACCACCTATCGTCTGGGAAGAAGTGAGGAGCGCCTCTGCCCGGCCGCCCCGTCCGGGAGGAAGTGAGGAGCGCCTCTGCCCGGCCGCCCCGTCTGGGAAGTGAGGAGCGCCTCTGCCCGGCCGCCCCGTCCGGGAAGAAATGAGGAGCGCCTCTGCCCGGCCGCCCCATCCGGGAAGAAGTGAGGAGCGCCTCTGCCCGGCCACCCATCGTCTGGGAAGTGAGGAGCGCCTCTGCCCGGCCACCCACCGTCTGGGAAGTGAGGAGCGCCTCTGCCCGGCCGCCCCGTCCGGGAGGAAGTGAGGAGCGCCTCTGCCCGGCCACCCCGTCTGGGAAGTGAGGAGCGCCTCTGCCCGGCCGCCCCGTCCGGGAAGAAATGAGGAGCGCCTCTGCCCGGCCACCCATCGTCTGGGAAGTGAGAAGCGCCTCTGCCCGGCCACCCACCGTCTGGGAAGTGAGGAACACCTCTGCCCGGCCGCCCCATCCGGGAAGAAGTGAGGAGCGCCTCTGCCCGGCCGCCCCGTCCGGGAAGAAGTGAGGAGCGCCTCTGCCCGGCCGCCCCGTCCGGGAAGAAGTGAGGAGTGCCTCTGCCCGGCCGCCCCGTCTGGGAGGTGAGGAGCACCTCTGCCCGGCCACCCATCGTCTGGGAGGTGAGGAGCGCCTCTGCCCGGCCACCCATCGTCTGGGAGGTGAGGAGCGCCTCTGCCCGGCCACCCATCGTCTGGAAAGTGAGGAGCGCCTCTGCCCGGCCACGCCCCATCTGGGAAGTGAGGAGCGCCTCTGCCCGGCCACCCATCGTCTGGGAGGTGAGGAGCGCCTCTGCCCGGCCACCCACCATCTGGGAGGTGAGGAGCGCCTCTGCCCGGCCACCCACCGTCTGGGAAGTGAGGAGCGCCTCTGCCCGGCCACCCATCGTCTGGGAAGTGGGGAGCACTTCTGCCCGACCACCCATCGTCTGGGAAGTGAGGAGCGCCTCTGCCCGGCCACCTATCGTCTGGGAAGAAGTGAGGAGCGTCTCTGCCTGGCCGCCCCGTCTGGGAAGTGAGGAGCCCCTCTGCCCGGCCGCCCCGTGTCTGGGTAGAAGTGAGGAGCTCCTCTGCCTGGCCGCTCCGTCAGGGAGGTCTACCACGGAGGCCAGAAGCAATGTGGGGGCTGGACGTGGTGGCTCACGCCTGTGGTCCCGACACTCTGGGGGGCGAGGCGGGTTGATCACTTCGGGCTAGGAGTTCGAGACCAGTCTGGCCAACTTGGCGAAACATGAAGTATACAACAGACAAACCAACCAACCAACTCAATGACAACAAAACAGGTCTACCCTGGAGTCATACTCTAATTTTTTCTATTTTCCTCCCTTTCTGATCCTTTATCCCACTTTCTTTTTCTTCCTCTTCCTTCTCCCTCTTCTTTGTCAAATAGAGGATTGAGTTATTATCACTGATCCATATAAAGTCCCTCTCTCATTTATTTTAACTCCCACCCCCATTTCTATTCCCCGACTTCCCATGTGCAACCTTCCTAATATGTTTGATACGCATCTTTTTTTGTATGTATTTTTAGAAAATCTTTATTGTTTTTGTATGCAAAAATTAATAAAAAAAAAAAATTTAAAAAAAAATAAATAAATAAATAAATACATAAATAAATAATAATAAAAAAAAAAAAAAAAAAAGAGTGTTTCAGAACTGCTCCTTCAAAAGTAAGGCTCAACTCTGTTAGTTGAATGCAGAGAACAAAAAGTAGTTTCAGAGAATGCTTCTGTGTAGTTTTATCTGGAGATATTCCTTTTTCCACTATTACAATCTTAGCGCTCCAAATGTCCACTTGCATTTTCTACAGAAAGAGTGTTTCATAACTGCTCAATCAAAAGTATGGTTTAACTGTGTTAATTGAATGACCAGATCAGAAAGAAGTTTCACAGAATGCCTCTGTGTAGTTTTTATTTGAATATATTCTTTTTCCCAATATAGGCCTCTTAGCGCTCAGAATGTCCAATTGCAGTATCTACAGAAAGAGTGTTGCAGAACGGCTCCATCAAAAGTATGGTTTAACTCTGTTAGCTTAATGCACAGATCAGGAAGAAGTTTCACAGAATGCTTCTGTGTAGTTTTTATTTGAATATATTCTTTTTCCCAATATAGGCCTCTTAGCGCTCAGAATATCCAGTTGCAGTTTCTACAGAAAGAGTGATTCAGAACGGCTCAATCAAAGGTAAGTTTCAACTCTGTTAGTTGAAAGCACAGAACAGAAAGAAGTTTCACAGAATGATTCTGTGTAGTTTACATTTGAAGATATTCCTTTTTCCACTATTACCCTCTTAGCGCTCTGAATGTCCACTTACATTTCCTACAGAAAGAGTGTTTCAGAACTGCTCAATGAAAAGTATGGTTTAATTCTGTTAGTTGAATGCACAGATCAGAAAGTAGTTTCAGAGAATGCTTCTGTTTATTTTTTATTTGGAGATATTCCTTTTTCCACTATTACCATATTAGCGCTCCGAATGTCCACTTGCGTTTTCTACAGAAAGTGTGTTTTAGAACTGCTCAATCAAAAGTATGGTTTAACTCTGTTAGCTGATTGCACAGATCAGAAGAAGTTTCACAGAATGCTTCTGTGTAGTTTTTATTTGAGTATATTCTTTTTCCCAATATAGGCTTCTTACCGCTCAGAATGTCCAATTGCAATTTCTACAGAAAGAGTGTTTCAGAACGGTTCAATCAAAAGTAACATTCAACCCTGTTAGTTGAATGCACAGAACAGAAAGATGTTTCACAGAATGCTTCTGTGTAGTTTATATTTGAATATATACCTTTTTCCAGTATTACCCTCCTAGCGCTCAGAATGTCCACTTGCATTTTCTAGAGAAAGAGTGTTAAGAACTGCTCAATCAAAAGCATGGTTTAACTCTGTTATTTGAATGCACAGATCAGAAAGAAGTTTCACAGAATGCTTCTATGTAGTTTTTATTTGAAGATATTCCTTTTTCCAATATGGGACTCTTAGCGCTCAGAATGTCCAATTGCAGTATCTACAGAAAGAGTGTTTCAGAACTGATCAATCAAAAGTAAGGTTCAACACTGTTAGTTGAATGCACAGAACAGAAAGAAGTTTCAGAGAATGCTTCTGTGTAGTTTATATTTGAAGATATTCCTTTTTCCGCTATTACCCTCTTAGCGCTCCGAATGTCCACTTGCATTTTCTACAGAAAGAGTGTTTCAGAACTGCTCAATCAAAAGCATGGTTTAACTCTGTTAGTTGAATGCACAGATCAGAAAGAAGTTTCACAGAATTCTTCTGTGTAGATTTTATTTGAAGATATTCTTTTTCCCAATATAGGCCTCTTAGCGCTCAGAATGTCCAATTGCAGTTTCTACAGAAGGAGTGTTTCAGAACGGCTCAATCAAAAGTAAGGTTCAAATCTGTTAGTTGAATGCACGGAACAGAAAGTTGTTTCACAGAATGCTTCTGTGTAGTTTGTATTTGAATATATTCCTTTTTCCACTATTACCCTCTTAGCGCTCCGAAAGTCCACTTGAAATTTCTACAGAAAGGGTGTTCAGAACTGTTCAATCAAAAGTATGGTTTAAATCTGTTAGTTGAATGCACAGATCTGAAAGAAGTTTCACAGAATGCTTCTGTGTAGTTTTGATTTGAAGATATTCCTTTTTCCAATATAGGAATCTTAGCGCTCAGAATGTCCAATTGCAGTATCTACAGAAAGAGTGTTTCAGATCCGCTCAATCAAAGTAAGGTTCAACTCTGTTAGTTAAATGCAAGGAACAGACAGAAGTTTCAGAGAATGCTTCTGTGTAGTTTATATTTGAAGATAATCCTTTTTCCAGTACTACCCTCTTAGCGCTCCGAATGTCCTCTTGCGTTTTCTACAGAAAGAGTGTTTAAAAACTGCTCAATCAAAAGTATGGTTTAACTCTGTTAGCTTAATGCACACATCAGAAAGAAGTTTCACAGAATGCTTCTGTGTAGTTTTTATTTGAAGATAGTCCTTTTTCCAATATAGGCCTCTTAGCGCTCCGAATATCCAATTGCAGTTTCTACAGAAAGAGAGTTTCAGAAAGGCTCAATGAAAAGTAAGTTTCAACTCTTTTAGTTGAATGCGCAGAACAGAAAGAAGTTTTACAGAATGCTTCTGTGTAGTATTTATTTGAAGTTATTCGTTTTTCTACTGTAGGCCTCTTAGCGCTCCGAATGTCCACTGCAGTTTCTACAGAAAGAGTGTTTCAGAACTCCTCAATCAAAAGTAAGTTTCAACTCCATTAGTTGAATGCACAGAACAGAAAGAAGTTTCACAGGATAGTTCTGTGTAGTTTATATTTGAAGATATTCCTTTTTCCACTATTACCGTCTTAGCGCTCGAATGTCCACTTGCATTTTCTACAGAAAGAGAGTTTCAGAAATGCTCAATCAAAAGTATGGTTTAACTCTGTTAGTTGAATGCACAGATGAGAAAGCAGATTCACAGAATACCTCTGTGTAGTTTTTAATTGAAGGTATTCCTTTTTCCATTATACGCCTCTTAGAGCTCCGAATGTCCACTTGCAGTTTCTACAGAAAGAGTGTTTCAGAACTGCTGAATCAAAGGTAAGGTTCAACTCTGTTAGTTGAATGCACAGAACAAAAAGAAGTTTCACAGAATGCTTCTGTGTAGTTTTTATTTGAAGTTATTCGTTTTTCTACTGTAGGCCTCTTAGCGCTCCGAATGTCCACTGCAGTTTATACAGAAAGAGTATTTCAGAACGATTCAACGAAAACTAAGGTTCTACTCTTTTAGTTGAATGCACAGAACAGAAAGAAGTTTCACAGAATGCTTCTGTGTAGTATTTATTTGAAGATATTCGTTTTTCCACTGTAAGCCTCTTAGCGCTCCGAATGTCCACTGCAGTTTCTACAGAAAGAGTGTTTCAGAACTGCTGAATCAAAGGTAAGGTTCAACTCTGTTAGTTGAATGCACAGAACAAAAAGAAGTTTCACAGAATGCTTCTGTGTAGTTTTTATTTGAAGATATTCCTTTTTCCACTATAGGCCTCTTAGCGCTGCAAATGTCCACTTGCATTTTCTACAGAAAGAGTATTTCAGAACTGCTCAATCAAAAGTAAGGTTCAACTCTGTTAGTTGAATGCACAGAACAGAAAGAAGTTGCACAGAATGCTTCTGTGTAGTTTTATTTGAAGATATTTGTTTTTCCACTATACGCCTCTTAGCGCTCCGAATGTCCACTTGCAGTTTCATCAGAAAGAGTGTTTCAGAACTGCTCAATCAAAGGTAAGGTTCAACTCTGTTAGTTGAATGCATAGAACAAAAAGAAGTTTCACAGAATGCTTCTGTGTAGTTTTTATTTAAGATATTCCTTTTTCCACTATAGGCGTCTTAGCGCTCCGAATGTCCACTTGCAGTTTCTACAGAAAGAGTGTTTCAGAACTGCTCAATCAAAAGTAAGGTTCAACTTTGTTAGTTGAATGTACAGAACAGAAAGAAGTTTCACAGAATGCTTCTGTGTAGTTTATATTTGAAGATATTCCTTTTTCCACTATTACCCTCTTAGCGCTCCGAATGTTCACTTGCATTTTCCACAGAAAGAGTGTTTCAGAACTGCTCTATCAAAAGTATGGTTTAACTCTGTTAGTTGAATGCACGGAACAGAAAGAAGTTTCACAGAATGCTTCTGTGTATTTTTATATGAAGATATTTGTTTTTCCACTATGAGATGAAACAGGGTGGGAGAGTACATAGGGAGGCTCATAAACTCAGTGTGGTTGGAGAAAACAGGCTGAAAGGAGAAACGGGGGAAAGTTACAAAGGGAATCAAATGTGTTAGTAGTGGAGGGAAAAGCAAATATTGAATACGACCCACAGATCTTGGATAACCCAGTGTTTGGTAGTAACTTACATGAAAGGTTTTGACAAAATAGCGGGATAGATGGAGAAAATAATAAGTAAGTGTTATATTTCCTCAGTAGAAACAAACCAACAAAAATCGTGTAATCACAGCCTGATCTTTTAACTGGCCTCCACTTAACTTGTTGCCTGGATTGGCATACATATTCCGCTGCCTGAAAACTGCCCAACACGTTTGAAATGTTCTTGCTCACTATTACACCCAGGCATTATTGCTTCACTAGCTGAGTTGTAAGGGGCCTCCAGGTGGCCTAGATTGTTCTCCTTATCGTATAAATTATTTTCATTTATCGATTTGCCCTGAACATCTAATGAAATATTACGGACACCAATAACATGAACACAAACATAGCTATAGACAGTAAAAAGTAAATTGATGTCTTTTGAAAGGCTGTCATGTCTTAGATGCTAAATTTGGAGTATTTGCTTCTAATAAATAAATAGCCTGCTTTAATCATTCTGTTTTATGAATATAATATAGGGGAGCAGCTTTGATTTTGCCCTTAATCTTAAAAAACATTTAGCGAGGCATGGTGGCAGCACCTGTAGTCCCAGCTACTCAGGAGGCTGAGGCAGGAGAATGGTGTGAATCCGGGAGGTGGAGTTGCTGTGAGCCAAAATCATGCCACTGCACTCCAGCCTCGGCGACAGTGTGAGACTCCATCTCAAAAAAAAAAAAAAAAGATCATACAAGGAGTAAATGATGATTTAGCATAAAACACAGTTCATAGAACTCAAACTTTGTTATTTTATGGGATTATACTAACCTGTTACTATTCAAAATTTACCATTTCAAAAGAAGAAATATTGGACTGGGAAAATTGCCATTGCTTATACAGAAGAATGGAGGAATCTTTTTGAGCACAACAATTATAATGATATTCCTCATCACTGGTTCCAAAACCAAGCCCAAGGAAGGCCTGCATAGGGATAACGTGTAGAACACACAAAAGAAACACACATCACCAGCTCCTCAACCCAGAGCTCCAAGGGAATGGCCAAGGAAGCTGTATTGTCCTAAGAAATTTGAGATTGTTTTGACTTACATTAAATCCTGCTCAATCATATGTATGTACACAGACACACACACACACACACACACACACACAGACGGTGTCATCAGTGAAGCCTCTAACAATGCATCTTGACTGGATAGATTCGAGAATTAAAATGACTGGAAGAAAATAGGGCTTCATAAGTGGCACTTACTATTCACATAACACATTAAAAGGACATCTCCTAAATTAAATCTTGTCTATGATAAAAAGGCAGACAATCATGACCCAAGGCTAATTTATAACCGCAGAAATGTTCAAGACAGACCAATGCTTGCTATGTTTAGGAACTGACAAGAAAGTACAGGTCTTTATAATCTACCATTTTGCTTCATTTGATACCAGGTGACCTTCATAATGCAGGCAATAGAGAATTGCAAGATTTGTCGGAGAGTTCAGGTCTTTGGAAAGCTATGCCCTTTCACAAGAACAACCGTGGAAACAGGAAGAAAGTCAACTCCCACTTAAGGCAATCAGAATTTACAAATATTCCTTCCTTCACTGAAATTTCAATAGGCACTTCAATATTATCTTTAATTAATTCTTTTGTTACAATCATACATCACCAAACATTTTGGTCAAGGATGGTGCACACACATGACAGTGGTGCAATAAAATCATAACACTGTATTTTTACTGTACCTCTTCTATGTTTAGACATGTATAGATACACTTACTGTATAGATATAAGTAAGCATATAGATATACTTAACTGTTGTGTTACAATTGCCTACAGTGTTCAGTGCAGTAACATGCTGCACAGGTTTGTAGCTTAGGAGGAATAGGCTATACCATATAGCATAGGTATGTAATCAGCTATAGTATCTAGGTTTGTGTAAGTAAACTCTGTGATGTTCATATAATAATAAAATTGTCCAGCAATGCATTTCTCAGACATACCCCTGTCATTAAGTGACACATGACTATGTTAGTTAACACTGAGGGAACTTCATGGGAAATGCACTCTGCAGCTCCATCATAAATAGAAACCGTTTATGTCAAAAAACACATAAAAGCATAGTTGCAAGATTACAATTCCTTCCAGATATTTCATTTAGTATCTCCACAGATCACTAACTGCCTGAATAGCATTCTTGAGTCTCCACTGCCTCACATTTGATTTCAGGTCATTCCATCAATTGTCAAAGACGCATCCAACATTAACTTTCCAATACTGGTTTGGATTGTGTCAACATTGTCATCCTGGGCCACAACAACACAAAAGGCTAACTCGGTGAGGTAACATAGACACTGATCAGTGAGATTTTGCTGACGGGTGGTACCATTTTTTACCAAGATCAAGGGTATTCATACCTTCAGGCATATAGATAACAGTGAAAAGGGCAGGTTCGTAGATAAAAAGGCGATGAGGAAGGGTTATTGCAGGATACATGAGCTACGGTGTCTCCTGTTTAACCTGAGTCTGAAGAGATTCAAAGTGCAGGTGCCATGCATGCCTCTTCAATAGTTCCATGTCGATTGATTTTCTGGGCTACACTTCCCAGCATTCAAATTGCTAAATGCATATAAATGACAACTGAATATTTATAATCCGGATTTGTGCTTTTGAGTGACCTTATCTATAGTTATGTGCTTCAGTGATCTAACTTGGGGTTGACTCCAAACTTTGATAAAGTAAAGACCCTGCTTATTCTTTGAGTATTGCTGCACTGACAACTGATTTAGTGAATGCCACTGTGAAAATAATAAACCTCTTGGTGAATATATTTAGACATGTCTTGTAACCTGTACACATCTTAACCAGGGATGTTACTTGATCTTTCTATGTACAGGTGTGTGTGGAGATAGAACAACATACAGGATTGTAATTGTTGCCTGTGAGACTAATAGAAAATTCAAGCTAGTGAAGTATGTTTATGCATGGCACACTTCTCACCAGCAATTTTAGGAAGTTCTACCCACAACCCATATGTCTTTTGATATGTGGGTTACCTTGGAGAGAGAAAAAGGATCTCTGAACACAGGCACGAAATCCTTTAGAAGTTTATCTAGAGTTGGACTTGTCCCAAAGCTTTTGTATAAACTTGCTTGATGAGCAACTGTTGTCCACTGGTACCTTCACTGTACAATCCACACACAACCAAACTTCACAACTGGAGTCCTAAATTTGCACTTTGTTTGGTAAAGTTGAATGAAAAATGGTCTTTTAAGCTTATGCTCTCTTATGAGAGCTGTTATTAGATTAATTTTACTCCAAGATATGCCAGTTAGGAAATAACTTCCAATATAATTTCACCAGCACCCTGTGGGTGGACTAATTAGTCATACATCACACTTACTCTGGTGGTGAAATGCCTCAAAAGAAGGTCTGCAGAGTGTTGCTCTACCTAGAAGGACATGAATAAAGAGACATAAAAATCATTCATTAAGAAGGAAGAAGACTTTCCTTGCCTAGATTTTCGCTTGTAGGATCCAATTAATTTTATCACTTAATATTTTGTCCTGGTGGGCATTCATTTTACAAATTTGTAAGATCAGTAGAAATGGTAACTTTCAGAAATCAAACTGTAAATGTTCTGTAGACGTTGACAGAAAGAGCTATTTGGAGCTGTGCTTTTGCCAATTAGACACTCTGAGAAAATCTGTGAAAGGATATTTTCAGGAAGTCATTGAACCCCCTAAAAATCAAGTTTATTGCTCTTACCATAAATATAAATAATTTATTATCAACCATTTTCAATATTCTAATAAGTAACCTTTATTGTTCATTTCATTGGCATGATCTACGTAGACACGTGATTTATCTTCTTTTGCAATAAATTCAGAAAATTTGCTGCCTGGAAAAGCCATGTTTTAAAATTACCACCTGTTTGATGATTTTCTTATAAAAACATTTCCACTTAAGTACCTATCTCTATTTGTCCTTTATTTTCCCTTCCATTCTAGCTCTACCCCTTGTCTCCTTTGTGTGTCTCAGGATAAGTGCCCTATAACATTATGTAATTCTGGAAACCCTTCGATACAATGTTATTACATGTAAAAAAAAGTATGTTTTAGCAAACTCTTTGTTCACAGATTATTTTTGACTACTTGCCTATTAGACAATTTTTGTAGGCTCCATATGCTATTAATTTATATTCACTTTCAGAAGAATTTTCATCAAAAGCAAAAGTCTTATGTAAATTGATTATATGCTACTTGTACTTCTGTGTATATATACACACAGAGCCACATACATACATGTAACTCCGGAGGCCTGCCTGGACTGTTTAATAACTGTCCTGAACAAGAGCAAGAAAAAGCTGGTCAAATTTCAAACAACAGGTTGAACTGGGGAGCTCACATTTTGCATATAATAGACACTAGCGGCCTTTAAAAATTAAACATTTCTACTGTTTTAAAAAATTGTAGGCATCATAGTATGAGGAAAAAATGTAATAATCCTTTTTAATTCTTGCCATTTTATTAACCACAGAGTCCTTACGCCCTAACTTCATTGGTATCCCTTTGAGATGAAACAGAACACTGAATTTAAAATTCTGAGAAATAAATAATTACACCATTTACTTGAGGCACTCTTTCCCCTTTCAAGAACTATTTTGAGAATTCATTAGCTAAATATTGCTATAATGCAGGCTAGTAATAAATGCAAATAACGAGTTCATTGTAAAGTTTAAACTCATGATGGTATGATCTGGAATTTTTGTTAACCTAGAATACATAATTAGCTCTAGAGGTGAAATGAAAGACAAAATCACTTTACATATTAGTAAAAAACAAATAATGTGACTTTATAAGCTACTGCTGTTCTTTTGCTCTTGAGAACCAGTGACATCTCTAATTAGAGAACATTATGGAAAGGTTAAAGATGAGAATACGTGCAGTCTGTCTACAGGAAACCTCAACTGCTCAGGTTAATGAAATATTTGCAGAAGTCATATTAATTAGCAGGTTCACAGGAAACTAACATGTATTGTATAAATTCCATGGTAAAATGTATTAGGGCTCCAGGCACAAAACTGTGCGCCATCTACGTTACCACACAGTGCCTACTTCTTTCCGTCTTTATTCATTTCTCTCCTGATGGTCTGTATGTTATTGTTACATAGTTCTAAAAATCTTCCATGAGGCAGAAATTTCATTTAATGATATAGCTTTGAAAATAAAGAAAAACAGTAGAAACTTTCTATTTTCTTATAAAGCAGAATTGTTGAATTTTCAAAGTTTCATTTATGTAGTGTCACAAGGTGACAAACGTATTTCTTTAATTCCCTCTTGTTGTTATTTTTGTGTAACATCAAACAAAGCCGTTTCTTTCATTTGAAGGTGAAAACTGCTCATCAAAATCCAGTTTAAGCTGAGAAACAAAAAACTAAATTTTGCATGAGAGATTATACACTGCATAAGTATAAAACAGGACCAGAAACAATGGTGGGTCAGCAATTTTAAAAAAGATGAACGCAGGTTATCATCAAATCAATTGTTACCAACACACCAATTCCACCTCTAGGCCAGAAAATTAGCCACTTCCCACAGGAAAACAATAATTGAAGACAAAGTTCACCAGTGAAAGTTGGTTATTTTTTTTTCCATCCTTGCATCAACTAAAATGATATCTATAGTTCCTCTTAACACTTTTCTTACTTTCAAATATCTGGGTATGCTTAATTAGCTGAGGCCATGTTTCATAGGCACATCTGGCTACAAGGGAAACTGGGAATTTGAGCCCCAATCCTAATGTTTGTAGAGTATTTAGAAATTTGAGAATTCCCTCCAAAGAAAGAGTTTTTTAAAACACTGTTAGACAAAAAGTTTGAATTACAAAATGTGGTAGTAGCTCATGTCTAACTCAAATGCAGGGAAAAAAAAACTGTAAACTCTAAAAAAAATAAATACACATTTGATGGTAATAAGAAACAGAAAATAGGCAGAAATAGTAGAATATTTCATCACTGATGAAGTTTTTAACCATTGAATAAAGAAAAATTCCAATGATTTAAATTTGCATCAATGCAGCTTCACACCTGATGACACTCCCTGGTCTGTGCAAAATTGCATGTCTACGAGTAAAGCAGTGAGTTTTACTAGCTTGAGGAATAAGAGCACAGAGTTCCAGGCTGACAGAAAAGAAGAACTGGGAAATTTGAGAGACATGGGAGGAAATCTCACACAAGTGAAAGTCACAGAGGAGAATGTCACAGAGTAAAAATCTAAAATCAGCACTTAAATTTCATTCAGATATATGACGGCTGCTACATTTCACATTGATAAGAATGTGAGACTCCATAGAATCCAGCAGAAAACAACAGCTAAATTGCTAGTACAGAGCAGATATTTCAACCATTGCATATAGCTCAGGAGTAAAAGTTTGGTGTTTGACTACACAAAGAAGACTAATATTAGAAAAAAGTCGTTCTTCAAAGGAAAACAAAAGAACCTACCTCTACAAAATATCATCCACATAATCTAACATATAATTTAACCTGTCTAGACATAGAACCAGGAAAATATGACGCATAAGAAAAAAAGTAAACAATGGATTAAGACATTGAAATGGCCCACACGCTGGGATTAGAAGATAAGAAATTTAAAATAAGCTCTGTTATTGGTGTACAAGTACACTTGTGATATTTGTACATTAATTTTGTATCCTGAGACTTTGCTGAAGTTGCTAATCAGCTTAAGGAGATTTTGGGCTGAGACAATGGAGTTTTCTAGATATACAATCATGTCATCTGCAAACAGGGACAATTTGACTTCCTCTTCTCCTAATTGAATACCCTTTATTTCCTTCTCCTGCCTGATTGCTTTGGCCAGAACTTCCAGCACTATGTTGAATAGGAGCGGTGAGAGAGGGCATCCCTGTCTTGTGCCAGTTTTCAGAGGGAATGCTTCCAGTTTTTGCCCATTCAGTACGATATTGGCTGTGGGTTTGTTGTAGATAGCTCTTATTATTTTGAGATACGTCCCATCAATACCTAATTTATTGAGAGTTTTTAGCATGAAGCGTTGTTGAATTTTGTCAAAGGCCTTTTCTGCATCTATTGAGAGAATCATGTGGTTTTTGTCTTTGGTTCTGTTTATATGCTGGATTACATTTATTGATTTGCATATGTTGAACCAGCCTTGCATCCCAGGGATGAAGCCCACTTGATCATGGTGGATAAGCTTTTTGATGTGCTGCTGGATTCGGTTTGCCAGTATTTTATTGAGGATTTTTGCATCAATGTTCATCAAGGATATTGGTCTGAAATTCTCTCTTTTGGTTATGTCTCTGCCAGGTTTTGGTATCAGGACGATGCTGGCTTCGTAAAATGTGTTAGGGAGGATTCCCTCTTTTTCTATCGATTGGAATAGTTTCAGAAGGAATGGTACCAGTTCCTCCTTGTACCTCTGGTAGAATTCGGCTGTGAATCCATCAGGTCCTGGACTCTTTTTGGTTGGTAAGCTATTGATTATTGCCACAATTTCAGAACCTGTTATTGTTCTATTCAGAGATTCAACTTCTTCCTGGTTTAGTCTTGGGAGGGTGTATTTGTCGAGGAATTTATCCATTTCTTCTAGATTTTCTAGTTTATTTGCATAGAGGTGTTTGTAGTATTCTCTGATGGTAGATTGTATTTCTGTGGGATCGGTGGTGATATCCCCTTTTTCGTTTTTTATTGCATCTATTTGATTCTTCTCTCTTTTCTTCTTTATTAGTCTTGCTAGCGGTCCATCAATTTTGTTGATCTTTTCAAAAAACCAGCTCCTGGATTCATTAATTTTTTGAAGGGTTTTTTGTGTCTGTATTTCCTTCAATTCTGCTCTGATTTTAGTTATTTCTAGCCTTCTGCTATCTTTTGAATGTGTTTGCTCTTGCTTTTCTAGTTCTTTTAATTGTGATGTTAGGCTGTCAATTTTGGATCTTTCCTGCTTTCTCTTGTGGGCATTTAGTGCTATAAATTTCCCTCTACACACTGCTTTGAACGTGTCCAGAGAGCCAAATCATGAGTGAACTCCCATTCACAATTGCTTCAAAGAGAATAATATACCTAGGAATCCAACTTACAAGGGATGTGAAGGACCTCTTCAAGGAGAACTACAAACCACTGCTCAATGAAATAAAAGAGGATACAAACAAATGGAAGAACATTCCATGCTCATGGGTTGGAAGAATCAATATCGTGAAAATGGCCATACTGCCCAAGGTAATTTATAGATTCAATGCCATCCCCATCAAGCTACCAATGACTTTCTTCACAGAATTGGAAAACACTACTTTAAAGTTCATATGGAACCAAAAAAGAGCCCGCATCGCCAAGTCAATCCTAAGCCAAAAGAACAAAGCTGGAGGCATCACACTACCTGACTTTAAACTATACTACAAGGCTACAGTAACCAAAACAGCATGGTACTGGTACCACAACAGAAACATAGATCAATGGAACAGAACAGAGCCCTCAGAAATGATGCCGCATAGCTACAACTATCTGATCTTTGACAAACCTGACAAAAACAAGAAATGGGGAAAGGATTCCCTATTTAATAAATGGTGCTGGGAAAACTGGCTAGCCATATGTAGAAAGCTGCAACTGGATCCCTTCCTTACACCTTATAAAAAAATTAATTCAAGATGGATTAATAACTTAAATGTTAGACCTAAAACCATTAAAATCCTACAAGAAAACCTAGGCAATACCATTCAGGACATAGGCGTGGGCAAGGACTTCATGTCTAAAACACCAAAAGCAATGGCAACAGAAGCCAAAATCGACAAATGGGATCTCATTAAACTAAAGAGCTTCTGCACAGCAAAAGAAACTATCATCAGAGTAAACAGGCAACCTACACAATGGGAGAAAATTTTTGCAACCTACTCATCTGACAAAGGGCTAATATCCAGAATCTACAATGAACTCAAACAAATTTACAAGAAAAAAACAAACAACCCCATCAAAAAGTGGGCAGAGGACATGAACAGACACTTCTCAAAAGAAGACATTTATGCAGCCAAAAAACACATGAAGAAATGCTCCTCATCACTGGCCATCAGAGAAATGCAAATCAAAACCACAGTGAGATACCATCTCACACCAGTTAGAATGGCCATTATTAAAAAATCAGGAAACAACAGGTGCTGGAGAGGATGTGGAGAAATAGGAACACTTTTACACTGTTGGTGGGACTGTAAACTAGTTCAACCATTGTGGAAGTCAGTGTGGCGATTCCTCAGGGATCTAGAACTAGAAATACCATTTGACCCAGCCATCCCATTACTGGGTATATACCCAAAGGACTATAAATCATGCTGCTATAAAGACACATGCACACGTATGTTTCATGCGGCACTATTCACAATAGCAAAGAGTTGGAACCAACCCAAATGTCCAACAACGATAGACTGGATTAAGAAAATGTGGCACATATACACCATGGAATACTATGCAGCCATAAAAAATGATGAGTTCGTGTCCTTTGTAGGGACATGGATGAAACTGGAAAACATCATTCTCAGTAAACTATCGCAAGGACAAAAAACCAAACACCGCATGTTCTCACTCATATGTGGGAATTGAACAATGAGAACTCATGGACACAGGAAGGGGAACATCACGCTCCGGAGACTGTTGTGGGGTGGGGGGAGGGGGGAGGGACAGCATTAGGAGATACACCTAATGCTAAATGACGAGTTAATGGGTGCAGGAAATCAACATGGCACATGGATACATATGTAACAAACCTGCACATTGTGCACATGTATCCTACAACCCTAAAGTATAATAAAAAAAATGTATATATAAAAAAAAAAATACCATTTCCCCTCCATTATACTGGCAAAAATAAAAAAAAAGAGAAATTTAAAATAAAGTATTGTAAGCATATTCAAGGATTTAAGGAATAGACGATCATAAGAGTGAATATATGGAGAATCTCAACAGAGAAGTAAAAACGATAAAGAAATAATGGGACAAATTTTAGAACTGAGGGACAGAATATCTTATATAAAAATGACATCGTACGCACATACCAGTAAATTAAAGATGGCAGAAATAAACTATCAGTGAACTTAAAAAGAGATCAAGAACAATTTCCCAATACAGTTAAGAACACAGAGGAGGAAAAATAATAAAAATAGGGCCAGTCTAGAACTAATATAATTGGAGTCCTAGAAAGAGTAGAGAAGGAGAAAATGAGACAGAAAAAGCTATTTGAAAAAGTAAAGACCAAAAGTTTTCCTAATTGTCAGCATATATCAACTTACAGGTTTAAGAAACTCAAAGAACAGAATAAAAATAAAGAACCAAATGCAGACATATCATAGTCAGACCACTGGGCAAAAAAAGAGTAAATCCTGAAAGTAGCTAAAGGGAGGGAGAAAAATAATGTACACACATGGAAACAAATAGACAGATGACCTGTCATCAGAAATGACAGTTTAAAAAGCAATGAAACCACATCTTCAAAATAAAAAAAAAAGCCTGTCAACTCCAAATTCTATAACTAGAAAAAGTAATTCTTGAGAAAATAAAGATTTATTCAGATAAAAGAAAGCTTCGAACATCTGTCATTAGCAGACCTAAATACAAGAAATGCAAACGGAAATTTTTCAGGCTAAAGAAAGATAACAACAGATGGAAATTCTGAACTACAGGAAGCAAGGAGAAGCTCTAGGAATGGCAAGTGCATCAACATGAAAAACTAAGGCTTTTTTCTTTTAGTTTTATAACAAACAACTGATGGTTTAAATAAAAAATTAAGTGTACTGTTGATAATGTATGTAAACAATTCTAATTTAATAGCTCTGACAGGAGACTAAACGCAACAATTTTGCTGCAACATTTCTTTATGTTACATGAAAACGTTGACTGTTAACAGTAAGTGGACTGAGATAAGCCCAGGGTGCTGATTATAATCCCTAGAGAACCACCACATCATATGAAGACATTCTTCTAAAATGCCAATAAAGGAATTAAAATGGAATGCCGAATATTGTTCAGTTAATATAAAAAGGCATGAAAGAAAGAACAGAGGAGCAAAAAACGAGGGAACAAATAGAACATAAGAGCAAAATAGGTCGGGCGCGGTGGCTGACGCCTGTAATCCCAGCACTTTGGGAGGCCGAGGCGGGCGGATCACGAAGTCTGGAGATCGAGACCATCCTGGCTAACACGGTGAAACCCCGTCTCTACTAAAAATACAAAAAATTAGCCGGGCGTGGTGGCGGCACCTGTAGTCCCAGCTACTCGGGAGGCTGAGGCAGGATAATGGCGTGAACCCGGGAGGCGGAGCTTGCAGTGAGCTGAGATCGCGCCCCTGCACTCCAGCCTGGGCGACAGAGCGAGACTCCGTCTAAAAAAAAACAAAAAAGAAAAAAAGAAAAAAAAAGCAAAATAGCAGGCTTAAATCCAACCTTATCAATAATTATTTCAAATGTAATTTAAATACTCCAAATAAAACACAGATTGTCCATCAGTATATTCTGTTGTATGAATATACCACATTATCTTTATTCATCTGCCAATAGACATTAATAAAAGTACCTATAAGAGATGCATTCCAAATATTATGATATAGATAAGCTGAGAGTAAAATAATTTCCAAGTATACCATGGAAACAACAAGCACAAGTAATCTTATGTGGCTATATTAATAGAAGAAAAAGTAGACCTCCAAACAAGCAATATTACAACAGAAAGCTATTTCATAATGATCAAATGTCAAGTACTTATGAAGACATAATGCTATATTGCTAACTGATAGAATAACTAAAGAAAGTTAAGATAAAATAATTTTGACAACAGCTTGACCTAATCAATATTGACCAAGACGATAGAATATATGTTCTATTATGCTACACGTGAAACATTTCTCAATAGACTATAGACCACAAAATATCCCTCAAGAAGTTTCAAAACACTGTAATCATAGAAAGTATGCTTTCTGACCACAATGAAAATGAGTTGAAATGGGTAAAAACAAGCTACCAGGAAAGTCTACACTACTGGAAGATTTAAATACACCTTAAAATGCCCTTTAGCTCAAGGAAGAAATCATGAGAAACACCTTAAAATACATTGAACTGAATACAAATAAAAATATCCTATATCAAAATGTGTGGGATAAAGTTAAGCAGACCCAGAGTAAAGTTTTTGTATAAATGCTTATTCTAAAAAAGAGAAGTTCAAAACAAGTGAACTAATTTTCTACCTTAAAAAGAAAATCTAAAACAAGAGAGCAAATTAAGTCCAAACAAAGTAGAAGAAAGGAAATAAAACAGAAATTAGAAATCAATGAGACAGAAAACAGACACAGGAGAAAATTCACATGGCCAAAAGTTAGTTCTGTGAGAAAGAAAGAAAACGCAAATTATAAATATCAGGGATTAATGAGATTGTACAGTTGTAGACACAAGGGACATTAACAAGATAATGGAATATTGTAAAACATTTTATACCAATTTTCATTACTTGGATGAAAGGGTGAATTCGTTGAAAAAAACTTATAAAAAAATTCACAAGATTAAATGGAACATATGAATTGACATTTATTAAAGTAATTAATTGTCAAATACTTGCACATAAAAACATAAAACTAAAGAAAATAAAAAAATAAGCAAACTCCAGATCCAAAGAGTTTTGCTGGTGAATTCTTTCAAACATTTAAAAAAAATAAAATGTTTAAATTATTTCAGAAATAAAGAATGGGGAAATTCCAAACTTGTTTTATGAGTCAGAATTCTGATACCAAAACTACAAAACGCAGGAATGCAAAACTGATTTCAGCTTAAAGAGCTATCACCATTCTAATCTGTGATTCTAATGAATTTGGCTATCTTAGATACTTTATACACGTGGAATCACACAGTTTGTCCTCCTGTGACTCATTTCCTTTACTTAGCATTAATGTCCTCTAGGTTCATCCATGTTGCATATTGCAGAGCTTTCTGTTTTTAAAGCTGAATAATACTCCGTTGCATGAATATACCACATTTTCTTTATCTATTGATCTGCCAATCGACATTAACCTTATTCCCACATTTTGATTTGTGTAAATAATGCTGCAATGAGCCTGAGAATCAGAGAATCATCCCAATTTCAATCCTTTCAGATAAATAACCTGAAGTGAGATTGCCAGATCATATAGTAGTTCTACTGTCTTAATTTTTTTGAGGAGCCACCGTACAGCTTTCCATAGAGGCTGCACAGTTTTACATTCCCAGAAACACTGTACAAGTGTTCCAATTTCTCCCCATTGTTAACACTCATTATCTTTTTCTTTTAATGAGACCATTCTAACAGGCTTGAGGCAATATCTCTGTGGTTTTGAATTACATTTCCCTGATGATTAGTGATGCTGAGCATCTTTTTCATGTACCTGTTGGTCATTTGGATATTTCATTTGGAGAAATATCTATTGCTGATTAAAAAAAGAAAAAACTCTCAGCAAGCTAGAAAAAGAAATTTTCTCGAAGTGATGGAAAGCATCCACAGCAAAACATATAAACAATATTATATTTAATGGTGAAAGCGTCAATGTTTAAACCACACAGATTAGGACAAGAAAAGGATGTGTGTGTTCGTCACCTCTATTCAACATTGTACTGGTGATTCCAGATTTTGAGTATTAATATTTAGGGGACAACTGTTGTCACTGAAGCCCAAATCTTGCTCATCCTCAGAAAAAAAAAAAAAGTTGATTAGGTTGTATATAATCTAATTCTACTTGCTTTGGGCTTAATTTTAGAGAAATTCCATTAAGTTGCTTAATTTAAACAACTTTTGCTTAAATTAAGCAACTTAATGGAATTTCTCTAAAATTACAGCTTGTATCAACTCTAGAATTTATTGGGCACCTCCTAGGACATAAACACTGGAATTTGGTGAGAGACATCAGGTAGGAAAGAGCCTGGCTCTGACATAAATTCAACACACAGAGGGGGACACATGTTATGAGACTGACCTGCCTTCTCCATCTCATAAAAGGGGTTCTTGTTGCTGGTAACACAGATTAAACTATTTCAATTACATCCAAGATAAAAGGATTAGCAATTGTATGTAAGATGAAAAAATCACTCCACAGGAAGACAAAAGTCTCACAAAAGGATATTTAAACAAGCCAACACTTTGAAATTTAGGCAGAGATCGCGCTTTCTGGTGAACTAAAGTAGCAAGAACAAAGTAGAGGCTCCAATTCTAGGAAAAAGGGGCCCTAATAAGGTTTACGATCCAGAAAATCAAGAAATCTAGACAGAAGGATGCAGTCTCCGCATTCAAGGCAGTAGCAATACCTGGATTACGAAGCCAATCCCCAAAGCAGGAACTCATAAACACAAATTGGATTGAGGAAGAAGCTTGCCCACCAGAAGATTTAGGTTATTACAAGGTAGAATGTGATAGAGAAAACGAGCATGGGGCTGGAAACAAAAGGAGGAAGCCCCATGATTACAACTAGAATATAACTGTCAGAGATGGTGCAGAAACAAGCCTGAAGAGAGAACTCCTTAAACCCCACGTGCCTTACGTCAGGACTGATCCTGGACACAGGCTGGACAGCATAGCCTGCAAGTGCTGAGGGAGGAGGCGTGGGCTCAGCTGTGAGAAGGAGAAGGACATACATCTGAAAAGCAGATACGGGTCTTGAAATCGCGCAGAGGGTTTGGGCCTTTGTTGCTCTCTGCCAGCAGCTGCCAGTAGTTCTCACACTTTGGCTGGCATCAAAATCACCTGGGGCAGTGGTGGGGAGGGGGAGAGTGTTGTAAAACCACAAGTGACCAGGCAGAAAACACCTGTATGTTTTCCAATTCAGTAAGTACAGAAATCTTAATTGGAACAAGGTGGAGGTCAGACATTGATAGTGCTGTGGACTGCTCCAGGGACATAAGCATGATCTTTAGAGAAGTGGCTCTAACCAGTTGAGGGCAACCACTGGACAGAGAGAGGTCCAGACCAACCGTACACAGAGACATCATGCAATTACACTTTAGCAACCTCTCCAAATAACATGTCTCTTAGAGAAACTTGGCAGGTTGAAAACTAAACCATAAAATCCAGTGGCACTTATGTATCCTAGGCACTTATATTTGTCTGGTTCTTCCACCTTGCCTTTGCTTGGTTAGAATTTTGGGTAGATAAGAGGTGGACTTACATGTGCTAGTGTGAGAACTTTGATACACTCATTTAGACATTGACCTACTATCTTGATGTTTGAAAGCTACAACCCAAAGAAATTTGTCTTTTTACATAAAACAAATTCAGCCCTTGCCTTCCTTATAGATTACATCTTCCACTAGCAGTAATAAAAATGTAACAATATGCGTAAGTCAAAGTATCTTCTTAGATCCTCTGTACTGTTTTATTATTTAGTTGTGTGAATTAAAGTAACTCTCAAAATTTCAAGGATGCCTGAGAAGCAATTCATGTTCAAAGGCTGCCCTCTTGTGACAATGTGTTGTATGTTTTACTGTAAAAGTAATCTTATTTCACCTTATAACCTCTACAATCCAATTCATAACAGCATAAAAAGGAAATAAAACCTTACATAATTTTGAATTTTAGAAAGTACCTTGTTTATATGGCTCCTTTAGAGAATGAATAGTCAATTTGGTAAATATTCCAGTGAGTTGAAGGTTTGAATCCATCTCACTTAACTAGCTTGATGGATGTATTTCTAAACCTATACAACCCACTCCTCTGCTTCTAAAAAATTAAAGTTAGCTGTAGATTGAGATGTCAGTGACACAGTTTATAGAACATAACTTAGATTGTCATCTACATTACTGTAACTACAAATACCACCCTCAGATGGAAGAATCAGTTTTATCAGTAAACATCTCTAATTGAACTACAAATGGTGTATGTCTTCTGGCTTTTACAAGCTCTTGGTCTAACGCAGGGGATATATGATGTAAAAACTACGAAACAAGGCCACGCGCGGTGGCTCACGCCTGTAATCCCAGCACCTTGGGAGGCCGAGGCGGGTGGATCACAAGGTCAGGAGATCGAGACCATCCTGGCTAACACGGTGAAACCCATCTCTACTAAAAATACAAAAATTAGCTGGGTGTGGTGGCGGCGCCTGTAGTCCCAGCTACTCAGAAGGCTGAGGCAGGAGAATCGCTTGAACCCAAGACGCGGAGGTTGCAGTGAGCTGAGATTACATCACTGCACTGCAGCCTGGTGGCAGAACAAGATTCCATCTCAAAAATAAATAAATAAATAAATAAATAAATAAATAAATAAATATAAAATAACAGTGACTATAATGTTTTGTGATGTTAAACTTTGAGAGCTTTTTTTTTTTCTTTTCCCAAGTCCCTTTCCCAGTTTCAGGAGCAGTTATTCTAAGCTCATTGACGTAAAGGAATAGAAACAAAAGGTTTGGTGGAAAAAATAATAATCTGCTATCATTTCTGTCTTTTGTTTTTTAAAAGCTTGAGCATTTGGGAGAATTTGGAAAGATTGTGGAGTAAGTGCAAAGAAGGAATTCGCTAACAAAAATTATATAGGGTAAAATGACTTTTTTCCAGGTTAGAAAATACTCACTCCCTACATTCCTACCTTCCTTTCCCATAGTTAAGAAGAGGAAAAAGCAAAGGCCTCTTGGTGGCAGTGGTGACTTAGGCAGTTTCTTAGAAATATTCTAGAAGGCATAGTCATCTTTAAAAAAAATAGCTACAAGGATATGTCTAAGCAGAAGGGACCATGGGCCAAATTACGAGTAGACTTTTGCATTCCAGATATGGAAAAGAAGAAGCAGGAAGCCGGTGGGCCTAAACAGGCCACACAGAAATGGACAAGGAATAGGCCAGAAGCAGCTTGTGGGGACAAGATGTCAAGCCCCAAATGTTAAACCCACCATCCATCCTCCAAATTCTGGCTCTGTTTAACAAGGCTGTGGTCTGACACTAGGTGCCATCTCAGTGACTAAAGCATAATTCCCCGTCTCCTGCGAGTGTTGACAGCTGACTCCCGGCAACAACACTCACAGCACAGTAAAGTTCCTTCATCCAAGTTCATGTCCCTTCTCAAGGCATCCCACATCCGAGAACTGCTTGGTACACAAATATAATGGCCTGGCTTGCTTGCTCCAATTTGAGGTCATTAGGTAAACTCACCAAGATCCCTGTAGAGCGGGCTGCGGCCATGATAGTGATTGCATTGCAGCCAGCTTCCTGCTCTGCCCAATCCTATTGCTTTCACTCTTCGCAGGTGTTGGGAATATCCATTTGAACTTCCTTGCATGCAAATCTCCAACTCCGAGTCAGTTTCCTAGGACACCTGACTGGTGACATCTCTATCACTATCACAGTACTTAGAGGTGGAGCATCTTAAAATGATTTAAGGCTAACTGCCCTAAGAGCACAGACAGATGGTGGCTTAAAATAGAATTTAAGTGGCTTTAAAAAAAACATGAAAATAGTTGACATTGCACGCTCATATGAGCCTATGGATCAAACCATGCATATGAATTCTAAGATCCCTTGTGCAGTACATATTTGCACTGTTTATAAATGACATCCCCTTGAATTGAATTCAGTGTAATTCAAAACAGTAATTTGTGGGAAAAATTAGGTATGCAGATAGCCTAGACTCTACAGAGGCACACATCATTTGGAGAATAATAGTGAACTGGCTGGTCTATGAGGGAAGAAAACAGTGAATATAGACTATTAGTGAACAAGGATATTTTCCCATATATATTCAAATTAAGGTGAATTTCTTTACAGAATTATGCCTCAGAAAAAGTATTTCCCTATATATGAATCCTCACAAGTTTTCCCACGATGAGTACTTTTGTGATTATTTTGAATAACGAAGTAATATTTAAAGAAACTCTCTTGCCCCGAATGTACTTTATGTCAATTGATGTTGCATATAGAGATCATCAGAGTGAAGCTACAAGAAAAGGAGGAACATTACTTAGCAAAGACTTAGAGAATTAGTCCTAATAGTGTGAAATCAAAATTTCAAGTGAGGGAATAAATGCAGCTTTTAATGATTACTTAAATGAAGTTTAACTGTAGCAGGATCTACAAGAAATTGGCAACCTTTGGCTCCGGTAACAGAAACTCAGGATATACGCCTTTCAGGGCTTTTGGATTCTGCATCATGTTGAGAGAGACTCCTTTAAACAAGCAATAGGAGACTTCCTGTGACAACATAATAAATTCAAAAAGTTCTGTAACTCAGACAATGTAGATAGAAGTGAGGACTTTGGCCTAGACAGCCCTGTTCACTCTAAAGATGGATTAAACAAAGAAAAAGATATTGATATCAAAAATTCAATCGGGAATTTGATTAAAGCATTTCATTAAATGTGATAATTTCTTAGTATATTATCTCACATATGCAATTTCCATGTGTAACAAATTAAATACAAGTAAACATTTGACTATATTATCTGCAGCATAATTTACATATCAATTTACATATTCAGTTTTGCTCACGTGAAAACTTGGATCTTCTCAAGAAGAAAATTTGTGAAATCTTTAATTCCTCATCCCCAGAAATGTAAATAAGTCAATATCAATACTGTAAGTCAATGATTTGTTCCTAGGAAGACAGTAAAAGTTTTACAAAAATGCTTTAGAGCCCTTCTCATTGTAAACCTAGAAAACAGAGAAAGGCTCTCTGATGGAAAAAGACAGACCTTAGGGAGGAGGACATTGTAATGGGAACATGCCTGACAAAAGAAACTATGTAGATTCAAATGGTGAAGGAAGACAAGGTCTTTAACAGAAAAACGATCAACCTGGAAGCATGGGGGAGTAGAAACAAATAAAGGAAAAATGAAGAGGCTTATGTAATTGTTTCGATACAGTTATCTTCAACTATACAGATCAACAACAAGGTCGATGTCAGTTGAAGGTTGGGCAGGTGGTTGCTGGATAGATGTCCTCACAGAAGTGTATTTTGTGTAAGGTTGCTATGGCCTTTGTGCAAGGTTGTGGTTTTTGTGGTATTTTGTGATAGTTTTTGTTATCAGGCCTGGAAGCATGAGAACCCTCTCTTCAAGGCCTTCTCTGAATCTATCTGTCCAGGTGTTTTCCTTTTAAACATTAGTGACAGTTTTGATTCTGATAACTTTCATATCATGATCCCTAATTTCAAAAAAAAATTAAACATGTAATTTCTTAGTGATGTATTTGATAGGCTTGGATTTGTGAGTCACCTCTACTATCTATAGTGGTAGATATATCTGAGCCTGCTTACACCAGATTTGCATCAGATTTTCTCTTCAGTGGAATTGGAAGAGGGGGTTTTGGAGAAGGGGATGAAGGAATTGTGCTGCATCAGAGGTCTCCATCTAACACCACAGGGACGTTTCCTGTGCTCTTGCCAGGCCGTTGTATTAGTCTGATGCAAAAGCAATTTTGCTTTCGTCATTGAAAGTAATGAGACCATGTGACTTACAATGTCTGTGCCATGACCAGCTTCTAATAGCCTCCGAGGACCCCTCTGCCCGGACACATACTGTCCTGGAACCACGTCTGCTCTGTAACACCTGAGGTAGCTGCCACCATGACCAATCCCTTCTCATCTTTACTCTACATGCAGGTAACAGTTATAATTACATCTCTGTGTATTCACAGAACAGTTAGTACATCTAGGACTTCTACAAAATTTCCCTAGATGATTTTGGTGTTTTGGTGTCCTGGCAGCTCTAGCCATGGAGGGATGATGCTTTATGAGCATTTCTGTTGAGTTTTTTGCTTTTCCTCAGAAACTGATTCCAATTTTCCCACATATGTTTGACAATTTGTTTGAACTCATTTATTCTAAACCCATTATTTTTTGTCTATTATTTAATAGGGAGGGGGGCGAGGGATAAAAGATTACAAATAGGGTGCATACAGCAGGAGGTGTACAGCCACCCTGGGATATGACTCCGAACATCCACGGAGAGGAGAGGCTGCTATTACTCCCAATATCGCAGGGGGTGTACATCCATTCTGTGACATTGTTCTTAATATTCCAAGGCAGAGAGGTTGATATTACTCCCAATATCACAGAAAGTGTACAAACCCGTGTGATATTGTTCCTATTATCCAAAAGAAGACAAGATGATATTACCCCCCATATCGCAGGAGGTGTACACCCACTCTGTGATATTTTTCGTAATATGCAGGGCGGGAGAGGCAGAGGGGCGAGGCGCCCCCCGCTAGGTGGGGACTGAGAGCCAGCCCCTCTGCCCCCCTGGCTCTTAGGACCCACGGTGGACTCACAGCCTGTTTTCCATATTGTGACTAATATCTTCCCCTCTGGAAATTATCAACTATTTCACAGACGGGTGTACACCGGCTTTCTACAGAGGACGTACACCCGTCTGTATTCGAGTAACATCATCCTCTTCCTCCCTGAAGATTAACAACAGTATCACAGGGGTGTTTCTACTCCCTGCGATATTAATAACAATATCACAGAGTGGGTGAACACAGCCTGCGATGCTGGAATTATTATCATCCTCTCCCCCTCGGGATACTAGGAACAATATCACAAAAGGGGTGGACACTTCCTGCGATGTTGGGAGTAACGTCATACGCTTCTTCCGTGAATGTTAGCAGCAATATCACCGGGTGGCTCTACATTCATTGCTATGTTGCAGTCATGTCATACTCTACCCGCTGGATATTAGGATCAGTGTCACAGGGTGAGTGTACACCTACTGCGATATTAAAACTAATATCATGCTCTCCATCCCTGGATATCAGGAACAATATCACAGGCAGGTGTGCACCTCCTGCGGTATTAGGAGTCATAATATTGTGAATTATTAAACATCAGTCTCATTAATAACTATCAATGGTAATATTAATTCATAGTATAACGTTATTAATCAATGATTATTTTAAAGAGAGGATTATGCATGATTAGAATTATTACTATTAATGCCATTTTTAATATTAGTTATTAATCTTAATGTTTATCATTGTTTTATTACCAACATCGGGAATGAAATCACCCTGTGATATTGTTCTTCATATTATAGGGAGATATTGCTTCTAATATCACAGTGGGTGGACCCCTCGTGTGTATACTCTGTGACAGTGTTTTTTATATGCTAAGGAGGTATTACTCCTAATGTCACAGTGGGTGTTCACCCTGTGTTATCATTCTTATTTGACCTGACTGCCTTTTTTCACCCACACTACAGAAGGAATGGAACAGATAAAAAGATATGGAGATTGGACCGTGCTGCCGTGTGGCCGCTGCAGGACACCTTTACTATCCCTGTTTCTCAGGCTGTCGACGAAGGGGTTCAGCATGGGGGTGACCACCGTGTACATCACTGAGGCCACTGCAAACTTTCTGGGGGAAGAGGACACATCTGAACTGAGGTCCCCTCCAACGCCCCTTCCATAAACCCAGCAAACAACTGACAGGTGAGACCCACAGGTGGAGAAGGCTTTATACTTCCCACCTGACGATGACAGCCTCAGAATGGAGGAAACCATTTTATAGTAAGAGGAAAGGGTCCCCGAGATGGGAAGGAACCCAAATACGGCAGCAGGAAAATACATGATTATGCTATTGGTGAAGGTGTCACAACATGCAGGGTGGGGGAGTTGAGAAGGGTCACAGAAGAAATTAGGATTTTCCTCACCCTTGAAGCAGGTCGTTACCAAGGCAATCAAGTTGTGCAGCTGGGAGTCTAGAAGACTGAGAAGAAAAAAAAAAAAAAAAAAGACAACCAAACTAGGAAGCCACAGAAACACGGGTTCATGATGGCCGAATGATATAGAGGGTGACAGATGGCTACAAACCGGTCATAGGCCATCACACTCAGGAGCGTGTCTCTCTTCCATGCTTCGAAAAATGGCAAACAGAGACATCTGAGTCAGGCGGCCTGCCTAGGAGATGACTCTGCCGTGAGATTGGATGTCCACAATCGTCTCGGGGACCGTGGTGGAGGTGAAACCCATGTCAGGCGAGGACAGGTTGGAGAGGAAGAAGTACATGGGGGTGTGGAGGTGGGAGTCAGGGCTGATGGCCAGGATGATGAGCAGGTTCCCCAGGACCGTGACCAGGCACATGGAAGGAACAGCCAGGCGAGGGTTGGCTGCAGTTCTGGATCCCCTGAGAGTTCTAGGAGGAGGAATCTAGAGACATCGGTTCGATTCTGTGGGTCTGCATGGTTTGGACACCTTTTGCCTAGAAAAGGGGGTTGAAAAATGGGAAACAAGTAAACCAACACGCGTCATTGTGTCTGCGTTTTGGATAGAAGCAATTCACAAGTAATGTTTTCAGATTTCAGAGCAATCCACGCTCAGCAATATTTTGCAGTTCTGACAAACTCACTTGTCTTCTAATGCTTTCATCATTGATATCTGTGTTCTTCACTTCTTGCTGTACATGCCTGCCTTAGAGACACTAGATTCAAGAATGTTCCAAGAACCAGATCATCATATATAACAAATGCGTAACTGCTAGAAAATACAGCCTATCTTGTCCTAAGAAAAATACGTAACAAAGCCGTTCTCTTCACTTGAAGAAAAAGGTTATCCTAATTAAAGGAAATTAAGAACTCAAATATTTTATTTTATTCTACTAGATCGATACAAATTCCCTTGATTAAGAACATTTATAAACACTGTATAGCAGCTGAGACCGGGCGGGGCGCGGTGGCTCACGCCTGTAATCCCAGCACTTTGGGAGGCTGAGGCGGGCGGATCACCTGAGGTCAGGAGTTCGAGACCAGCCTCAACGTGAGGAAACCCCGTCTCTACTAAAAATACAAAATTAGCCGGGCGTAGTGGTGCATGCCTGTAATCTCAGCTACTCGGGAGGCTGAGGCAGGAGAATTGCTTGAACCTGGGAGGCGGAGGTTGCGGTGAGCCGAGATCGAGCCATTGCACTCCAGCCTGGGCAACAAGAGCTGAGACCATATCAGCTGGAAATGAAATGAAAGCTGATAGTTCATAAGCAGAAAATAGTTCCACATGCCGGTTAGGTCCTAGTGATTTCATCGTTCCGTTTTCTGACTTTTCACCTTCAGCAGGAGAGTAATTGCTTCCTCAAATCGGTGGGTCTTCTTTGAAAATTCACGTCAGCTACAACTCCTGTCTTTAGCTTAGGTGGACTTAGAATTTTCATCAGAAAGTTCGGCCGGACGCGGTGGCTCACGCCTGTAATCCCAGCACTTTGGAAGGCCGAGGAGGGCGGATCACGGGGTCAGGAGATCCAGACCATCCTGGCCAACATGGTGAAACCCCGCCTCTACTAAAAATACAAAAACTTCTCCCGGTATGGCGGCGGACGCCTGTAGCCCCAACTACTCGGGAGGCTGAGGCAAGAGAATGGCTTGAACCTGGGAGGCAGAGGCTACGGTGAGCCGATATCACACCACTGCACTCCAGCCTGGGCAACGGGAGCAAAACTCCGTCTCAAAACACAAAAAACAAAAAGAATCAAGTAAGTCGAAGTCACACT
Source organism: Symphalangus syndactylus (assembly GCF_028878055.3). Lineage (NCBI taxonomy): Eukaryota > Metazoa > Chordata > Mammalia > Primates > Hylobatidae > Symphalangus > Symphalangus syndactylus. Next base: position 6,742,627 of record NC_072448.2, read on the forward strand.
GATGACAGCCAATGGTTGTGAACCAAGGAAGTGTCAATTCAAGAATTAACACAGATTTTGACTTTTGCTACCTCTTCTGTGCCAAGCAAGATACAGGCTCTGGGGAATCAGAAACAAAAGGGACTCACTTGTTCCTCTCACAATACTGAGTACTTACTGAGATAAGGACAGAAGAAAATGTCCTGTCTGGAATGCAGGGAAACCGGAACTTCAGGTCAGGGGATATTTCCGTTGAACTGTATGGAGTTGAAGCTTAAAATAGTAACGAGTGTATGGGAGATTCACTTTGCCTTGACTTTCCGCAGCCATCACAGAGAGATCACGCAGCGGGCACCCACGATCGGTTTCATCATCGCTCGCTTCCATTAGATCACCTAGAAATCAGCTCAGATGAGAGTGCTGAGTCTCAGAGGATGGACATCTCACCGCCTGCCATACAGAGAAGTAGAAAGGGTGGTATTCCAAATTCATGGCCAGACTCTAAGTCCCGGGTACTCTACTTCATGGTCTTCCAACTCTCAAAAAGTTGTGGTTTGGGTTTTGTTTTTGTTTTTGCTTTTTTGAGACGGAGTCTCGTTCTGTGGCCCAGGCTGGAGTGCAGTGGAGTGATCTCGGCTCACTGCAGCCTCCGCATCCCAGGTTCAAGCTATTCTCCTGCCTCAGCCTGCCGAGAAGCTGAGAGGACAGGCGCCCACCACTACGCCCGGCTCCTTTTTTTCTATTTTTAGTAGAGACGGGGTTTCCCCGTGTGGTCTAGGCTGGTCTCGAACACCTGACCTTGTGATTCGCCTGCCTCAGCCTCCCAAAGTGCTGGGATTAGAGGGGTGAGCCACCGCGCCCAGCTTCCAAAAGTTGTAAGCAGAGCTCAGAGGTCTTAACCACGGGCGAGTCTGAGGAGCATTTTTTGAAACGCTTTCCAGCTTCCTCAGTAGGAATGGAAGCCAAACTCCGAATCGATGACTCCTTTGAGGCAGCCGAGAGCTGTAAGGAAAGCCAGGAACAGGGGCAAGGGAGAGATGCGTCCCGAACGATCCTGTGCCCATTCTTTCTGGAACCTTTGATGTGATCTCAGCTGCCCTTTCTCTACTTGACACAGTGATTGTGGCACCCACTGGTCTAGCTGTGGTCTACAGGGAACCCCCAAAGGGAAGGGCACAGTGAGCAGGGGCATCGGCCTGAGTGACAAGGATTTGAGAGGGCAGGATGGATGCAGGGAGAGGATCGGCCAAATGCCATGTGTCCGGACTTAGACTGCCTGGTTCAAATTGGACTTCACCCTTTTGGACTTCATGATCTGGTACAAGTCCTATGAAAATGCGTTGCTCCTTCTCTAGTCCGTAAAATCATCATGAAATGTGCACTCGTAACTGGGAAACTACGCAGATGAAATGAAACAAGCTGCATAGAGCACAGAGCTCAGAGCCTGGCCTTTAGGAAACCCTAAGTGAGGGTTCATGATGCCCTGGTGTCTGTCTTCATCCTCTTTATCCTCATCATCACCTTCATCATCTTTGTTGTTCTTAGGGAATAGTTTAGAGGGACTCATTCCCTGCTATCTTGGGTGTGGTGTCTATGAAAAGGACAACTCAGTGGGGGAGGAAGGCAAAAGTTTGAATAAGATTTCTGAGGCCCCCTCACCACAAGCAAGAACAGAAACTCCACAGTCTGCTGAGCTGACAGGTTGCAGCTTGGTCTCCTCCCATCTGCCCACCGCACTGTCCTGTTTGTCCTGAGGATGAGGAAACAAAGCGAGGCTCCCGAACGTCCCTCAGCTGAACTGCCCTTCCCCCCTGCCGGGCCATGACCGCGGAGAACAGGTCCACTGCCCTCCCTGCGTGGTGCACGATGGAGGCTCAGACTCCGTCCTCAAGGCTGGCAAGAAGACAGGGTGAGACATGAGCCTCCTGATACAGGTGATGGGTGTGGAGCCCCCAGGACTGGAACCTCAGACTGCAGGGCTGGAGGCACAGACTGAGTATTGACTATTCTATGGCCTGGGGGGCTCAAGGCACAGAGCTCCTCATTAGCCAAAGTCGCCCAAGCTCCCCAATCTCTAAAGATTTCCTCATAAGACTGCAGGAAGAAGAAGAGAAAAGGGAGTGTCCAAAGAAGCTTTGGGGCTCTCCTGTAATCAGGAGGAAGCTTGTGTGTATTCTTCGCTTCTTTCTTTTCTTTCTAAAGATCCAACTGCTTTCATTTTCATCTTTTATTATGGGAAAATATACCACGTATCAATACTAAAAGTTGTAAATAGATATGATTTCATCTAGAACGGCCGGTATAAACATTGACAATTTCCACTATTTTTCAGTTGACAGTTGAATGACATTAAGTACGTTCACATTGTTTAGCAACCATCACCGCCGTCAACTCCAGAACAGTTTTTTCCTTCAAAATGGAAATGGCACCCATTCACCAAACTCTCCATTCCTCTCTCTCGCCCACCCCGGGGGCCACCATTCTGATTTGCAACTCTATGAGTTTAACTACTCTAGGCACTTGATAGAAGTGGAATCATACTGTGTTGAATTTGTTTTTCTGTTTTTTTTTTTTTTGGAGACAGTCTTTCTCTGTCGCCCAGGCTGGAGTGCAGTGGCGTGATCTCGGCTCACTGCAAACTCCACATCGTGGGTTCAAGCGATTCTTGCGCCCCAGTCTCCCGAGTAGCTGGGATTACAAGTGTGCGCACCCACGCCCAGCTAATTTTTGTGTTTTTAACAGAGACGAGCTTTCAGCATACTGGCCAGGCTGCTCTCGAACTCCTGACCTTAAGGGATCCGCCTGCCTCAGCCTCCCAAAGCGCTGGGGTTACAGGTGTGAGCCACTGAGCCTGGTCGTGTTTATCCTTTTGAGATTTCTTTATTTCACTGACGATAATGTCTTCAAGGTTCATCCATGTTGCAGCCTGTGTCAGAAGTGCCTGTCTGGTTTTGTTTTTTGGTTTTGTTTCATTTTGTTTTGTTTTGTGTTTACATGGAGTCTCACTGTCGCACAGGCTGGAGTGCAGTGGCACAATCTGGGCTCACTGCAACCTCCGCTTCCCGGGTTCAAGCGATTCTTGTGCCTCAGCCTCCCGAGTAGCTGGGACTATAAGCACACGCCACCACGCTGAGCTGATTTTTTGCATTGTCTTTTTTTTTTTTTTTTTGAGACAGAGTCTTCCTCTGTCTCCCAGGCTGGAGTGCAGTGGCACGATCTTGGCTCACTGCAAGCTCCGCCTCCCAGCTTCACGCCATTCTCCTGCCTCAGCCTCCCAAGTAGCTGGGACTACAGCTGCCCGCCACCACGCCCGGCTAATTTTTTGTATTTTTAGGAGAGACGGGGTTTCACCGTGTTAGCCAGGATTGTCTCGATCTCCTGACCTCGTAATCCGCCAGCCTCGGCCTCCCAAAATGCTGGGATGACAGATCTGAGCCACCACATCTGGCCAAGATTTTCTTTTTTGTTCCCATATCTAAGTGAGGACATGTAATATTTGTCATTCTGTGCCTGCCTTACTTCACTTAACATACAGACCCTGCAGTCTCATCCATTTTTTCTGCAGTGGAGAGGATTTTATGCCTTTTTAGGCTGGATAATACCACATAGTGTGTGTATACCACACTTTCTTCATTGAAACAAAATTCTAAAAAGCAAATATTCTTAAGATGTCTCGGAATGTGAAACTTTAGGGATATTGTGCCCATTTTATTCTTTTGTATTTCCCACTTTATTTATATGTAAGTGTATAATAAGGCAGCAATCAATGTGTGTAGAGATCTGTGACTTCAACAAATGTAAAATTAAAATGCTAAGTGGTGGATGGGCACCGTCGCTCACGCCTGTAATCCCAGCACTTTAGGAGGCCAAAGCGGGCGGATCACCTGAGGTCGGGAGTTCAAGACCAGCCTGACCAGTATGGAGAAACAATGTCTCTACTAAAAATACAAAAAAAAAAAAAAAAAAGAAAACTGAACGGGGCGTGGTAGCACATGCCTGTAATCCCAGCTACTCGGAAGTCTGAGACAGGAGAATCGCCTGAATACGGGAGGCAGAGGTTGCAGTGAGCCGAGATTGTGCCATCGCACTCCAGCCTGGGCAACAAGAGTGAAACTCTGTCTCAAAAAAAAGAAAAGCAAGAAAGAAAAAGAAAAAGAAAAGAAGAAAAAAAAGAAAATATTACTCCCATTATCACAGGGGTGTTCAGCCCTGATGATATTGTTTTCTAATATCCAGGGAAGGAGAGTATGATATTACTCCCAGTATTGCAGGGGGTGTACACCTTTTTGTGATATTGTGTCTAATATCCAAGGAAACAGAGGATGACATTACTCCCAATATCGCAGAGGGTGGACAACCCCTTGGGATATGGTTCCGAATATCCCAACGGGGAAAGGATGATATTACTCCCCATATCAACCCTGGAGGGTTATCTTCCGCCCCTACTCTTGGCCACCACTTAGCCGGAGCTGGTCTTCTCTCTTGGCCTGGCTCAGTGAAGAAAAGTCTCCATTCCTGCTCTCGGGGGACCGTAAGGGTCATAGTGACTCCCTTTCCAGGTAGCTTTAGCAGCAAAGAGCCGTGCTCTGTCAAAGAGACAGTGGCTCTCAGCTTGTTAAGCAAGTCCCTCCCCAACAAGGGCAAGGGACAGTCAGGCATGGACAAAAACTGATGAGTCACTGTATGTCCTCCTACAGTGCAAGTCCCAGGCAAGCAGAAAGCTTGCTTTGCTGAAACCCCCGTGGCTCCGATGATGTCAATAGTCTTTCCGGAGAAGGGGGCGACCGGGGCGGTTACTAGCGAATGTCCTGCACCGGTATCTATGAGAAAATCAACGCCTCTACCCCCGACTGTCATTCTGACCATGGGCTCTTCGGGGACACTTGAGCCCGCTCTCCCTCGGTCCAAGAACCCTTCTGCCAGGTTCAGCAGGGCACCTTCCTTGTCCGGGGCCTCCTGCTCTGAGTCACCTTGTTTTCTTTTAAGCTGAGGGCATTTGTTCTTCCAATGTCCTATTTCTTTACAATAAGCACACTGGTTACGCTGCCAACTCTGACAGCCAAGCTGAGTTTCTTTCCCAGGGCCCCCCTTCCCTTGCCGCTTTGGGGGGACCCCTCTGATTCCTGCAGCTAACAGGCAGGTCGGCGTCTCGCCGGGCCTGACGTTCATTCTCTGTGCGGTGTTCCTTACCGCTTACTGCATCCCTGTTTACAAACACCTGCTTAGCTCTTTCTAATAATTGTGATGTATTCGTCCCTGCAAGCCCAGCCTGTTTCTGCAGTTTTCTTCTCATGTCTTCTGCGCTTTGACGGACTCAAGCCATGTGAAGCATGTGCTGATTTTCAAGGCTATCGGGATCAAAGGGAGTATACATATGATAGGCCTCACACAATCTCTCATAGAATTGTGCTGGACTTTCTTCTTTTCCCCGAATGACCTCAGAGACCTTGTTAACGTTTGTGGCCTTCTGAGCTCCCCTCTTGAATGCTTCCAAGAGAGCTTCCCTGTCTCGGTTTAGCCTTTGCGTATCCTCTCTTTCATTTGGGTCCCACTGGGTGCCGTTTACTGGTAACTGGGTCCTTCCATACTCTTGGGGGTTTTGATAATCAGCTGGTGCGTGTTCCTCTAGCCACTTAGTTGCTGCTAGGAGCGCTCTCCCCCTTTCATCTCTGTGAAAGAGAAACATGAGCAACCGGTGGCAATCAGCCCTGGTGGGGTTGTGGGTCTGGATAATAGTTGGGAGCAAATCAATTCGAGCTTGTGGCTTTTCAGTATAGGACGGGGTATGGTTTTTCCAGTTGAGAAGGTCGGCACAGGTGAAGGGCTGGTAGAGAAAAACACGCCTCTCCACCACGTGACCATCCTCATCTATCCCAGTATACCGCTGCTCTGTCAGGGGCATTTGTATCCCCGTTTTGGGTCGTCAACGAGCTGCCAAGGGAGGGGTTTCTCCCGAGGCCTCACCCCCTCTCTTGTCTCCTCTGGGTGGCCTAGGGATACGCTTGTCTTGTGGAGGCGCAAGCACTGTGGGCTCAAGAGTGGGGAGCCTCTTTCCCTGGTAAGGGGAGGGCACCACTGGGATCACTGGTGCCATCTCCTGCAATGGATCTTCTGACGTTGGGTCGAACAGAACTTGAGGAGTTGATTTCCCTGGGCAGGTGGAGCGGGATCCTTCCTTAGCTGTCTGTCCCTTGGCTACTAGTATTGCTGCTGCCTGCCCTCTTAGCCACTCTGGGGGGTCTAGCACCAGCTGTCACCAAGTGTCTATGTATGGGAAGCGGTCTAGGTATCCTTTCCCAGTTACCTTGTGCCACACTTGAGAAACCAGGGACCTGTCCAGGCTTACTTCTGACAGCCAACCCACTTCTAATGTTGGGCAATCTATTGCCCACAAAGTTTGAAGTTCCCCGGTGGTCTGCTGGTTAGGAGTCGGCGCTCTCACCGCCGCGGCCCAGGTTCCATTCCTGGTCATGTGAACCAAAAAGTGGAGCAGGACGAGCCGCAGACAAAACCCCTCAGACGCCGGATTCAAGAAGGAAGAGGTTCCTTTTAATCAGCCGGGGGCGTCAGCAGACTCGCATCTTAAGAGCCGAGCGCCCCGAAGGAAGACAGACTTCCTAGGCCTTTTCTCAGGGCTTACAGCTCTAAGAGGTTCCACGTGAAAGGGTCCTGATGGATTCAGAGCACATGTGCTTAGAGTGGGGGAGGGGGTTCATCTTTTCACCTCAGGCCGGCTCATCAGTGGCAGCGGCTGGTCTTGCCACTGACTTCAATCCTCTTGGTTTTCAACTTTTACTTCCTCCTCCTCCTCAGAGACAGGAGACAGAAAGAGAAATGCCTTCTCTCCTCAGGGCCACAGGATGATATGACTCCCAATAATACTGTGGGGAAGGTCACAATATTACTTATCACAATTAATAATATCAATTATTAATTGACATTAATAATTATCAATATTAATAACTGATCGTATAATTTTTAAAATCAATACTGATAATAATGATAATTAATATTCAACAGTCATACTGACGATAACAATAAATTATTAATATTAACTATTAATAACGCCTGATGTTAACAACTGGGACTGATCACATTCAGTAGAACACAGTAATATTAGCTCCTAATAATTAATATTAACATTAATAACCCGAAAACTTTTCATTAGCAATTATTTCTTAACATTAATATTGGTAATTCATATTAATGTGAATCGTAAATGAGTAACAAGTAATACTAATATGACTCCTAATACCGCAGTGGGTGTACCCCCACCTGCGATAGTGTTCCCAATGTCCAGGGACGGAGAGAGCATGGGATTACTTTCAATATCGCAATAAGTGTACACCCACCTGCCGATATTGATCCGAATAGAATCTCCAGGGGAAGGAGGACCCCCATCACAGGGGGACGAGGTGCCCCCTGCGAGGCGGGGCATAGGAGCCAACACCTCTGCCCCCCGGGCTCTTAGGACCCCCATCGCAGAGGGGCAAGGTGCCCCCCGCGAGGCGGGTGTAAGAGACAGCCCCTGTGCCCCCCGGGCTCTTAGGACCACCATCGCAGGGGGGCGAGGCGAAAGAGCCAGCCCCTCTGCCACCTTGGCTCTTAGGACCCCCGGTGAACTCACAGCCGGTTTATCATATTGTGAGTAATATCATCTCCCCCTCTGGAAATTGTCAACAATTGCACAGACGGGTGTACACCGGCTTTGTACAGAGGACGTACACCCGTCTGTATAGGAGTAATATCATCCTCTTCCTCCCTGAAGATTAAGAATAGTATCACAAGGGTGTTTCTACTCCTTGAGATATTCAGTGTCACGTCCTCCTCTCCCACGTTACAATTAGAACGCTAACCCTAACCCTAACCCTAACCCTAACCCTAACCCCTAACCCCTACCCTAACCCTAACCCTAACCCCTAACCCTAACCCTGACCCCTAACCCCTAACCCTAACCCCTAACCCCAACCCCAACCCCAACCCTAACCCTATCTGAGGGACAAACACTCAGATGCTCGAAGCAGTTTTCTGGAATCCTATGTGAGGGACAAACACTCAGAACCCAACAGCAGTGTCCTGGAATCGTATGTTGATGATCCACTCGGTGAAGCCAGCTGGGCTCCGGAGTCTAGTCGGGACTTGGAGAACCTTTATGTCTAGCTGAGGGATTGTGAATACACCAATCAGCACTCTGTATCTAGCTCAAGATTTGTAAATGAGCCAATCAACACTCTGTGTCCATCTCACGGTTTGAAGATACACCAATCAGCTCTCTGTATGTAGCTAATCTAGTGCGGAGGTGGAGAACTTTTGTGTCTAGCTCAGGGATTGTAAATGCACCAATCAGCACTGTGTCAAAACGGACCAATCAGCTCTCTATAAAACAGACCAATCAGCTCTTTGTAAAATGGACCAATCAGAAGGATGTGCGTGGGGCCAGATAAGAGAATAAAAGCAGGCTGCCCGAGCCAGCATTGGCAACCCGCTCGTGTCCCCTTCCACACTTTGGAAGCTTTGTTCTTTTGCTCTTTGCAATAAATCTTGCTACTGGTCACTCTTTGGGTCCACACTGCCTTTATGAGCTGTAACACTCACCGCGAAGGTCTGCAGCTTCACTCCTGAGCCAGCGAGACCACGACCCCACCAGAAGGAAGAAACTCCGAACACATCTGAACATCAGAAGGAGCAAACTCTGGACACGCCACCTTTAAGAACTGCAACACTCACCGCGAGGGTCCGCGGCTTCAATCTTGAAGTCAGTGAGACCAAGAACCCACCAATTCCAGACACACTAGGACCCTGAGACGGCCCCTGGAGGAGCCCCTGGGCGATAACCCAGTTCACATCTGGGATTTAGGTGACCTGGGACAGTCCAGTAGATGAGCTCCTGGTCTTTAACCCAGTTCCCCTGTGGGGATTTAGGGACCTGGGTCTTCTGTCTTTGGGATCTACTGTCTCTGGGCCACACAGATGTGTCTTCCAACTTCCCTTCACAGGGGGGACCTCAAAGACTGCCTTGAGCTGTTCTGGTGGTTGCTTTTTTGTACTGTTATTTATCTTATTTTTTTCATTGTTAGGGACTGATGCAAACATTTTCTAGGAAAAGGTCTTTTTCATCCACGGAGTCCCCGTCTTTTTGTCCAGGACCCTGTTGACCCAGTCCCTGGCAGGAGCCCCTTCTGCATCTCGAGATCTTACCACTCACTGTCCATCCAGGCCCAGCTCTGCCTGCACCCACCCACCCCTAGGAATCGGGCCTCCCCTCTCTAGCGGTCTGGTCATCAAGCCAGGGGCACGTGGAAGAAGGTATCGTGGCAAAGGGAGCAGTCGTACCCCCAAAATCTGTCGTTGGTTTACCATCACCATGGAAACCGCAGGGTGGGGCTCTAGTTTGGGGATGGAGCTGAGCCCTGTCAGGAGGGAGCTTTCCCCAGCTATGGGTTCTTGGGCCCCTGTGCCCTGAGTTCCTGAGAACTAGGTCTATGAGGAGGGGGGCTGGGGGCTGTGTCTGAGGCTGCCCCACGATTCAGGTATCTCATGGACGGGTCACCACCCCAACCCAACTGTTCATTTGAAATGATGGCTCCAGGTGAAATAATAGGGAGGCCAGGGCTGAAGAGGGAAGGGCAGTCACGGGACAGGAGGGGCGGCTGAGAGGCTCACTAGGGACAGCAGCTTGGGGAACCTCCTTGTTACCCGCCTAGAGCCGGGAAGCAGAAAGGGCAGGTTTGAGAAGTCAGTGTGCAGCGCCTGAGGCCAACAGAGGGGCTGGGCATGGCAGAAGGGTCACCCGCTCTGCTCCTCCTCCTGCTCCTGTCCTCTCCTGGAAGTCAATCCTTGCACACAGAAGGACAACCAGGCACTACGCAGGCTGAAGTGTGTCTGCAAAGGAAGGGCCACTCAGGGACTGAGAAAGAGGAGTTGGCCCTACACCACGTGGGGTCAGGGCATGGGGGCACAACCAGGCATGGAGGCCACACTCAGCCCATTTAGGCACAGTTCAGGGGTCTCCCAGCGTGGGGGCCCCGCCGTGTGCATGGCTAGTTCAGGCACAGTGCCATGATGCCTGCATGTGTGAGGGGGGCCTGGGCTGAGGGCTGGGAGTCCTTTGTGTCTCGTGGCCATGATTGTCCTTCCGAATATGATATGGTGGCCAATTTCTTTTATTCTGTTGTTGAGAGTGAGTAAATGACGCAGAGTTCACACAGAAAAAAAACAACAACAAAAACCAAGGGGATCTAGAATTGGAAAATGCATCACAGCAATGAGTGAAGTAGGTAACACATTTCATCACTTGAAGAAAGACTTTGAGTTGCAAAAGTGCCTTTTGAGTCTTCTTTAAAAAGTAGCAAAATTCACCCCTGAAGAAGCATCTTGGACTTTTTCACGTACTCAGAGTGCTGGTGAAGAACATAAAGATTGCTGAAAAACTAGATAACAGGGTTACAGGGCGTAAAGAACACAGTGGAAAACCTGGTGGTTGCAGTGGACACATTCCAGGAAGTCCTTGCCTGACGTTTTCCCAGTTATGGAATCGTTTCAGACTGGAGGAGGCGATGGAGGGTACGACAGTAATGCCCAACCTCATTTTTACTCACCCTGTTTTTAGACTCTCCCTTTCCTTTAATCACCTAGCCTTGTTCCCACCTGAATGGACTCTCCCTTAGCTAAGAGAGCCAGACAGACTCCATCTTGGCTCCTTCACTGGCAGCCCCTTCCTCAAGGACTTAACTTGTGCAAGCTGCCTCCCAACACATCCAAGAATGCAATTAGCCCATAAGATACTGTGGTGAGCAATATCCACAGTTCCCAGGAATTCGTCCGATTGATAACACCCAAAGCCCCGCCTCTATCACCTTGTAATAGTCTTAAAGCCCCTGCACCTGGAACTGTTTACTTTCCTGTAACCATTTATCCTTTTAACTTTTTGCCTACTTTACTTCTGTAAAATTGTTTTCACTAGACCCCCCCTCCCCTTTCTAAACCAAAGTATAAAAGAAAATCTAGCCCCTTCTGCCGGGCCGAGAGAATTTTGAGCGCTAGCCATCTTTTTGTCCGCCAGCTAAATAAAGGACTCTTAATTCGTCTCAAAGTGTCGCGTTTTCTGTAACTCGCTTGGGTACAACACAACGAGGTGCCTCCAGGATACTAAGCTCTGAGCCGGCCCTGGATCTGATTCTGACCTTAGCCTATATTGCCTCCCCACCGCCCTAAAACTAACCCTAACCCTATTCCTTAACCCCTGCCTGGAACTCCGACCCACACCCTAAGAACCCCAAACCTAAAATCTATAAACCATGTATCTTAGCCCATTTCTGTTGCTATGACAGAATACCACAGAGTGCTTCATAAACGAAGTGTAACCCTTCCAGTTCTCGTGGCTGGGACGGCCCAGAGCATCACAGCATAACAGAGGGCGGCACACGCCCGGGGAGGAGAGAGCGAGACTGTGTGGGCGAGGGTGGGGAGTGCAAGAGTGCGTGTCCGCTCCAGTCTCTCTTCCTCATCTTTTAAAACCACCAGGCCCATGACAGGGGACCCACCCTGATGACCTTATTTAATCCTAATTATCGACCAAGGCCACATCTCCAATCAGGACATGAATTTGGGGATTAAATTGCCAATACATGGCTGGGCACCGTGCCTTGTGCTTTTAATCCCAGCACTTTCAGAGGCCGAGGCGGGTGATCACCTGAGGCCAGGAGCCCAAGACCAGCCTGGCCAACATGGTGAAACCACAACTCTACTAAAAATACAAAAAAAAAAATTAGCCAGGAATGAGGCCCGGTGCCTGTAATCCTAAGGAAGGAGACCACCACTTCTCCTGCTGCCCTTCCCTTCCCCACACCCCTTCTCTAGTTTACAAAACAGGGAAAAAGGGAGAAAGAAAAAGTTAAAAAAAAAAAAAAAAACAGAAGTAAGATAAATAGCTGGACGACCCTGGCACCACCACCCGGCCCTGGAGGTTAAAATAATAATATTAGCCCCTGACCTAAACTATTTGTGTTATCTACAAATTCCAGACACTGTATGAGGAAGCACTGAAAAACTTTCTGTACTGTTATCTGATGCATGTAGCCCCCAGTCACATTCCCCACGCTTGCTCCATCTATCACGACCCTTTCAGGTGAACCCCTTAGAGTAATAAACCTTTAAAAGGGCCAGGAATTTCTTTTCGGGGAGCTCAGCTCTTAAGACGCAAATGTGACGATATTCCTGGCCGAATAAAGCCCGTCCTTCTTTAACCCGGTGTCTGAGGAAAACCACCCCCGGACCCCCGCTCCACCCCTCAGAACCACCCCCGGACCTCCTGCTCCTCCCCTCGGGACCACCCCAGAACCCCGGCTCCTGTCCTCCGGACCACACCAGACTGCTCCTTCCCTCAGGACCACCCCCAGACCCCCGATCCTCCCCTCGGGGCCACCTCCAGACCCCATCCCCGCTCCAAACCTTGGAACCACCCCAGACCCTCCCCCCGCCCCTCCCCTCGGGATCACCCCGAGACCCGCTCACCACCATCAGTCAGGCCGGGTAGTGGGGAGAGGCCTCTCAGGAGAGACCAGACCCAGGAGTGAAGGGAGGAGGACAGAGTCACGGGCAGACCAGAAATAACCGGGGACTGAAGAGACAGCAGGATCGGAGAGTGACGGAAAAGGACTAAGGGCAGGAAAAGTCCCTGAGGCTTTCTCCATGGAGTGCGGGGTAGGGAGCAGCCGGAGAGTGACGGAGAGTGACGAAAGTAGACGATGCCTGACGGAGATGAGCCGAGCGGAGCTAAAGGGCGGCGGAGAGCGACGGAAAGTGGCGAGAATTGACGGAAAGTGACGGGGACTGACGGACAGTGACGAAGAGTCACGAAATTTATCAGAGAGCGACAAAGAGGAAAGCGAAATGGTGAGATGAAGCAGGCCGAGCCTAATCGGAGTTGACGGAAAGTGACGGAGAGGAACGAGGAGCAAAGAGGGGTGACGAAAAGAGCCGAAGCTGGTGGAGGTGAAGAACTGAGTGAGGAAAGATAGCCGAGATTAGCTGGTGAGCTGCAGCCTGGGCAGTCGCCCGAATGGGCGGGACCCCACGGAGTTACCGAGAGGATGCGAACAGCGGCAGCCGGGCAGGACGCGAGCGAGGGAGGGCGTGGAGGGCCGTGGGTCCGCCTGCCCTGATGCAGGCATGGGTGGCACCGAGGTGACCCGGGTGGGAGGTGCACCGCCGCCCCCTGGCAGCCTCTGCGGGGAGCCCAAGCCCGTCGTCTCCGCCCCTTTGCAGACCTCGGCGCCCAGCCTGGACCCTGACCCCCACCCGCGGCCCCACCCAGCGCCCGGGCCCACGAGGCCGAGAAGCAGCGGAGGCTCGCGGCCCCTGGACCCCAAGCAGCACGTGGCCCAGAGCATCCCCGCCCAGTGGAGGGCGGCACATGGCGGGAGGACGGGAGTCCGTGTCCACTCATGGCCGGGGAGGGGAGGGCGAGTTCTGGTGGCTGGGGAGGTCTGCACATGGCAGGGGAGGGGAGAGCGACAGTGCGGGCGAGGGAGGAGAGGGCAAGAGTGCGTGTCTGCTCCAGTCTCTCTTCCTCATCATACAAAGCCACCCACCCTGATGACCTTATTTAATCCTAATGACGTGCCAAGGGCCACATCTCCAATCAGGACATGAATTTGGGGATTAAATTGCCAACACATGGCTGGGCGCCGTGCCTTGTGCTTTTAATTCCAGCAGTTTCAGAGGCCAAGGCGGGCGATCACCTGTGGCCAGGAGTTCAAGACCAGCCTGGCCAACATGGTGAAACCCCATCTCTACTAAAAATACAAAAAAAAAAAGAAAAATTAGCAAGGAATGAAGCCCGGTGCCTGTAATCCTAAGGAAGGAGACCACCACTTCTCCTGCTGCCCTTCCCTTCCCCACACCCCTTCCTTAGTTTATAAAACAGGGAAAAAAGGAGAAAGCAAAAAGCTAAAAAAAAAAAAAAAAAAAACCAGAAGTAAGATAAATAGCTGGACGACCTTGGCACCACCACCCGGCCCTGGTGGTTAAAATAATAATATTAGCCCCAGACGTAAACTATTTGTGTTATCTGTAAATTACAGACACTGTATGAGGAAGCACTGAAAAACTTTCTGTACTGTAATCTGATGCATGTAGCCATCAGTCACATTCCCCACGCTTGCTCCATCTATCACGACCCTTTCATGTGAACCTCTTAGAGTCGTAAACCCTTAAAAGGCCCAGGAATTCCTTTTTCGGGGAGCTCGGCTCTTAAGACGCAAGGGTGC